>NC_084732.1:33482779-33832779 GCF_033978785.1 Entelurus aequoreus | reverse complement strand
ATGGAAAAGTAAAATTTATTATTGTTGTTGATTACATGAATTGTGTATTATTTAGGGCTGTCAATGTTAATGCGTTAACGCATGTGATATAATAAAAAAATTATAATATCGCATTGCCATAAATCAGGGGTGTCAAACTCATATACAGAGTGGGCCAAAATTTAAAACTGAACAAAGCCGCGGGCCAAAGTTGAACAAATTAACCTTTTAATAGGGACCCAAACAAGTTTTGCATTGAATATTGAACAAGCAAGGCTTATATAACTTTATAGTGACATGCAAAATCGAGTTTCAAATAATAATTATTATAATTAAAAAATATCAATGGCATATCAAATACAATTTAAATAAAAATGTAATGCCTCTTCTATTTGCAGCCTTCTGAGGTAAATATCAACATTAACTTTTTCCACAGGCTAATAAATTTGAAAATAAAATAACAATGAATAATAAACCAAGCATTCAGGACTTTAAACTGCTCAGTTTGCAACACACTGATCTAATTTGATTTGCCCAAGCCAGATACCTGCCATCTTTTCTTGGATGCTAGTTCATTAATGTCGGGGCTCAGGCTTTGAACTGAGGCAACCTTCATTCCATCCATCCATCCATTTTCTACCGCTTATTCCCTTATCGAACGAAATTGTTCATCAGTCATTACATCTCGTAGTCCACCCGGACCACAGTCTTGGGGGCGTGCCTTAAAGGCACTGCCTTCAACGTCCTCTACGAGCTGTCGTCACGTCCGCTTTTCATCCATTCTAACAACGTGTTGGCCCAGTCACAAGATATGTGCGGCTTCTGTACGCACACACAAGTGAATGCAACGCATACTTGATCAACAGCGATACAGGTTACACTGGGGGTGACCGTATAAACAACTTTAACACTGTTAGAAATATACGCCACACTGTGAATCCACACCAAACAAGAATGACAAACACATTTCGGGAGAACATCCGCACCGTAACACAACAGAACAAATACCCAGAATCCTATGCAGCACTAACTCTTCCGGGACGCTACAAAATACACCACCGCTACCACCAAACCCCCCCCCCCCCCCCCCCCCCCACAAACACACACACGCACACACACCTTGTAGCGTCCCGGAAGAGTGCTGCAAAGGATTCTGGGTATTTGTTCTTTTGTGTTTATGTTGTGTTACGGTGCGGATGTTCTCCCGAAATGTGTTTGTCATTCTTGTTTGGTGTGGGTTCACAGTGTGGCGTATATTTCAAAAAAGTGATAAAGTTGTTTATACGGCTACCCTCAGTGTAACCTGTATCGCTGTTGATCAAGTATGCTTCACCTTCACTTGTGTGTGCGTGCAGAAGCCGCACATATTATGTGACTGGGCCAGCACTCGTTGGACTGGATGAAAAGCGGACGTGACAATTTACGAGAGGGGCACTGAAATTTGGGAGTCTCCCGGGAGGGTTGGCAAGTATGAGAATTAGCGGTGAATGCGGTGTTACCGCAGCACCGCCGCTGTATATAATCGGCGGGCCAGCTCTAGTGTTAATTTGATATCGCCTCAAGGGCCAAGTGAAATTACACGGCGGGCCAAAATGGCCCGCAGGCCAGAGTTTGACACCCATGCCATAAATGAATGACAATCAAAGTGTTTGTTTAGACCGGTGGAAGGCAGCGTGCATTGCACGGGCAGTGACCGTGTCACACACCAGTGAGATGATAGTCAGAGCAATGTGCTCTGCGCCCTTCATAACAAACTCAGACATAACTTTAGATAAAACTGAGGAAATTAGTATTGCAGCGACAAACCTTATAATTGGTGCACATCAAGTTTAAAATAGCATCTTAAAGCAAATGTGAGGATGACATTGCTAGCATGAATGCTACATGGACCGGAAACGGAGGACAAGAAACTAGGCTGGCTGAGTTTATTTGCATTTACCACAGATAAAGTAAACAATTCATTTTCTAAATGGACAGCCACCACACGTAGGACATTAACATCCGTGATGACCAAGTGTTGCAAGATGTCATTCATGTCAGCAACTAACATTGTACAAACTAGAGATAGTTTGTACAGAAAAGAGGTCGCCGCTGTCATCTGAAAAAGTAAGCAAGCCTGTTTGAGAAACCAAGGAATTTGTAAATAGGAAGCCCAGCAGAAAAGACAGACCATAACAAGGGAATTGAGGCATGTTCTTTATTGACAACCGTCACATGTCTCGTCAACACACTGGCTTCTCGTCAAGTTACCTTCTTTCACATACACATTTCTGGCTTCGCAATAATAGCGTGACACGTCACATCCCGTCCAACATCGTCAACAAAATGAAAAATGGCTTACATTTGTTTAAACAACTGATTAAACTAAGGAAGAATAAATGCAGATGTAAATAGTGCACTATGTAAAGTTGTTTATGAATGTCTTTATTACATTACCTATTAATAGACTGTACATCTCTACCTAGTTTGCTATATTATTACAGAGACTTTCAAAATGTGCACTTAGTTCTTACTATACTTATTGTCACCAAGTTTGAAACATTAAAAAACAACATTCCTGTATGACATTCTGACTACCAAATTATATTTGTATCCAAATATTAGGGTATTTTCCTCAAAATGTTTTATTTATGCAAGCATATAATAACCTGTGATTAATCATGATTAATCACAGTTCAAGAGTGGGATTAATTTGATTAAAAATAATCACTCGACAGCCCTAATATTACCTCAAACTAATGTTCGTCGAACGCAAGCTGAGGCTTTCTTTGTGATAAACAGCGATATGACACATACAGTACCTATGCGTATACTGTACATAGTACTGTACATGTATAGTATTTGTTTTAATTGCCATTATGTTGTTTGTGTATTTTTGCCTTCTCCTGAAATCCATCCACCTGTCAGTTGAGTCTTGGAAAAATAGAACATGACAGCAAAAAAACATGAATCATTCTGCACGCCTGATCCTTCCGCATACTTTTCCATCTGTTCATCTTATGAACGCTATTCTTACTGCTCATTTTACTTTTTTTTCTTGTTTTGTTTATGGTTTTAGGTGCATAGACAATGGTTGGTTGATAGGGAAAAAAACTGCTTTTCATCTATAAATACTTGCTCAGGGTTTTCATCTTTTGAACATAGTCTTTAACAGCTACATCTGTCGACATAGCGACAGTTTTCATTGCGTTCAATTCTTAAAAAGTCCTTCCCATTTTTACGGTGATGAATGATCCCCTATATTGTAATTGGTGGACTTTTTAAATGTATTTTTAATGGCTACATCTGTTGACAAAGCCACAATGTTTGTTTTAAGTGATTCCAAAGACTTCTCTTGACTGTAATACAGTACAGTACAATATGGCTTATTGTACCCAGTTGACTTTTTGAATGTATTTTTAACAGCCACATCTGTTGCCACCATTGTGTTTCCTCCATAGCCAAAGATGTCCCTTGTTTCAACTCTAAGAAATGATAGCGACATATGTGTTTGGCAGGATTTTTATTTTAATCTCAAAACAATTTGCATAGCGTTTGTTTTGACTGTTGTTTTACTTTTGTCTAGGTAGTTTAAAACTCCAATAATCACCAGAAATTTCAGATGTGACAGAGTAGGCTATTTTTTTAAAGTAGTCAATATAAATCAAAATCAAAATGTTATACATAATTATGGAGGTTCATTTGTGTCTATATTACCAAAGCTTTTATTTGACACTGAACGTTTGGCATTTTAATTTTGTGAACTGAATTTTTTTTACATCAAATTATGCTGACAATTTCATTGAATACACGTTTGTGAGCAAACTGTGTTTAAAAATGCATTGTGTTAAAATACTGTTTTTAAGTTTAGTTTATAAAAAATTCAGTGCTGAAATATAAAATGCCTCTTTCTTTCCTTTGCAAGACCCACGCTATGTGACTGCAAACTTTACGAGACAAATATGATTGCTTCAGTCTTAATTTCCCAGAAGTGTGTCTTGGGTTTTCAATTTTAAACACTGAATTTTTATAAACTGAATTTTAAAAAACTGTATTTTCACAAATTACATTTTTAAAAATGCTTTTTGCTCACAAATTTGTATTAATTTAAATTGTCTGCATGATTTGATCTAAAAACTTTATTTCACAAAATACAAACGCAAAAAAAAATTCTGTTAGAGAAGTTCAGTGTAAAAAAAAAAAAGCTT
This sequence comes from Entelurus aequoreus, assembly GCF_033978785.1. Lineage (NCBI taxonomy): Eukaryota > Metazoa > Chordata > Actinopteri > Syngnathiformes > Syngnathidae > Entelurus > Entelurus aequoreus. The sequence continues at coordinate 33,828,613 of NC_084732.1, read as the reverse complement.
TGGAAATACAAGCACAAATTAACCTCCATACAATAATTTCTTAAAGCAAGATTCTGGAACTTTTTTGGCTAGGAGAGCCATTAACTCAAATATTTTAAAATGTATTTCCTTGAGAGCCATATTATATTGTTTAACACAGAATACAACTAAACGTGTGCATAATTAAGACAAGTTTAGAGTTTAATAAGTCAAAATGTATTTTTCATGATAACATTATACTGAAGCAAACCAATAATTAATCAAATACTTGTTACTTTTAATGTGACGTGTGTCAAAGTGCAGCTTTACATTTGAGTCTTTCATTGAGGAAATGTTATCATTGCATATTAGATACACCACATAATCTGCTCTCTCCACAAAGGCAAATTCGCCTCTCCATTTGCCCTTAAATGTACAATATTCGTCACCTTTTTTTCTTTTTGCCATCTTTTTTCAAAATGGTTTTATCCCCATAACCTATCAAGCTGAATATTTAATTAAAAGGCAGTGCTTTTACTTTTTAACCTCACAACATGAGTAGCTGTGACTGGCTCATGCCTTGCAGGTAGCTGGAGCCCAACCCTGGCCTGAACTCAAGTGGTAGAAAATGGATGGATGGATTAAAATGCGTGAGAATGTTTCAAGACACTAAGATTGATCTGCAAGCCAGATGCAGTCATAACAAGAGCCACAGGTTTCTACCAAGTTAAACTCCTTACAAAAATATTCACACTCACAATTTTTATAAAAGGTTCATATTAACAGCTATAAAATATGTATTAGTTTGTTAAACTAAGTATTTGTTAGCCTACCACACAGCAATAATTATTTGTCCCACAGACCATTTATGTAAGAAGTTAGGTGAAAAAGATAAAACGTGGGTCTTCTTTTATGACCAAAATGCCTCATGAAATGTTTTCAAGCCTGTTAACCAACAAACTACAAGAACCGTCTGACCCCCGTGCCTGCCAACAAGAGTTTCTACTAAGCTATGTTTTGTATTTCAATCAAATACTTATTTCCCTCAATCAAACATAAATTAAACTATACAGTATTTTATGGGTTTTTTTCAGGATCTTTTCTCGTTCCTACCTTACATAAAAATTCCCGGACTGTTCATATAGTCATAGCACGGGGACATAAAAATTCCCGGACTGTTCATATAGTCATAGCACGGGGTCAAATACTTACTTAGTTCACTTTGAACCCCAGATAATTTGTCCAAAATTCCTCTGAACTGGGTTCAAGTAATACCTTGTAACATGATAAAAGTGTATGTAGAAATAGCACAAACCACATTAAGTGGTACATTAAGTGGTAGGCCCAGTAAGGTGCACTTGAGTGTGTTACTGATGCGCTAATAAATCTAGCATACATACGAGTGGGCCATTAGAGCACTGCTACCATCTGTTGTAAGTGAGCAGGCAGCATCTGCAAAAGCAGCGGAGCTACACGGAAGCACATGACCAAACATTAGTGTGCACGCCGAGAACAGATGCAAACTGTCCATATGTGTTGAAGCATTGGCAATTGTTTCCATGTGCGCGTCTCTCCGGAAAGTTATCGATCACGACATAAAGTGAGTGGCTAATCAGGGGCTGATGGTGATGTTTTATGTATTCTACATCCATAAAGGCTTGTTCTACAAGACATACATACACACACACAGGGACTTGCACGTGTACACACTCACACTCGGGCCACTCAACAGAACAGGGACATTATTGATTTACGCATAATTGGCCTAAGACGCTTCTTGAGGGGAGAAATATGCATGGCAAGAAATGGCCATGTCAATAAGTTCTGCGCTTGTGTGCGTGGTGTAACTGTACACTTAAGAGCCTGTTAGGACATGTCAGGTGCTGCAAAAACAGAAAACTCCAATGTGCTCTTTGGCTCGCAGGAACCGCTGCGTGATTTACCTGCTTCATTACAATCTCGGCAGGTAAAATTAACCTTTCTGCTGCACTGTTAACCTTTTGAGTGTATGGATGTGTGTTTAAGCATACACCGATAACTGGTGACTGGACTTGCCATTGTATGAAACACACACTTGAGTGAATTAACAGTCACTACACCTGACGGCAGCACGTAGCTGCTCAGGAAAACATAATTTGTGATTGAAAAATCACAAGATTTCAAATGTGTTAAAAATTGTGGGTATGTAATATAGTTTGTTTCATTGACACAAAAAGCCTATTATATTTTATTAAATCTAAAACATGAAATGTGTATATGCTTTATGGGGTTTGAACGTGCTGTAGACAATGTTCTTAATGTCACCATAGCTCAATTTCAATAGACTAATAAGCTATTGATTGGCAGTAATTTATGGTTTGATGTGCCAAGATGAGACGTTGTCCACTCCCCTTTTAAGAGCTCTATTAGAAGTCGCACTGATGATAGTTGCATGTGTCACTGAGAGCTAATTTACTTCCACCGAAAACCATTTGGACCATTAGAGGGAGACACATGCACGCACACACACACACACACACACACACACACACACACACACACACACACACACACACACACACACACACACACACACACACGCACACAAAGAAACACTCACACACAAAGAAACACAATAACGACACTTACAGTATTGCACACACATCAGTACACTATTCCTTCACTACATTATGTATGTTCTCCCCTCTATTTTTACATGTATCATCATTAACCAGTCTTGGCGTAATATATTTATAATAAATACTGTATTGAAGCTGTGGTTGCATTAGCACCCAATGTTTTTCAAGGGGATATTTTATCTACCGTCAAAAGTGAGGGAAAGTAATTAAACTGACCTAAAATAAAAATAAAAAGTGGGATTAGCCAAAGTTCTATGTAAGAAAATACTCAGTTGTGGTGGGAAAAAAAGACAACATATTAATGACATCTTAAACTGCAATACAAGTACTTCAATATAACTTCGATACCTATCTTAAAATATGATTAAACATGCACACTATTTACACACAGAGAAATTGCACTTATAATGATGATGTATCAATACATACATTTTTCTCTGTATTTCATTACACAGTCCCTTACAAGAGTACACACCTCAAATTTCTGTAAATATTGTATTAGATGTTTTAATTGGCTGAATACTGAATACATTACATTTAGTTACAATGCAAATTAGTCAGTGTACAAGTTGTGTAACAGTGTAAATTTGCAGTACCCTAAAGACAAAAGGGAACTGCACTTTTTGGGGAATTTTGCCTATCGTTCACTTTACAGATACTGTAACGTGAATGATAAGCTGGAAAGAGATTAGAAGACAAAAGGTTGTATTTTTTTGCATTCTAACATAAAAATTGGCTCGTTCTAGGGAGCTAGCAATGCTAGCTAATGGGAGCAATCAATTATACCTCTAAATCACTTTAAAAATGCATTCAAAAATTTTCACCAATACTTTTATTTACGTTCCGTAACCTGTATAATCAAGCTGTAGCGACATTGTTATTGTAAGAGCGAACACTGAGGAACTATTTTACTAGCATAGTAACACATCAGCATGCTTCGGTATTAGCCGAAAAAGCTTGCTACAGCAACAAGCTTTCTGGCTTGGCATTTGGTGGAGGCGGTCGCATTTTCCTCCCTCTCTGTCTCTCCCTGCTTGCCCCCTATGTCTTGTCTTGTCTATACTTTTTAAGAGCCTCCTTTTCTGTGCTGTCCTCTGAAATCTAAAAACCTAACATGGAATTGATAAGCTGGACTCTCAAATAAGTTGACAAAATCTTCTCGACGAGGAAAAGAGGTTCTGGGGAGCTGCGGGGTACGTGAGAGACTCCTGGGGGAAAAATGGAATATAATGTTCCTTTCAGTGCTTTCCGTCGAGGACGTGGAAGACATCTACCTATTTGGAACCGGGATCGCAGGGCATCTGTTGATTGGGCTGGGCATTGCTTTGGTGTATCATCAAATTTGGAGGATGATGGCAGCCGTTCAAGGAGCCCAAAGGCTGCCCGTTGCAATGTAAGGCATGGGTCGAGCTGTGGGAACACAGTATGTGGCGATTTCTGAACTGAATCGTAAGTTGGATCACATCACTGAGAGGCTTACTGAAATGCGAAAATTGATCATCTGGAGAGCCAGCATGGACAATTAGATCAGACAAGCCATTAAAATGTCTGCTCGCTTGGTAAACAACAATCCTTACCTACGATTTTGACTCCCTCGAATGGCCTTGATGCTGCTCATAACAGAAGAAATCTATTCTGAAAACATGCCCCAGAGGACACCTCAATGATAGCCGCTCTGACCTCCCTCCCTCTTTCAACTGTGGTGGAAGGTCCGAATCTTAAACAGCAACAAAAGTGAATTTAGTACAAAAGTTGTATTTACCCATAATCAAATGGTACAAGGTTGGATTGAATTGCCATGCAAACAGACAACGTCCTCCGGAGACGTTGGATGAATCGAGAATCATGCGAATCATACATAGACTTGGTCTACTTGGCCATTTATGTGTTTCCCTCGTGTGTCAAGGTCCCGTTGTTTTGGACCTGTTTATTCTGCAACCTCCTTGAATCCTTTAGCCATAACAAACAATCAAAACATTTTGTACAATGGTCAGGCCAACCATATATTCAACTTTAACCCACATATGCTCCTTCGATGGTTCAGAACAGAAAAAAAGAGAAACGAGCAGACATTCCACCACTCTGGTGTCTCTCCCAATGCTTTTTGGGACGGCGTGGCAAAGTTGGGAGAGTGGCCGTGCCAGCAATCTGAGGTTTACTGGTTCAATCCCCACCTTCTACCATCCTAGTCACGTCCGTTGTGTCCTTGGGCAAGACACTTCACCCTTGCTCCTGATGGGTCCTGGTTAGCGCCTTGCATGGCAGCTCCCGCCATCAGTGTGTGAATGTGTGTGTGAATGGGTGAATGTGGAAATACTGTCAAAGCGCTTTGGGCTCCTTAAAAAGGGGTAGAAAAGCGCTATACAAGTACAACCATTTACCATTTTCGACCTCGCTCTCTCTCCGGACTTCGACAGACACGAAATATGGTTCAAAAGGTCAGAAATGCCACCACACAACAACACCTGGGAGTTGAACTTTGCTCGTAACGCCTGCAGAGCAACTCCAGGCCTATAGACACAACAACACTACACCCTGGACAATGGGCATAGGCACACACACACTCCCACGCCTTCACCGCCGATTGAATCCCTTAGGGGAAAGCGCTTTAGATAGCAGCAGCCTGCCACCGCAGCCCCCACTCCCTCCCCACTGTTGCAAGTTTTGTGGATTCTATGTAACATGTTTATATGTCCTTATGGCTATTGAGGTCTTTTTCCTTGGCCTCAGTCTGGACCCCTTCCCTGGGAGCCCAGTCTGAGACTGAACCTTTTTTTACTCATCCTCCCTCCCCCAGCATTTACCGTTTTCCCACCTTTCTAAGGGGCACCGGAAGCCTGCTAAAAAACATGAACAATCATATTACAGTATGTGTAAAATATTAGCCCCCATTTCATGTCTTGTTTGTACACCGCTAGCCAGACAGCATATGCACTGTAGTTGCAATAACACACTCGATGGACAGTTGTGCATTTGGTCCAACTAGCCTGGGCCGTTTTTCCCTGTATATTTGGGTAAGCACACCATTTATGTCAAAATAGCATATCTCCAAATACCACATTTGCAGCATCGAGTCAAACGGCTTCCGTCTGCTGAAACGTTTCACCCTCTTTTTCGTGCTGGCTTCTAGAAGCAGCAATTCTTCCTCCGTTCATTCAGCTTGTGAATCCTCATTTGTCCAAAAATAGTCATATTTGTTGTTTGTTACCGAATCTGCCGTGATTAGAACACACACGGATTTGTTTAGTAAGTAGAAACACACATTTGTTGCCAGAAGTTGGAAGTGCACTACTATAGAAACGGAAATCAATGCCCGGAAGAAGTCAGTCACAGTTTTGATTAAAATGACTACAATACGGTAAATATTGTACATTTTACATATCGTTATGAATGTGTCTGCTACTACATTATATACAGACTTGCAGTGGTACACAAAACTAGGGTTGCAAATTTCTGGGAATATTCAAAGTTGGAAACTTTCCATGGGAATATATGGGAATTAACGGGAATTAATGGGAATAAACATTGAAAGCAACATGCTAGATCTTGCAGCATGATTATTAGCTAAAACAACCTGATTTAATGCAAATGCAGTAGAATTTCAACCCTGCACAGTGCATTCCTCCATCACATGTGCAGTGCATTCTTCCATCACATGCACAGATAATTCCCAGCTTGCTACACACTACAGCAGGGTTATTTGAGGCCACACTAGTATTTGAGCCCAAGGACTTCATCCAGTCAGGTAAGTTTTGATGATATTACTGGGTAAATATATTTGATCTATGGTATTTAAGTTTATAAATTGGCCCTAGTGTGTGAATGTGAGTGTGAATGTTGTCTGTCTATCTGTGTTGGCCTTGTGATGAGGCGCCGACTTGTGTTCTTGTCTCTCACAATGATTGTAAATGATAGGCAAAAAAAAAAAAAGTGCAGTTCCCCTTTAAAACAATTCAACACACCACCAATAATGTAAAAACCGCTGGCATTATGAGTAAATACACCCTAGAGGTGCAACGGTACGACATCCCCAAGGTTTGGTACGTATCTTGGTACTAAGGTCATAAGTTTGGTACGGACTTTGGCACATTAAAGGAACAAAATGCCAAGACATAAAACTGCTTAAAGTTATATAATATAATAACTATAAACTGCTGGCAGCTCTTTTCCCGAAAAATGCAATTCTCAAATGAAAAATATTAATCAATCAGTCAATTTATATTTATTTGGAACATGTTAAATTTCACAAGCACACATTTTGCTGAAATGTCCAAAAAGAGTGGGAAGAAGTAGAGCTAATCTGGTCCCACCTGTGTGCCATAAGTAGCATTTTAAAGAGAAAAGAAAAAAACAACTGAATATAGGGTTAAGAATATACAAGAGCTGTTGCATACAGAACAATTGACAGGTTCACTGGCCACTTTAATACATTGTGTGCATTGAAGTTGGGAAAAGAGAGGTCAATATAAGCTTTCCTTTATTGATTACACGGCAAATTACTGTACAATATGATAATATTGCCCATTAATAATTAGTATATTTTAGATTTTGTTGAGGGCCAATAAAAATAAAAGCTGCAACCACTTTGAACAACCCTGGTTTACGCGTTTTTCTTTTTAGTTCCCCATCTCTACTGAACAATGGCCGAGCACACAGCTTTCGTCTTCCACTTTTTCGTCTTACATATTTCCTTGGAACGTGACGTGATCCCAAACAGAAGACTTAACAACGGAAGAGTGTCCATCTTCTATCTTACCTTTAGCCATCACTCCTATTAGCCTAAGGCTCGGCTGTGGGGTGTGCTGCATTCGTTTACCGAGGAGAAGACCTAGCTGTCACCCGCACACTTTCTGTAACTCACTTTATTGTCAATGCGCGCATGAACGTACAAACACACCCGCGCAAACCCGCACCCACAAACAGTGCATATTGAACTGCAAAACTCACAAAAATGTGGCCCATGAGGGCAAATTATTTCGTGGAGGGCGGACCGAATGGTTTGGTATTATACTGCTTACCGTTTCACCCTTAATACGAATCCCTAAGTAAAAATGTCCAAATTGGGCCCAACAAGCCATTTTCCCCTTCGGGTGTCATGGACTTGTGAGAGTTACAATATATCAGATGTGAATGAGGAGGGAGTGTGTTAAGTTTGAGGTTATCGCTCTGACTCTTATACTGGTCACTGGAATTTCAACACAATGGCATAGCTAAGAACTTTGTGAAAATCTGAACAAAAATATTTAGACATTGTCTGTGTGTTTAGTTATTTTAAGGGGACAGTACATCTTCACTGTACACTGACAACTTTACATTGTATCAATGTGTCATTTATTCAGTGTTGTCCCATGAAAAGAATGAATGAAATTAGGCCTAAGTCGATAACAAATTATTGCCGATAAACTATATTTTTGGCAACATTATTATTTTGTCAAATTAACCACTAATGTAATAATACATAATAGTAATGCAAATACAGTAGACCCCTTAAATGCAATAAACTTTCTTGTATATTTTAACTTTGTGATTGGAATGTAAACTTTTAATTCTCCAAGTTGTATAAAACAAACACATAATACAATATACTATGTCTCTTAGCAACATTGTGCATCAAAAGCAATAAAAAAATGTATGTCTCTGTTAAGGAGGGTTTGGAGGACCCTCGAATATATACAACCAAAACAATAAATAATATGGGTAAATAAAGTATTAAACAATATTGAACATGTAGGCAGAGGTATGGTTGTACATTACTTAACTTGCAATCAAGTTAGGACCATTGTAAACAAAAGTGCAGAGTTCAGTTCAGTTTCAGTTTATTCCGAACATTCATACAATACAATTACAATGTAATGCATTACATATTTCCAGTTGCTTCATTACAGCACGTCCGTAAAGGAGTAGGAATAAGCATAGCTTATTTAACCCTACCCCATTTTGATATCATAGCAGTTATGTCTCATTTATTTGTTCTCTGTTTGTAACGGAACAGTGAATAAATAAATATATCATAGGTATGTAAACAAATATTAATTACATAAAAAAATAATTATATCTCTCTTTTGTTAAAGGTTCAAGATGTTTATTATAATTGTTCTTTTTTGTAATTTGTGAACACTTGTAGTTTGAACAGTCTCTTAAACTGAATCATATTAGTGCCTTGTTGATTTCCTTGCTTAATCCATTCCATAATTTAATTCCACATACAGATATGCTAAAAGTCTTAAGTGTTGTACGTGCATACAAATGCACAAAATATTTTCCTCTAAGGTTATATTTCTTCTCTTTTGTTGAGAAGAATTGTTGTACATTCTTGGGTAGCAGGTTATAATTTGCTTTGTACATAATTTTAGTAATTTGCAAATGCACCAAGTCGTTGAATTTAAAAAATGTTGATACAATAAATACAAGGTTTTTGTGTTCTCTATAAGTAACAATATAAACACCACAGTATTAGTATAATAAGCACATGTATTAACAGGCCATATGCAAACAAATTTAAGTCAGGCAGATTTTGAGTGAAGACCAACAACGTTCGCAGCCTTTTTCCAAATGCTAGGTTTTCAACAGTATTAAGAAGCAGCATGTCTTTGGCGATGTAGTGCCACATTTTTTGTGAGTGCACACCATTTTGTATCGTTTTGTTTGCACTGATCTTGTTCACAGAACTCCTCATTGACTGTCGGGACAAAGGCTCTGCATCTTTATTTGTACGTCTTTCACCAGTTGGGAATACTGAGTAGAGTGGTTGTTTTTTAAATGGGCATGCAAGTTTGTAGTATTGGATTTTTTTTTGTTGGCAGCACTTTCAAGCACATTCGGCAAACTGTCTCCTTTGTGTTGATGGGCTTACCTTGTTCCACTGGTTTAAAACCAAAATAATCCGACACTGGTGCAGTGGCGTTAGGTTTTGTTATTATTTTTTCTCCATATTTCTACTATCGCTCCTGTCTTTGTCATGGCCTAACTTGTTGCACTGTGTGATGTTAGCAACACCGCCTCTCCGCACAATGACAAAATTTAGTTATATAGTGTTTTTTCCTTAGTGACTCAAAGCGCTTTACATTGAGAAACCCATTATCTCCAAATTCAAGATACATTTACACCAGTGTGACTCAGGAGCAAGGTAGGTGAAGTGTATTTCCCAAGGACACAATGACTGTGACTAGGATGGCGTAAGCAGGCTTCAAACCAGAAACCTTCAAGTTTCTGGTCGGTCGCTCTAACATCTGAGCCAAGCCAGCCCAAAGACACTTAATGAATGACAAGATGCTTCACCCCCTTCCTTTTATTACGCTACGGTAGAAACAGCCGCAGCTGCTTAAATCACTGCAAAGAGTGACCACTTTTGCAGGTCGTAAACACACATGCACATGGCAATTTATCAAGGCTGGCAGAGTTATCAAGTTTATTTCCATTTATTGTTCTATTAATTGACTTATCGAATATCGGCCCAGGTCTACATTAAATATTTGCCAAATGTGAGGGCGGTCTACTGATTTAAGTTAGGTTGCTGTGTATATAATTTTGATGTATTTTTAAAATTTCTCTGTTTTTATTTTTTTGTTTCCTCTCATCAGCTCCAACAGAACTGTCGCTACCACAACTCCACTCAGTCAATGACACAACAATTCAAATAGACTGGGATGTCCCAGCTCAACTAAATGGACCACACCCTCTGTACCAGGTATGTCAAAGATTTAGGAACATCTGTTTTTGCAAGTGTAAAAACAAGGTTGCATTAGTGTTGATCTAGTGCATGGCCAGAAGGTCAACATATTCGTTTTTCATCTCCTGTATTAACATCCAAGGAAAGTATTGAGGTAATTTCAATCCATCAAGCATAAACATCCACTTAAAGTCAAGCATGAAGTGTTTCAAATGGTCATCAACGGTTAAGGTCACAGGGCCCTCTTAAAATCTTCTCTCGTCCATAGCGCAATGATTAATTAACTTATTTTGACAAGTTTTTAAGATAATGTCCGTTAGAAAAAAGTTTTATTCTATACCTGTAGTTGACATTTTGGTGTAGTTGTAGTCATTCTTGTTTTTTTCCCAGTTGGAGAGGACAGACATCTCTCTTTCTGACCCCAAAAGTCCTTTCGTCAGGGGGATAAGGTTCACTGGGAATAGCCATTACCAGTTTCCAAACGACACCCTGCCTGTTAACACTGACTTCACTGGTAAGAAAGGATATTCATATGTTCCGCATGCCATCACATGTTGGATTTAGTGTTGTTTTTTTGTTTCTCTCTAATCACTCTGCATTATCTCAGTCTTCTCGTAACAATCCTGTTGGAATGACTTCTGCAGTCAACTTAAAGGACAATTATGTTTCTGTTTACCAGCATCATTAGGGGGTTGAGCTGCTCAGCCAAACATGTTCTGCTTCATCTGAGAACATCAGCCAGTCTGACGCTCATAATTAATGACTGCTGATACTCATCAGCCGGATTTGCGCGGCAAAAGCTCTTCTGCTGCGCCACTTGAAACTTGTTCACTGTCCTCCATAAGCGTATCAGAAGTTTGCTCTTTGTTATGTATGTACAGGAAGCACATTCATTAAATTTCTCTATTGCTTGTTCTCATTAGGGTTATAGGTTAGTTGGAGCCAATCCCAGCTGACTTTTAGGTGAGAGTCAGGGTGCACCCCAGAATGGTCACCAGTCAATCACAGGGCACATATAGAGTAGACAAACCATTCACATTCACATCTAGGGACAATATGGAGTTGAATAACTAATTACCTAACATGCATGTTTTTTAACAGACTACATTTTGTTTAGCTCTCACTCTGTATACTCTATTATGGCTGCTGTTTGATGGAACTGTGCAGGAAACCTGAATAGTACGTGTCAGGTATTTTGATAGCTTTCACCTCTTTTGACTATGAAATCAGCAAATAAAAAAAAAAGGTTGTTGTTTTGTTCCAAACCTAATTATATTGTTCATTTGTGAACATTCAATCTCGCTCCAGATATGTAACAGTAGCTGGCTTGTTGTTTGATTATCTATTTCTGCTGAACACTACATAAAGACTTGTCGCAGATCAACATATGTTGTTTGAGCAAAAAGAAAACATGAAACATGATATGAACCAGGCCTCTTTCGATATGCTTCACTCTGCTTCATAAAAAGTAACAGATCAGGCAGTCACGTGCAGACCGGATCTATTGTGGACCATCAATGTGTCAGCAGTCCTCAAACCATCACCCTCTTACAACCATCAATACTAATAGCATCATCTACAGACAATTATTCCCATCGAAGCGCACGGAACAGCGAACAAATCAAAGCCAAATTGGATTATGAATGTAATACAGTGTAATGCCCCCTCGAGAGTCAATTGATCACTGAGGGAAGAGTCGTCAATCGTTGATGCCTTGCGGAAATCGAGGAACTCTGTAATGTCAAATGTCAGATTTTGTTTCTCAGTATGTAGGCTTTTTATTTGTCCCATTAAGGGTTTATCTTTAGGCAGGGTCAACATATTTTTTGTCAAATCTTAGTCAAAATATAAACTGTTTACTGTACAAAAAGCCCTATTCTGCCTATGACATTTGTTATGGCCTACCAAATGATTTTCTCCAAGTAGGTTATTTTTCATATGTTATTGTGATTCGAGTGCATGTTTGAATTGTGATTAACGATGCTTCTTAATCCTGAATGAATGTGAGGTACTTTAGGTCAGCATCTACCTCACTGAATCTTACTTTAGCTAAAACAAGATTATAAGTATATGCAATTAGTGCACTGTTATGAATAACCGCTAAGTGCTTGTTTCCATAAATGCATGCAAGTCTATTCATCTTTTCTAGGATGCACCTATACATAAAAGACCCATGATGAGACTTCCTACTTCTACTTTAATCACTGAGGAAATATGTGCGTAAAGACTGGAATACATTACACTGAGCGAAATAATGGATTTAAATGGACACGGGCTCTAAAACAGATTATGTAGTACTCCCTCCTCATTTGTGTTTCTTCCATATTTGAGTCTAAATGGGGCTGATAATGCATCCTCATAAAGTATATCAGAGAATTCAGATGTATTTTTTTAGATTTAATTTAATGAAAAGGGATGAAACATCCTAAACGCAGGTTAGGGAAAATAAATAGAATGTTGAAACAAATATACTTGGGTCATTTTCATTCATGTTTAATACAGTACAGCACTACAGCACTTGAGTAACTGAGCAGGAAAAAAGGGAAATGTTAAATGTTACAAATTATTTTCCCTAATTAATATGATTGATTGCCAGGCATTGATGTTGAGAGGAGAGGGGGGACAAAATGTGTGAAAGGAAAGTTTGCACAGACATCATTAGTTTTTTACCCATTTAAAGATTAATCAGAAGAGGCTGGGCTCTTTAATTCTGTCATTTGTATATTTAATGGGCTGCAGCAGAATCTATGGGCGTAATTAGCTGGCTGCCGCGCTCTCATTAATACGCCAAGCTCTGATTAATGCCAGCAGAGAGCTAACATGACTGGAGTTATTCAGGTTATGTTGGCTAGATGATTACACACAACCTCCTCCCTTTACTGAGACAAAGAGAGAAAATACATTTAACAACACTGGAAACAATACTGGCAAACAAATAAAACTCCTCTTTTTAGATGATTTTGCTGAACATTGCTGTTTTAGATATTTAAGTTTATCTATAATAAAGTTTTTTTTCTGAGATGCAGATGTTTAGGTGATGATTTAATTCAATTGTGAATGCATAGATTACAGCGCAACTAAATTAAACTGCAAAATGGCTCAGGTGTAGAAATTTGATGACACAATGAAAAGTACAACTGGATGGTTTCCCTCTTCATTTTTCTTTTTTTTCATTTATTTATTTATTTCAGGCAATGACATAAAAAAGTACAAAGTTGACAAAACATAATAATATAAATTAATATAGTGCAAAAGGTAATGTATAGTATATAATGCATGATTTTTCAGTTTTGCCTGAAAGGGAGTGGGAAGAAGATAATTTATTTAATCCCACCCCCAGTTCTCCATTCAGTGATTATTCACGAGTTTCACTCTTACTTTGTTCAAGGATTATAATACAGATGTTGTATCATAGTGGCATTACCACAGGTAACAATAATTATTACACTGTAACAATAATTTGTATCAACAATGTAGGAATAATGAATATACCAACAATGGTAATAGACAACATAGCAATAATGGTAATAGACAACATAGCAATAATGGTAAGGAAACATTGAGCACATGTTAACACTTTGAGACAGAGTACAGCAGCAGGTCAAATTAAAGACCCTCATTTGAAACAGACCCCTTGTTTGTATAATAGTTTAAATTGATTAATAGTTTGGCATTGCTTGTGTTGTGAGTCCAGTTTGTTCCATAGTTTTACTCCGCATACAGACACACAAAAACGTTTACGAGTGGTTTGAGCTCTCAGCAATAAGAAATATCCAAAGCCTCTCAAGTTGTGAGTCAGCACTCGTCTTATAAAAAAATGTAGATTAGGCGGCAATAATTTGATAAATGCTTTATATAAGATTATTAATGTATTCTATTTAACAAGGTCATCAAATTTGAGCAACTTTGATTGCATAAACAGATTATGAGTATGTTCTAAATAACCAACGTTGTGAATGATCCGCACTGCTCTTTTCTGTAATATGATCAGAGGATGAATTGTGTTGTGGTAAGTATTCCCCCATACTTCAACACAGTATGTAAGGTATGGGAGTACCAAGGTGCAGTATAGAGTACGGAGTGCATTTTCATTGAGGTATAGTTTTGCTTTGTTTATAATTGAGAGGCTTTTGGAGATTTTTGTTTTAATGTGTCCGACATGAGGTTTCCATGATAGTTTACTATCAATTATTACTCCCAAAAATGTATTCTCGTTTACGATTTCAATTTGGGTACCATCAATACTTATTTTCTGTTCAGACATTATGTTGCGATTTCCAAACATCACTATCTTAGTTTTATTTCTATTCAAAGATAATTTATTTGTGTCCATCCATTTTTTTATTATGTTTAGTTCTGTGTTTACAGTATTTATGAGCTCATTATAGTCGTCACTACTGTAGAATATATTAGTGTCATCTGCAAATAGTATAAATTTCAGTACTTTGGATGTATTAAACATATCATTAATATATACATTAAACAGTTTTGGCCCGAACACGGACCCTTGGGGGACACCACAAGCAATGCCAAGAGTATCAGATAAAAATTGACCCATTTTAACAAACTGTACCCTCCCTGTTAAATAACTTTTTAATCAGTCACCAGCCAGCCCCCTAATTCCATATCTTCCCATTTTATCTAGTAGAATTGAATGATTAATGGTATCAAAGGCTTTCTTTAGATCAATAAAAATACCAACTGCATATCTTTTATGCTCCAGTGCATTAGTAATTTATTCAATGGCTTCAGTTATCGCCATTGAGGTTGTTCGTTTGGACCTAAAGCCATACTGACCGTCATTGATTATATGATGCTTCTCAAGAAAAGATTCAAGTCGAGAGTTAAATAGTTTCTCTAAGATTTTTAAAAACTGAGGCAAAAGAGAGATTGGTCTGTAATTGGTGAAAGCGTGTTTGCTGTCACTTTTGAAGAGCGGAGTTACCTTAGCGATTTTCATTTGACTTGGAAAGCAGCCAGTCTGGAATGATAGGTTACATATATAAGTTAAGGGTTTTACAATATTCAGTATAACTTTTTAAACAAATATAATTTTGATATCATGGCAGTCAGTGGAGCACTTACTTTTACACTTCCGCACAATGTTTGTCACTTCCTGCTCATTTGTAGCTGAGAGGAAGAATGACGAAGAATTCTGTTCAATAGTTGATTTTGTAACTCCATTGTCTGGGATATCAACAGCCAATTTAGGACCAACATTTACAAAAAAAACTATTGAACTTATTCACTACATTACTCATATTATAATCTTCCCAGTTTTCATCAATAAAGTAATCAGGATATGTCAGCTTTGAATATCCTTGTTTGATTAGACCAATGAAAACATCCCAAGTTCCTTTTATATTGTTATTGTTTTCATATAGTTTTTTTTGATAATATAACCGTTTGCCTGTTCTTATATCAGTTAATTTATTTTTGTACTTCTTGTATCGTTGTTCGACTTCTTTTGTTTTTATTTTGATGAAAAGTTTGTAGAGATTGTTTTTCTTTTTACAGGCATTAATGATCCCTTTTGTGATCCAAGGGCTATTTTTATTTTTTCCTTTTATAAAATATTCTTTCACGGGGCAATGTTTATTATGCAGAGAGGTAAAGATGTCTAAAAAATTACAATAAGCACTGTCCACATTTGGTTCTCTGTATACTGAAGTCCAATCCTGAACTGCTAAACTATTGTGCCCTAAACAATAGTTTAGCAGTTCAGGATTGGACTTCAGTATACAGAGAACCAAATGTGGACAGTGCTTATTGTAATTTTTTAGATTTAGATTGTTTCCTCAGTTGTTATTCGTTTAGAGATTTTTGCCATAGTGTCTTTGGTTTTCTTGAGATGACAGTCATATAAAGTAAAAACAGGTAAATGGTCAGTGATATCACATATAAATAGGCCACTGGTGACTTGATTTCCCACAATGTTAGTAAAAATGTTGTCGATGATTGTGGCACTATGTGTTGTTATTCTGCTTGGTTTGGTTATGGTTGGATATAGAGACAAGCTGTACATTGTGTCAATGAAGTCATCAACATGTTTTTGCTTGGTTGAGTTTAACAAATCAATGTTAAAATCAAAACAGATAAATTTGGTTTTACGGTTCACAGAGGAAAAATAGTTTACCCATCCACTCATTGAAAGTTTCTATGCTTGGATCAGGTGCCCGGTATACACAGCTCATGAAGATATTTGTCTTTTTGTCATTTAGGATTTCCACTGTTAAACATTCAAATAATCCATCGACTGCTATGGTCATGTTTGTTAAAACTTTAAATGCAACAGATTTATGAATGTACAATGCGATCCCTCCTATTTAATTTATTCTGTTTATGTGTCTTAATTCATAGTCATTCAGACTAAAATCAATACCTTTATCATTGTTGAACCAGGTTTCAGTAATTGCAATAATGGTAAATGGATGACTAAATTCAGTTGGTTTCCCTCTTAATTGTATCCGTCTGGTTAGTTATAAAAATAGTAACCAAACTCCATTGCGGACCAAACTAACCAGTCCAGCATACCCCTTAGTACAGCTGTGATTAAAAAGCTCCAAGTTTAAAATGTTTTACCTGTTTGAATCAATATGGCATCTCTACTCCAGGTACTAAACCAGGGGTGTCCGAACTACAGTCCGTGGGCCAAGTCCCGCCAGGCCCCCTCAATATGACCCGCGAGATTTCATGAGTTCATAGCATTGCACCACAGAGTGCTTTCAAATGAATCTTAAATACAAGTAGGTATTTCAATTATACATATTTGCTGCCATCTTGGGGACAATGTGATCACATCAATGACCCTTGAAAGTACTTTGAAATATTAGCACACTATTTACCTATATGACACAGTCCAAACAACCTTCCCTAGTCATGGTGTAATAAAAAATCCAACCAACATAAATGTCAGCACACATAACACAACCTGCTCTCTAAACATTGTGTATATTACAAAAAAAGTCCAAACACCCCAAAAAAATTTTTTAATTACACCCATTTAAATCCATTTAAGTGCATGAAGGGAAACATGTAAAACACTCTGTCCACACTTATCCATGTTTGATGCATTTTAGCTGCTTGATATTTCTGATTGATTACAAAACTTTGAGAAGGTCGTCACAAAATTTAACAAGGTAGAAGTCAAACTTTCACATACTCTTAACATCCAATGATATTAAATACATATTCAATATATTATGATATATCCATCATATTAATATATGTACACACATACATATATAATAGTTACTATATAATAGTTAGTCGACTTTCAGCCCCCCTGCCAAATTTTTTTAGCCCAATGCGGCCCCCAAGTCAAAAAGTTTGGACACCCCTGTACTAAACCATGAAAACCGCTCACCTACTTACAGTACCACGCCTTAGGTTCATGTGTGTGGTTGGCAGATCATCTGATAGCAGTGAGTCCATCTTTTTTTAACGTAGGAAGCAGGATTATTTGTTTGTGACTTCCCACCATTTTGCACTTTGTACTGCAGGCCGATATACTGCCCATATTATTATTGGCATTACCAAAAAATTATTGTGCTCATTGTTGCAGTCTATGCACCAAACCTTTATGCTTACATTCTTGGTCCAGCTGCTGACTGCTTGGATATTTGACAGTGGACTGCAGGTATGAAAGCACCTTTAAACAAAGTACCGGTACTTAAGATATTTTTCCTTCAGGTGTCCGAGCATAAGAGTTGCACTGCTGTGATAAGTCTTTTCCAATTAGCCCGATCCCTGTCGACAATGCTTTAGCTGAGGTGTGTGTGTTTGTCTCTGTTCTGCGGGGACTCCTGTCATGATGCGTGCTCAGGTCGGTTTGTTGATGGCTCCAAAGTGGTTGTCAGCGTGAAGTAGCACAAGTCCTAGGGGGGAATTCCAAGGAAGTAATGCTGAGCACGAGCAGAGTGTCACTTAGCTGCTGTACATTTGGAACAAACACCTTCCTGACTATGTGTTGACAGTCAGTCCTCTATAGCTTGCCGAGACACAGCCTCAAATATGCATCACTTTTTAAGCAATATTATAGTATATTGTTATGGCTAATATTGGGCTGTGCAATTATTGAAAAGTAATCAAAACCAACATTTAGATCTTCAACCGATGTAAAACTTATTTAAATTTTTCCCAAGTAATTTTCTTTCTACTAATACACTATCCCGATAGATACACTATGGGTTTTGTAGTTACATGACAAGCAGCCAGGTGTTGCAAATTGTAAAGACTGCCAGAAAATAGTTTTTTGTTTGTTATTTGTACATAATCAATCAAAATGTATTCATATAGCTCTTAATCACAAGTGCCTCAAAGGGCTTCACAAACCAAAATGACATCCTCAGATCTGAACCCACCCATAGTGCAATCATAATGTTAAAGTTAAAGTATCAATGATTGTCACACACACACTAGGTGTGGTGAGATTATCCTCTGCATTTGATCCATCACGCTCACCCCCTGGGAGGTGAGGGGAGCAGTGAGCAGCAGCACTGGCCGCGGCCGGGAATCATTTTTGGTGATTTAACCCCCAATTCCAACCCTTGATGCTGAGTGCCAAGCAGGGAGGCAATGGAACCCATTTTTATAGTCTTTGGTATGACTCGGCCGGTATGAACTGACGACCTACCGATCTCAGGGCCTAGTGGCAATTACAGTTGGTACTTATGGTATTAGTATTAATTAATTAGTATTATTATTATTATAACTCATTTTAGTTAGTAATTTTTTATTTCATTTTACTTTTTTAATGTATGTCAAATCTGCACTGTATCCACATAATTTCCCCATTGTGGAATGAATCAAGTCTATCCTATCTTATCATATCCTAAACCAGCACAAATAGTCACGTGACACTCGCAGTACTCAAAATTTTTTATTCAGATCCGAATCACGATTCTTATTCATAAGAATTCTAAATTGATTCCTTTTTTTTTAAGATACATTTTTGAAGTGAAATAAGTTAGAGTTCTGCTGTGTGTATGTCAGCAGCCAAGAGGAGCGTTTTTTTACCTTTACCCTGTTTTGAAAAGGTTTTATTCTAATATGTATATTAAATAATATAATGGGATAATCGGTTTGTTTCGAGAATTGTATTAAATTAAGTATCGGTTCTGAATCGAATCGTCACCCCAAGCATCTAAATTGAGTTGTAAATTGTTGTAAGATTCCCATCTCCACGTGACACTGTCCCCCAGTCTGCTACACAGATGTGTCATGGAGGAAAACACAGAGCAGATTATAATAAGATTGAAGTTGACCGAAAAGCAGAGTAGTAGTGGGATAATTGCGGATTAACTGAAATCATAGATAGAAGGTTCAATTAATTGTGATTTAGATTTGTGCCATAATAACCCACTTTTAGGCCAATACCCCTCAGTTTGAGCCAGTGCATTACTTAAAACTCAGACCACTATAATAAACATATCGGTAAATTAATACATTGCTATCTATCTTTAACTTTATAGAGACTGGATTTTTAATACAGCTATAGATTGTGCAGGTGTTCCTAATAATTCTTACCCTTAAGTGTATCCTCACTGTGTAATGTTAATGCCAACCAATTTTGTCAACAATAAAGCGCTTGAAGCCAAAGTGGTGGTAATTGAAATGCAAAATCCAAAATATTAATATAAATGTAAGGCAACAGGAAGGGAAAAAAGCTAAAGGGGTCAGATGGGATGGAGGGGGAAGGTTAAAAGCAAAGGGACACGATCAGGAGAGTGTCATGGAGAAGGTTAAAGAGGGTAATGTAATGTCAGGTATCTGTCATGACTTCACTCTTCTTTGCAATGACAAGGTCAGCAATGTAAATGACATGTCTGCATGATGTACACAACACATGCACACAATGCATGGAATATTTGATGTTGTCTCCAATGCAGAGTTGTTGCTTTATGCACAGGACATGTGCTTATAAATCATTCAAGAGTGGCCCATAAGTGTTTGCAGGAAAACCTATCTTATCAACTGCATAAAGCTAATAGCAAATTTGACTAAAATATAAATATCACCCCAATAGGCACATAATGAAAAAGTATGTAAAACACCTTATTTTGATGTTTTTTGTGGACTTTAAAATGGCAATGTTGCTTCATGCATGCCAATTTACTCCAATTATAACATCATAAAATATCCTGGAAAAGCCTATGATGATGCTAAGTTTTTATTGACAGTGTCAGAAAGGTGTCTGTATGTTATATTATTGCGGTTGCAATGTGTTAAAACACACTCTTGCAGTTTTGGCCATTGAGATTATGTACCTATTCAGAGTGTTGTGAATAGGATTTATTTGGAAGTGGTTAATCTGTATTCATCTTGAACTGGCCATGTAACTGTTTGACTTCCCTGCATGTTAAGTGAATTCACCCTTAATTATATTTGCTAACACTGGCTCCGGATGAACCCTGAACTTCCTGCCTTCAACTCTTTAGATCTTCCCACACTTGTGTTCCCTGAAGAGACAGACGCACACGCTTCCACATACGCATTCATGAAACTGTAGATCTGGTAGCGGATTAGGATTCAATCTTGGCTCAGTCGAAACATGACAGCATGTGTGTCTGTGTGTGAAAACATACATTTCTGCTTGTGGTCTTTGGGTACCAAAGGAAAATAATCAGAAAGTTGTGTGTGTTAGAAAAACAGAACATAAGGAAATACCTCTGGACACCTGGTCTCAGACAATCGTATACTGTATTTTTAAAAATGTATCTTTGTATGTTGGGTATGTCCTGCATCTTAATCACAGAAAAGTTTCTTATTGGCATATTTAAGAGGAGTACCGGTAATCAAATTTGATTCTAGTCAATTCCTGAATGATGCTCTGTTATTAGCATCTAACAAAGTGTCTATAAAACTGAAAGTACCGAACCCATTTGGCATGATTGCAAAAAAACAGACTAAGGATCGACTATCGTTAACAATTTAGTGTGTGGAATTGATTGTTGATTGATCGTGTCTTCAATCAACTGAGGCAAAATGGAGTGCCCTTCTACTAGAAGCACAGTTGATTCATTCTATAACATTGTTTGCTAGATTACTTTTTCAAGAAGAACAGGTCATCAAATATGGAAGTTAGGCTACATCCATGCAAACTTTTGCCATGCCACAACTCCTCCAGGCAACATGATTCTGCTCAATACATTTGTGGCATTGAAACAGAAGTTTAGCACATTTAATTGGCCATTATACAAAACCCAAAACCAGTGAAGTTGGCACGTTGTGTAAATCGTAAATAAAAACAGAATACAATGATTTGCAAATCCTTTTCAACCTACATTCAATTGAATGGACTGCAAAGACAAGATACTTAACGTTCGAACTGGAAAACTTGCAAATATTAGCTCATTTGGAATTTCATGCCTGCAACATATTTCAAAAAAGTTGACACAAGTGGCAAAAAAGATGGAGAAAGTTGAGGAATGCTCATCAAACACTTATTTGGAACATCCCACAGGTGAACAGGCTAATTGGGTATAAAAGCAGCTTCCATGAAATGCTCAGTCATTCACAAACAAGGATGGGGCGAGGGTCACCACTTTGTGAACAAATGCCTGAGCAAATTGTCGAAAAGTTTAAGAACAGCATTTCTCAACGAGCTATTGCAAGGAATTTAAGGATTTCACCATCTGTGGTCCGTAATATCTTCAAAAGGTTCCGAGAATTTGGAGAAATCAATGCATGTAACATTGAATGCTCGTAACCTTGGACCCCTCAGGCGGTACTGCTTCAAAAACCGACATCAATGTGTAAAGGATATCACCACATGGGCTCAGGAATATTTCAGAAAACCACGGTCAGTAACTACAGTTTGTCGCTACATCTGTAAGTGCAAGTTAAAACTACTATGCAAAGCAAAAGCCATTTATTAACAACACCCAGAAACGTCGCCGGTTTCGCTGGACCCGAGTTCATCTAATATGGACTGATGCAAAGTGTAAAAGTGTTATGTGGTCTGACGAGTCCACATTGCAAATTTTTTTTGGAAACTGTGGACGTTGTGTCCTCTGAAACAAAGAGGAAAAGAACCATCTGGATTGTTCTCGGCGCAAAGTTCAAAAGCCAGTATTTGTGATGGTATGGGGGTGTATTATTGTCCTAGGCATGGGTAACTTACACATCTGTGAAGGCGCCATTAATGCTGAAAGGTGCATACCGGTTTTGGAGTAACATAAGTTGCCATGCAAGCAACGTTATCATGGACACCCCTGCTTATTTCAGCAAGACAATACCAAGCCAAGTGTTAGGACAGCGTGGCTTCATAGTAAAAGAGTGCGGGTACTAGACTGGCCTGCCTGTGGTCCAGACCTGTCCCCTATTGAAAATGTGTAGCGCATTATGAAGCGTAATATACCACAACGGAGACCCCGGACTGTTGAACAACTCAAGCTGTACATCAAGCAAGAATGGGAAATAATTCCACCTGAAAACTTCAAAAATTGGTCTCCTCAGTTCCCAAACGTTTACAGAGTGTTGTTAAAAGTAAAGGCCATGTATGTATATATATATATTTATTTATTTATTTATTATTATTTTTTTTTTAATTTTTAAAAAAATTTTTTTTTTTAAATAATTTTTATTATTTACTTACTTTATTTAATTTAATTATTTGTATTTGTTATTTTTAATTTAATTTGTATTTCATTTTATTATTATTATTATTTTTTTTAATTATTGTTATTTTTGTTTAATCTTATTATTTATTTGTGTGTGGCGTCGCGCGGGTCTCGCTTCCTGTTGGGTGGGGTCCGTGCCCGTGTGGCCCGACCTTGCGCTGTGGGGTCTCTGTTGGCGACTTGATGTGGTGGCGGCGCGGCGCCCGTGTCTGGTCTGGATACTGTGTCTCGGTTGTTTGGGCGGTGGTGTGTTTGTGCGGGTTTGGGTTGGGGTGGTGGGGTCTTTTGGTGGGGGGGGGGGGGGGGGGTGTTGGTGTCTCTTGTTTGCGTGTTGGCGTTTGGGCTTGCTGGCGGGCTGGCGCTGGCTGGTCTCTGTGATCCTGTTGGCGTGTGGTTGCCGGTCGCGGTTTTTTTTTTTTGATCGCTTTGATTTGATTGGGTGGTGCTGGCTGTCTGGGGGTGTTGTGGCTGCTGTTTCTGCTGCCGTTTGTTTGTGGTGTGGGCGCCCGTGGCTGCTGGGTCTGGTGCAGGGGGGTGGCTGATGTTGTGACTGGTGGCAGCGCGCGCGCGTGGTGGTTGTCGGGGCTGACAAACTGTGTATATGTATGTGTATGTGTGTGTGTGTATGTATGTATGTATGTATGTATGTATGTATATATATGTGTATGTGTATGCATGTGTGTGTATGTGTACATGTGTATGTTTATGTGTATGTATATATATATGTATGTATATTTCTGGGGGTACGTTCTGGGCCTGCCTGTCGGGTGGGGGTCGGCGCCTCAGGCTACTGCATCCGGACTGCGTGTCTGGAGCTCCTGGGTCCCGCCGTCCATCCCTTCCGGGTGCCCGTCTTGGTTGGGGCCTGCTGGGTCTGGTCCCTGCGTCTACTGTGGTGGCTTGGTGCTGCAGGGTATTCCGAGGTGCTGCGAGTCGGCCAGTTGTTGGGGTAGCGACCTTGTGTGTCAGCATGTCTGTGATCTTCTTTTAATTCTTTTATTTTTTTAATTTTATTTTTAATTTTTTTATTTTTATTTATAAATAGATTTTATTTATTTTTTTTATTTTATTTTATTTTTTTAAAATATATTTTATTAATAATATTATTATTATTATTATGTATTTATTTATTTTATTTATTTATTCCCCTACCTCAGGGGGGGGACTTGGCGGGGCGGTTGCTGGTTGTTCCATCTCCATCGTTGGGGTCCCTGCGGGTGGGGTGGGTGGTTCCTGTGGCCCCGTGCTGGGTGGTCCTGTGGCGGCCGGCTTGGGTGGGGTGGCCGTGGGCTGGCCTCGCCGCGCTCTCCGGGGGTGGGGGGCTCGTGGGGGCCCGGTTGCCGGTGGGGCGGGGGGGTCTCCGGGCCCCTCGGGCGGGGCGTCCCGCCTTTCTGTCCGTGTGGGGTGTGGTCTCTCGCTGGCTTGTGGTCTGGCTGCCCCCTGTTTTTCTCGTGCCTTGTCCTCTGCCGGGTGCGTCTGTCTGCGGCCTGCTGCTGGCCCTTGTGGGCGGCACGGTGGGCCAGGCTCTGGGGTTCCTGTCGCTGTCCGGCTTGGCTGCGTGGGGGCGGTGGCCCCTGGTTCCCTGGGCACCACACCTACTGTTTGTGGGATGGGCTCTCGGGGAGGCTGGGGCCGTACTCTGGCTCCCGCACACACTGGGAGTCAAATGTATTGTACATGCAAATTCACATATACTCACACACATACATACAGACATACATAGGTACCTACGCTCCCACATACATATACAAATAAATACAGTACATATTTACACACTCAAAGTTCGTACATCCACACGCACATTCATTATACAAACATACTGTATACACATACTGTACATATACATTCACTGTAACAACATACATATACACATACTGTACATATACACTCACTGTGCAAACACACACATACACATTCTACACATACATTCAATGTACAAACACACACATACATATACTGTACATATACATTCACTGTACAAACACACATATACACATACTGTACATATACATTCACTGTTCAAACACACATACTGTATACACATACTGTACATATACATTCGCTGTACACACATATACACATACTGTACATATACATTCACTGTACAAGCACACATACACATACTGTACATATACAAGTACATATGCACACATAGTCATGCACATAATCACGTTTCATCAAACATATATTAACGTTGTTGCCCTAGGGTAAACTGGGTATAACACATGGCACACTGACAAAGCTTAACCTATTGTTACTATAACAATCTACAAGGTTAATGTAGGTTGCTTCTCTTTCTTCCCCTCCATTTTTCTGCATTCTTTCGTATCTCAAGTTATCATTACGTATATGTATTGTTGCATTTGAACAATTGTATTGTTGATAATAAAGGTAAAGTACTGGTATTGTTTATTATCAATAGCACTATTTCTATTGGTATTCATATTGCTCCATTTTTAGTGTAATAATGCTCATTGTCATTTCTGTATTTTTTTTTTAATTTTCGCTAACTGCTTATTTGCTATTACTTTTACCATCATATTTGTACATGTCGTATTTGCTGATGTTGCTCTGTTGTTGTTGTTGTTGTTGTGTTTGCTGTTGTTGTTTTTGTCTCTCTGTCTAATCCCCCTCTTGTCCCCACAATTCCCACCTCTGTCTTCCTTTTTCTCTCTTTCTATCTCCTCCTGCTCCGGCCCGGCTGCACCAAATGATAATATAAATACATTTAATAAAGTCAAAATACAAGTAAGGCAACAAGAGAAGTATCCTACACTTCTCTTTTGTAAAGTAAATCTGAACAGCCGATATGGGCATCTACATCTGCTATATGATTTGCCCGAGAAGCTGGGCAGGACATTATAAAAAAATAAAAAATAAATAAAAAGTAAAGGCCATGTAACACAGTGGTAAAAAATGCCCCTGTGCCAACTTTTTTGCAATGTGTTGCTGCCATTAAATTTTAAGTTAATGATCATTTGCACAAAAAAAATATGTTTCTCAGTTCGAACATTAAATATCTTGTCTTTGCAGTCTATCCAATTGAAAATGATTTGCAAATCATTGTATTCTGTTTTTATTTACCATTTACACAATGTGCCAACTTCACTGGTTTTGAGGTTTGTATTTCTCAAGACTCAATCAAAACAATTTAGTAAAATACCCATCCTTAGTATTGATGGAAAGTTAATGCGTCAATGGAAAACAGTCCAAAGTCATACTGTATGTCTTTATAAGTACCACTTAGTATTCCTTAACGAAACCTAAGGCAAAGCGCAATTAAGAGTGTAAGTGTTGTAATTGTGGTGGTTTCAATTAATTTTCCTATGCTTCTGCTTTCCATGTGTTCTTTTCAGGGATAGTACCAAAAATAAAACATTTTGTTGGGCCATTTTTAAGGCTGGAGTTGATGTGTTCCTCTTACGTGCATACAAGTTGTGTTCGGACATGTGACTTTTGAACAGAAGTGAACAAAGTGGTGGGCCACCAAACCAACATGGCTACTATGCTGCAAACAAAGGGCAATCTATCTAAGTATGCAAGGGATCTAGAATCTATCCTATATGTTACCAATATAAGATTTGTCGAGGGATATGAAGGATTATCTGTCGTACGTGTTCCTAGACATGTCGAAATATCTTGTGCTCCAGATATCATTCTACGTGACAAAACAGATGGAAACTTGGAAAAGCATGGAGCCCTATAACTTCTTTGTGTGTGACTGGGTCGTAAATTGATTATCGTGGACCCCGACTTAAACAAGTTGAAAAACGTATTCGGGTGTTACAATATAGTGGTCAATTCTACGGAATATGTACTGTACTGTGCAATCTACTAAAGTTTCAATCAATTAATCAATCAAGGATATTGGTATCAAGACTTTCCTGGATAAATCATGCATCGTTTTTGCTCGGGTAAGGTTGCAATTCATGATTTAACTTCGCGTGTACAGCCATGTTTGTTGCCTGTTTTTTGTTGTACGCACCGTAGTGGACTTGAAGTGGGTGTGGCATGGATGATTGTTTGGCTCCCAATAAAAGACTTGATGGAGGATTCTTCAAAAGCTAGGCTTCAGTCAGCAGATGTTAAAGCGATTATACGATTATGTGTGGTTTTTCCCCATCTTTATCAAAATATAACTATAGATCTCAATATTGTTTATGTGCTTAAAGCTTCATTTATGATTGCTGCCTTTGGTAAAAGCTTAACTCTTTTAGGTTTTGCCAACATTTGCTTGCTTTAATTTAGACTCGCCGAGTTGGTGCTTTACATAACACTCGTAGCAAAAATATGTTTTAAGAATTAGAAATAATATCAAGACAATTATTCAATGGGAAATACTAATCGTTAAAAGTATATCAAACAAACCTGTATAGAAGTGATCACTGCAAACTTGTGCGTTCTTTGACTCTGCCATCTTAGACTAGAGTGTGTGCTACTTTTTTGTCTTCTTTCGTAAAATCTTACACTCTTTTACCCTTCTTGATTACTTTTCGATGAAACTCTGAAGAAACTTTTATCCTTTTTGCAATTTGAACAGTTCCAACAGTCAAAACAATGCAGGCATAGGGCATTTTTCTTCGAAAAAGGAAAAATGTCGCCCAGAACACTGATAACAGACCCTCACTGGCCCACCACTTCGAGCCTCTCATAGTTAACAAGCCGGACATGACGTCAAGTGAATACAACCTTTTAAATGAGAGATGTTCTTCTATTAATGCTACAAACCTCGTGGACACCTTCTCTTTTCACATACAGTACATATAAATGATTGATACAAATGGTGTAATTGGGCTTGTGTTTTTATTTGAGGTGCAGTGTAAGTCAAAACATCAAGTTAGTTCTAAAGCAGGGCTCTCAAACTCAATTTACCTGGGGGCCACTGGATGCAGAAACTGGCTGAGGCTGGGCCGCAAGAAAAGATTTCTTTAAAAAATCTAACGTGCACTTTTTAATGAATTCACCTTCTTTCTTTCTTTCTTTTCTTTCTTTCTTTCTTTTAGTTTATTTCGAACATGAACACATTTACATCATAATACATCACACAATTTCATATCATTTCATTTACATCATGCCCGAAAAGGAGTAGGAAGAAGCAAAGCTTATTTAATCCTACCCCTTTCCCACTTCAAAGCATTTACAATTATATAAAATCATTTACTGACCTTTTTATATAATAAAATAACATCTATGAATTAGTATATACAACAGTTTGTAATATGTAATTAATTAATTCAGTCATTATTAACATACTGAGATGAAGAATATTTTCAATAAGGTTGGAAGTTTTTCTCATAATTCTTCTTTGTACTTTGTAAGCACTATTAATTTAAACAACCTCTTAAACTGGATCATGTCAGTACAATTTTTAACTTCTTTACTTAATCCATTCCATAATTTAATTCCACATACTGTTATGCTAAAAGTTTTAAGTGTTGTACGTGCATATAAATGTTTTAAATTAATTTTTCCTCTAAGGTTATATTTCTCCTCTTTAGTTGAGAAGAAATGTTGTACATTCTTTGGTAGCAGGTTATAGATTGCTTTGTACATCATTTTAGCTGTTTGCAATTTTACCAAATCACCAAACTTTAATATTTTTGACTTAATAAATAAAGGGTTTGTATGTTCTCTATATCCAACATTATGTATTATTCTAACTGATCTTTTTTGTAACATGGTTAACGAATGTAGCGCACATTTGTAGTTATTTCCCCATATTTCTGCACAATAAGTCAGATATGGTAACACTAGTGAGCAGTAGAGAATATGAAGTGATTTTTGGCCCAGGACGTGTTTTGTTTTATTCATTATTGAAATGTTTTTTGCTACCTTATGTTGTATGTTTTGTATATGAGATTTCCAGTTCATTTTATCATCTATTAATACTCCCAAAAATCTGGTTTCTTTTACCCTTTCGATGTCTACTCCGTCTATTTGTATTTGCGTATGATGCTCTTTCCTACTATTACCAAATAGCATTATTTTAGTTTTACTGAGATTCAAAGATAGTCTGTTTTTGTCAAACCATCTTTTTAATTTGTTAATTTCTTCTGTTATTATTTGTATTATCTTCTGTGTGTTCTCTCCTGAACAGAAAGCAGTTGTATCATCTGCAAATAAAACTAACTTTAAGTCCTTTGTAACTTTACAAATGTCGTTTATATAAAGATTAAACAATTTTGGTCCCAGTATTGATCCCTGCGGCACACCACAGGATATATCTAGCCGTGTTGACATATTTTCACCCATCTTCACATATTGCTTCCTGTTGGTTAAATAGCTTCTTACCCAGTTCAATACCAAACCTCTGATGCCATATCGTTCTAATTTTTGTATTAAAATATCATGATTAATTGTATCAAATGCTTTTGTTAAGTCCATGAATACTGCTGCCGCACATTCTTTACCATCTATTGGCATTGAATGGCTTTCCCGCCCTAGCAACATACTTGCCAACCCTCCCGATTTTCCGGGAAACTCACGAATTTCAGTGCCCCTCCCGACAATCTCCCGGGGCAACCATTCTCCCGAATTTCTCCCGATTTTCACCCGGACACAAATATTAAGGGCGTGCCGTGATGGCACTGCCTTTAGCGTCCTCTACAACATGTCGTTGCGTCCGCTTTTTCACCATACAAACAGCGTGCCGGCCCAGTCACATGTTGTATGATGCTTCTGCATAAGTGACTGCAAGACATACTTGCTCTCACCAAAAATGATTCCTGGGCGCGGCCACAGCTGCTGCCCACTGCTCCCCTCACCTCCCAGGGGGTGATCAAGGGTGATGGGTCAAATGCAGAGAATAATTTTGCCACACCTAGTGTGTGTGTGTGTGTGACAATCAATGGTACTTTAACTTTAACTAACAGCCATACAGGTCACACTGAGGGTGACCGTATAAACAACTTTATCACTGTTACAAATATGCGCCACACTGTGAACCCACACCAAACAAGAATGACAAACACATTTCGGGAGAACATCCGCACCGTAACACAACATAAACACAACAGAACAAATACCCAGAACACCTTGCAGCCCTAACTCGGGGCGGGGTTTGGTGGTAGCGGGGGGTGGGGGGGGGGGGTGTATTGTAGCCCGGAAGAGTTAGGGCTGCATGGGATTCTGGGTAATTGTTCTGTTGTGTTAAGGTGCGGATGTTCTCCCGAAATGTGTTTGTCATTCTCGTTTGGTGTGTGTTCACAGTGTGGCGCATATTTTGTAACAGTGTTAAAGTTGTTTATACGTCCACCTTCGGTGTGACCTGTGTGGCTGTTGATCAAGTATGTCTTGCAGTCGCTTACGTGTGTCTACAGAAGCCAAATACAACATGTGACTGGGCTGGCACGCTGTTTGTACAGGCTGTAGAGGACGCTAAAGGCAGTGTCGTCACGGCACACCCTTAATATTGTTGTCTGGGTGAAAATCGGCAGAAATTCGGGAGAATGGTTGCCCCTGGAGATTTCCGGGAGGGGCAAAAATCGGGAGGGTTTACAAGTATGACACTGTCAAGCGCCATTCATATAAAACTTGCAGGCTGCACTGACATTACATTCTCATATTAAAGTGCGGGCCGCAAAATAACGTCTCGCGGGCCGCAATTAGCCCGCGGGCCGGGTGTTTGAGACCCCTGTTCTAAAGTGAAAAGTGAACCATGTTTTCACTTACTGGGCAAGCACTTAAGGAGAAGGACAGAAGAGGAAAAGCTCTGTGGTACCGTTGAGGCGGGAAGGAGGAGCCAATATATTTTTGGAAGATTTTAGATTTTAGAGATAAAAGTGAGAGCTTACAAGTAAGAGCTTTTAAAAGTAGTGGAATCAAGTGCGTCCTCCGAGGTTCGTCCTCTGAGCCCCGTTTTCCCCAAGTGTCTTTGTGGTAAGATTATCCTCGACAGTTGGCTTTAGCGAAAATGAAGTCAGCTTAGAGGTTTGGTGCAATTGGGAGATCGTGAACTTGATGGAGATATAACAGAAACTATGTAAAAAATGAATGCCTAAAGGCGTTTTCTCAACTTTGCCATAAAGGTTTTGCTTTTAGATTATATCAAACTATTATTTTACACTTTCTTCATCTTTGCTCCAGGTGTTGAGTTGAGTTTCAAGACTTCCTCTCCAGATGGCATGCTGCTATGCGCCATTTCTCCTGGAACTCAAGAGGAATTCATTGCTATTCAGTTAAAAAACGGACGCCCTTACTTTTTGTTTGACCCACAGGTATGTACACATTTTTTACATCATGTGGAATGTGACTATAAATCTGAAATATAAGATTTAGTTAGCTGCTATGCATTCATCTCAACATTACATTGTCTTTTGAAATCCAATACAAGAGCACCTCCACTTTGAGGTGTTTTTTATTATACGTCATGTGCATAATTGTGGTTGTTGTTTATAGTGATATAGAACTGTTCTAGATCATACCGAGATGTTTTTCTATTATTTTTGTTATTCAGTTACATCAGAAGGAAATTATATCAGAAGTGATTTTGGGCAGTTTGAGATAACCGAAAACTGCAACCGAATGTATTGTTAAATTAATTTCTGGAGCTTATTATACCTAATTAAATGTGTATGCATTTGAGAAACTGTTATTCAAATTAAACCTCTAATCATTTAGTGAAGTGTGCATTTAAGGCAATGTTTTCTACTTTACAATCAAATTCTTCTCACTTAACCTATAGTACTGCTCACCTTCAACAGGCCCTTTTTGCCTTTATGGTGATACTTCAGTATGTCTCTTTCTGCTTTTTTTTCACTGACTTTCTCTCATCTTATAAATGTGATCTGTACCTCTCTCACTGCTTTCTGTCAGGGAGGTGGAGCGAGAGGGGGTGGAATAAAAACTTTAAAAGTGTGTCAACGTTTGAATTGGACTGCAATTAACTCATTCCCTGCAGTCATCACACATGAATACCAATGCCAAGCTAATTAAGCTTTGCACCCTTGCATACACACTCTCACACACATGCCTTATCCATCCTTACAGACACATGTAGAGAGGTTGAAGAGTCGATGATTGGATGATGAAAGCAATGATAGCAGATGATTGCGCATATTTCTGTGAGGTCACTACCTAATTAGGCTCTGAAACAAAAAAACACATACAGCACACTCATCAGTATCCATGCAGTACTTGTTGTAACACGTCTTCATGAAAATGTAACTATAGTCAAACCTGTGTAAAGCGACTTCAGGGAAACAGCGAAAGTGCCCACTATAGACGGGTGGCCACTGTATGTGGAGCCATTTGAGTCAGCCTTTGCGGTGGTTGGAGCCATGACAAACTCATACGTTGAAGCTGAATATGACGGGAAGCGTTGGAGTAGTAAAAATGAGACGTTATGACGTTATTCGTTGAGGCGGTGAAAGCATATAGCTGCAGCTTTCTGATTTGTTAAGTTTAAGAACAGATGACGAGAGCTCGTTGGCGCGAGATAATATGACGTGTTTTGGGACGTAAGTGTAATATGTACACACCGCCCATTGCATCCCTATTCATACGTCCATAGTACGTTTACGTAAACCGCAAGCGACCATCTTCGTTCATTGCTTTTATTTATTAGGTTATTAAACTTAAATATTATAGAAGAAAGCAATTCATAACAAGGAAACAATATTGTAGAAAATTTGTCATAAAAAGAGTAAACAATGAATAAATAAACAACTGAGACTCCTATCAACTTCATGCGTCATGGCAGCAAATTCTGATACAATATTATCGGCCACTGTAAGTAGCAAAAAAAAAAAAATTTCAGGGAGCAAAATAAGTGGCCGCTGACCACATTATACTGGTAACTGCTGTAGACAAGGTTTATAACACTACTTTTTGTTGCGGGGGACATTTGTGTGGCAGCTAACACAGGTTTGACTGTATTTGATACATAATTCTAGCGTATCGATAAACAGCGTATTTTCCAAATGGGCAGACTATTTTTTTTTTCTAGTTTGGGATAATCAACAGTTGGAGTAGTGTCACCTTTTATTGTCGTCCCCCCTATGGATATATATTGTTTCACCCTAGCAGCCTGTTTAGCTAGTCTAATGGCAATAAGAATGCACGGTGTAATATGGCATCCATCCATTTGCCACCGCTTGTTGAGGGGTGCGGGGGGTGCTGGAGCCTATCTCAGCTACAATCGGGCGGAATAACCCTGGGCAAGTCGCCACCTCATCGCAGGGCCAACACGGATAGACAGACAACATTCAGACTCACATTAACACAGTAGGGCCAATTTAGTGTTACCAATCAACCTATCCCCTGGTGCATGTTTTTGGAGGTGGGAGGAAGCCGGAGTACCCGAAGGGAATCCACGCAGTCACGGGGAGAACATGCAAACTCCACACAGAAAGATCCCGAGCCCGGGATTGTACTCAGGACCTTCGTATTGTGAGGCACATGCACTAACCCCTGGTCCACCGTGCTGCTGTAATTTGACATGACACTCTTAAGTTGGCTAAATGACACAAGTATGGCAAACCTGCTTATTTTGTGTGCATGTAACTGTTAGTTGTTGGTTGTGATACAAACATGCTGCGTGTTTGACACAATTGATTATTTTGTTGTTTTCATTCCCTTGTGTGGAACATTGCTACCGGCAGTCCTACATAGCCCCTTGAGTAGTTAACACTTGTAATGACTTGCTCAAGGACACCCACAGTGATTATGAAATTGTTGAGTATTTAACTGGCGAGAATTTGATCTGGTTGTGTCTCCCTGTAAAAAAGAACACATTTCCCCTTGCTGCCTTGTCAAGAAGAGCCGCCTAGCGCTGGCAGTAAAAATGCCAAAACCCGATATACTTTGGCATTCATACATTTATTGATCCCATCATTAAAGCTTCATCACTGTTTGTATGTGGCTCTGTGCTCTCAGTGCATTTCTGTAGGCGTTTACTGATCTGGTGCTCTTGTTTTACTACTAGACTTGTCTTTACCTTGCTAAATATTGGAAATACAAATATTCTGCCAAACCTTTATTAATATTCTACACATGATTTTTAATAATCTCACCTTTCAAATAAGTGTAGAAATACATTAACCAATCTTAATAACAAGATTACATGACGGCAGTTTAACCTTTAAAATTTTGTATGATATTAGATACATACTTTATTGTATTAATCAGAATATAACATGACACCTGCACTTTGGGACCAGTTTTTGGACAAATATTTTTTTAAGACCAAATTATGACAAAAAAAGACTAAACAAATATTTTTTCAATCATGTTTTCAACATCAGTGAAATAATTGTTGGATTCCAATAAAAAAAGTAACATCGTATTTCTCAGCTGCTGGACAGTTGTTCGATGACTGCTTCATTAATCACTGTTATCTTAAAATTATCATCATAACCCCTATTTTTCTAACTTTCCTTACCCCGAGACATTTTTTTCAGTGGGTCTCGACTAGGGCTGGCTTCAAATAGTCAAAGATCCAACACTTTGATTCAGAGGAGTCTAATTCGACTACCAACCTCACAGTCGAATCGTCAGACATTAAACCCCTCTCCTCCTTTCGTGGAAGTTAACCTGCCGAGGTCCGCGCGCACAGCAGATGTTTTGGGTGGGATGAATCGATTGTGTTTATCATTAGTAAAATATATTTTTAAAGAGTGAGAGATAATTCCTATCCGAACGCTGCTTCCGAACGCTGCTTCCGAACGCTGCTTCCGAACGCTGCTTCCGAACGCTGCTTCCGAACGCTGCTTCCGAACGCTGCTTCCGAACGCTGCTTCCGAACGCTGCTTCCTGGTGTGACGCCACGTGTTAAAACCAGCTAGCCATGTATTTTTGCCTCCCACATCTCTCTCTTCAAAAAATATTTGTCTGCAAAAAAAAATATTTTACTATAATTCCACCCTGCAAATGTAGCTCTCTGTTGTTAAAACTAATGGTCCTTCTGCTGGTTCACGTACGGAAACTTTGTTAGAACCTGTCTTGTCGGCGCAGCGTCCAAGCCGAGGATCTCACAAAACAATCCAATCTCTACCGAGTTTATTTCTTTATCATAGTGGTTTAGCCTCTTTTTGAGATTGATTGATTGAAACTTTTATTAGTAGATTGCACAGTTCAGTACATGTTCCGTACAATTGACCACTAAATGGTAACACCCGAATAAGTTTTTCAACTTGTTTAAGTCGGGGTCCACGTAAATCAATTCATGGTAATACAAAAAGTTGCAAGTGAGATCTCTGTTATGTCCACTTTAATGAAAGACTATAGTCCTATTTTAAGTATCTGAAAAATTCACTTATAGCGGCTATATTTACATCATGTGATGTTATACTGACACCTAGTGACCAGCCTGTATACACTATTATGATGACAATCTGTTTATTTCGCTCCTTTAAAAAAATATGCCATAGATTCTGAACTGATAGTTGACTAAGCGCATAAACTAATGAATCAAATTTGGCTTTGAAAATGCTTAGTCAAAGACAGCCCTCGTCTTAAATGCATCTCACTAATATTTTTGAGTGACAAGAAAAAAAGCTCTGAATGGTTTTGGGATGACTTATTGGCGCCACCCAACTACTCCATATGTAAGACTGCTCATTTGTTTCATATTTTATCTCCTAAGGAAACAAATACTGTATATTCAGGTCAATGTGACATTTCTCCTAAAATGTTGGTCAAAAATGTAGCCCTTCAAAGGTTTTGAGGTATAGACATAACATTTCACTACCCATGGTGTCCTCCCAGACCTGTCAAACCATACCTACTTTACAAATACTGTATATTGAATCCCAGTTTTTCTTTTCAGCGTTCAGCTCCAGTTCAAGGTTTCTTCAGTTGTTTCTTCTCTGCTGCTTTGCGTAGGGCTCAGTGGTGGCCGTGAGTGCACAGGGGGACGGAGGGCGCCTCTACAACGATGGACAGTGGCACAGCATCACAGCAACAAGGCGAGGGGCCGTGGGAACAATCATTGTAAACAATCAATACAGAGGTAACTCATTCATATACTGACCGCAGCATGTATCACCTGTTTGTGTGGGTGTGTAATAAATGGTAATGCTGTATGTTTTTACAGTCTGTAAAAGTAAACAGCGTAGGATGTAGAAGTAATTATACACATCTGCTGCTTTGTGTGTAAATTTCCCAGTTGTTGAGGCATTAGCCAGGTTAATCTTAGCTGCTCTTTGATCCAGTGAGGAATCCAGTGAGGAAACGAGAGCTTTACCCACACTGAGAAACTCACTTATGTCTATCAGTGCTCCTGTGCTCTTTGCCAGTTTGTTGTAGCCGTTCATACATTCATCAGGCACAACATTAGTTTCTCCTGTAACATCTAGGCAGATAAAATCCAATGAAAAACCATTTCAGTAATTCTTATTGCTACTATGATACCATTCTGTATGCATAGCTAATATGGTAACAGAAAAGCAGCGTTTTTTTTCAATGTTAGTGCATAATATCTCAATAAAAAGGGAAAGTGTACCTAATGTTGTGGTTGGAAATCTTTTTTGTGATCTGTGGTGTTCATTAAATGTACCATCAGGATGTGGTGTTGAGCATTTTGTAATTGTTCTTATTGTTCCCTTTACTTTTTCTTTTCAAACGCACATACATGCTACAATACACTAGACAGTGCTTCTGCCTCCAGTGGTAGCACAATAATTGGTGAGAATACTGGAGTTTTCATTGGAGGACTGCCAGAAGATTTAACTCTACAGAGGAAGGATTCAGGTGTGTCCATCTACACTCTACCTATGGCTAGCTGCTGACCTGTAGATGTTCAACTTTAGGTGTCTATTTTATAGGGGTGTAACGGTATGTGTATTTGTATTGAACCGTTTTGGTACGGGGGTTTCGGTTCGGTGTACCAAACGAGTTTCTAAGCTAAAGTCTTAACAAGCTGCTTTGCTTCTTCTGCCTCTGTCTCAGCACCCAGCATTGTCCCACCCACACAACCATCTGATTGGTTACATACAAAGCGGTAACAGCCAATCAGCAGTGCGTATTCAGAGCGGTAACAGCCAATCAGCAGTGCGTATTCAGAGCGCATGTAGTCAGCGCTTCAGCGTCGAGCAGATAGGTGTTTAGCAGGTGAGCATAAGGCAGCGTAATCTCCCCAAATTATAATAAACACCTCCCAGTCAACTAATAGTAACATCACTATGAGCCCGTTGACGTTCTAGAAACTTAAACTGCAGCTCAGCTTGCTCACAGTCCTGGCTTGAGGTGAAGGCTAATTACCTTTTAGCGTAACGTTAGCTCATTTTGTGGTGTGTGTGTGTGTGCGTGTGTGTGTGTGTGTGTGTGTGTGTGTGTGTGTGTGTGTGTGTGTGTGTGTGTGTGTGTGTGTGTGTGTGTGTGTGTGTGTGTGTGTGTGTGTGTGTGTGTGTGTGTGTGTTACAGACAGCAAAGCCCTGTCTATCTGTTATTTCACGTTACCTTTTTCTGTGTTGATTGAGCTGTGTTGAAGCAGCAAAAAAGGACATTGACTGTTTAATGGTGCACTTTTTATATGTAGAAGAAAAGTTTTGTCATTTTGTTTAATCTGAGCAACAACTTGAGGCAGTTTAATGTTGATTAACGTGGGCAGAATTATTATAGGGTTCCCAATGTTAAAAGGATAAAGCCATTGTTTACAAATTTGGTAAATAAATAACCAAAAAAATTTATATTTTGTTGTTTTCTTTCCAAAACACACATGAACCGAACCGCGACCTCTAAACCGAGGTACGTACCGAACCGAAATTTTTGTGTACCGTTACACCCCTACTATTTTAGCATGTAACCACAATGTCAAAACATTTTTAAAGGGGAACTGCACTGTTTTTGGGATTTTGCCTATCATTCCCAATCCTTATGTAAGAAAAGTATACATGTTTTCTTTTTTATGCACTCCAACTAGTAAATAAATGCAAGCAATAGTTCATTTTACAGTGGAGCCTATTTGAGTCGCTCTATTCTGCCTATAAAGCGTTTAAAAACATCCAAACACTGCCATCAATGTTTTATATACAGACTGTAAGTATACATGTAATGTAGTAACAGGCACATTCATAATAGCATGTAATATTTAGGTATTTTGCTCATTTTAAGCACACGTTGGCGCATTAACGCTTCACGTTTGCTTTTTCCTTACACAACATCACTGACTACTACTCACTGCAAACTTTCTGAAAGCCAACAAAGATAATAAAACATGACTTACTGTACAATGTCTGCTTTCACTGGGATGCCTACTGTTATGATGTTGATATATTCCTGTTTAGATGAAGAATGACTCGTAACCCTTGCGAAGAAGAAAAGAGGGTTGAACAAAGCATCTTTTTAAGGTTTTTTTCGCCATTTCCAGGTCCTAAGTTAGCTGTCAAAGAGTACCAACTTCTTAG
This sequence comes from Entelurus aequoreus, assembly GCF_033978785.1. Lineage (NCBI taxonomy): Eukaryota > Metazoa > Chordata > Actinopteri > Syngnathiformes > Syngnathidae > Entelurus > Entelurus aequoreus. Next base: position 33,790,401 of record NC_084732.1, on the reverse strand, counting down.
TTTATGTCCACATCTTTTTACTATTAAAGTGAGGTGCATGATTTATAATATAGAATAAACTTTCAAGAGCTCTGAGGCGAGAAAGCATCTCACCAGCTCATGATGTCAATGCAGCAGCATACCGAAGTTACGTCTCTCTGATCAATGCGCTGCTTATTGTAGGTCCATAATGTTTAATAACAATATCGCTACTACTCGAATGATATTCAGGTCATGAAATGTAAATGGGGTATTGTTGGCGTTTCTTAGATGTTTTTTTAGTGGATTTTATGGAAAGAATAGACTCCATTGACTCCATTGTAAGCTGACTTTAATTTAAGTTTATTTACATGTTAGAATGCGTTAAAAAATACATGAGTTTTTGTCTCATAAGGATTGTGAATTATAGGTACATTTTTAAAAAAGTGCAGTTAATGTTTTTCTAATTATTGTCTGTGCCACCAGGGGCCGCCCGAATGATGCAACGAGGTTTCTCAGGTTGTCTGAGAGACGTGCGTTTTATGATGACTGACAGCCCGTCAGAGGAGTGGAGATATCTGGACTGGAAAAAAGCTACAAATAAAGTGTCAGCATATGAATGCTGGGAAGGCTGCCCATTTCAAACTGGGGAAGGGGCCCATTTTCTTGGTCATGGTAGGACAGTCTTTATTGTTGTTGATGATTGGTGTGCAGATGATTATTTATTGCAGATAGTGATCTTACATTTTTATCTCAGGACTGTATGTCATTTGGCTGCTTATGTTGCCATGTCACTCCCTCTTGTATTTAGGTTACTTGGAGTTGAGCAAAGATGTGTTCAGTGGAGGAAAGGTTTTTGATATCTCCATGGATTTTAGAACTGACCAGCTCAATGCACTTTTGCTTTTTTCATACAACACACAGACTGATGACTATATGCTGGTCAGTTGCGCCGCTAATTTAAAAGTTAGATTTGAGAAGTAACAAGAAAAATACTAAGCTTGTGATATTGCTTCTTTTAATATTTATTTTTAGGTGGAGCTGAAGGGTGGCCTCCTGTTGTTCGTTCTCTCCAGTGGTGGTCACGTGACTGAGCTTAACACGTGGGTTGGGCTGAGCTACTGTGATGGGGACTGGAAGCAGCTTTCCCTAGCAAAGCGTGGCTCTCTCATCTCTGCTGCTGTCGATGATTGGGCAGAAGAGACGAGGGGAGCTGGAGCAGCAGGGGGGCTTCAGGTTGACTCACCATTATACCTGGGCGGAGTGCCCACTCAGCTCACACATCCTGCCTTACACATCCACAGTCACAGACATGGTAAGTTATTTGTCCACAGCAAAGGATAAGACAGATGCTGTGACCTGACACTTTATTATCCACACCAACAGTAGCTCTTCAATGTAAGAACTGTGTCCAAACACTTATTGTTAGAACATATTGCTATGAAAATAATTAATTGACAAACATGTATGCAAATATGCAAAGCAAAATGATAAATGATGGCAGGACTTTATTAACAATGTGCAAGACAAACATTTCCTTGACACTTTCAATACTTTTCTCATTCTTTCCTGTTCTCTGCAGGCCTCGGAGGTTGCGTAAGGGGCCTCGCCATTCAAAGTGACGAAACAAGCTCTCCTGTCAGTCAAAGTGTGAATCTCTTTGTTGCCTCCCAGCGTTCTGTTAGAATCTACCTCGACGGCTGTCCTGCTAGTGAAAGTCGCTACAACTGCAGGGGGAACGACTCAGTGTTGATCTTCACTGGTAGAGAGACACACGCCTTTGATTACAGTCTACCGCCATTCACTGGTAAGAATTGCAAATCATCTTTTTATCAACTTTTTCTTAACCTAAGATGATGTCACCATTGCCCACAATTGTCAGAGGATCTGCTCGGCGGAATGTGAATTACTGCAGACTACATGTGAGGCATGGTCTATGCATATTTCAAGGTCATCAACTCTTCGTTTTATCTCATATCCACTTTACATCAAAACAAATAAACTAAATAAGCGGAATGCACAAAGCCACTCCAAATAAATGCTATATTTTTATGAGTTAGCTTGGCCAGTGAAAAACACATCTGAACATCAGGCTTGTTCAGTATGACATTGCAGAGTAGAGATTTACACTGCTTTCACAGACACGCTCACAAACACACACACACGCACACGCAGACACACACACACTTCAAAATTACACTTGACCTTGTGTGTGCTGTAGGCAAAGCACTCACTCTTTTTACTTTGCTGTGTTTTAAAATTGAAAATGCAAATCTAAATGTGTGCAAGGCAATGTCCAATTTGCGTTTTTGTGTGGCACTTTTTATATTATTTGACATTAGTGTTAACATAAATCACAGAGTTGCATCAGTATGGTATCAGATTGGCATAGCTCGTATAAGCATTAACATTTTACTTGTCGTCTACTAAACATCTGTTAAGTATGTAACCTTTTTTCATGTCTTGTAAAGTGAATTATTATTGGAAGCTTTCAGTTGTGCACCTTAAAAGCAGTCTTAGTTGTGACATATTTAGGTGTAAAATAAAAATACTGAATAAAATAAAAAAATGTCAAGTTTTATCAGCCATGTGCACTTTCCTTTAATCACAGATAAATACATTCCTTATAGATATATGATGGCTTGTCACATCACATTCTATCAGTTTAGTAGCATTTTTCTGAATCTGAACAATCACTATAGCAGGGGTAGGCAATTAGTTTTCCCAGGGGGCCAGATGAAAAACAGAAAATATTGTGAACGGCCAGGTCAATAGGCTGAACTTAATTATGCCTAAAATCAATAATATCTGTTTATAAAAGCAGATAAAGGTAATTGTGCAATTAGTAAGAGCCAATTATCTGATTACACAATTAAAAATTAGTTTAACAAAACATCATGTATTCAAGCTCTTAAAAATCTCAAAACATCGAATCTCAAAATATAACTTTACATATATACTAAACAATAATATAGACGCAACACTTTTGTTTTGCTCCCATTTTTCATGAGTTGAACTCAAAAGATCTAAAACTTTTACTATATACACAAAATACCTAATCCTCTCAAATATTGTTCACAAATCTGTCTAAATCTGTGTTAGTGAGCACTTCTTCTTTGCCAAGATAATCCATCCCACCTCACAAGTATGGCATATGAAGATGCTGATTAAACAGCATGATTATTGCACTGGTGTGGTGTTCGGGTCTGTGGGACCCGTTTTCATTTTTTTATTAAAAGAAAAATGATACAATTAATAAATTTTTCAAACTGAGACTCACTGACTTTGGCTCATTTTCTGTGAAGAACATATATCCCACCATACACCCCCCTACACATTTATATTACATATAAGATGTCCGGGTCCACTGGACCCAGGGCTAATAGAAGTGTGGAAATTGATGTTCTGTGTACCACGCCCACCCACACACACACACATACATACACACACACACACACACACACACACACAGCAGGCCTAGACAGGAGGAGGACAGAGTGTAGGTACACAGAACATCAGAGGGTCAAATGTGCGAGAAAATGAGAGCAGACAGTGTTGACAAACAGTGTTGCAACCTTGTGTGGGAACCACAGGTGCAGAAACACAAAAGAAGAATCCCTGTGGGATGCAGAAACTGGCAAATACATTTTCCGTTCAACGTTCACATTGTTGTTACTCAGCCAGCGTTTGTGGGTCTGATGGACCCGTCGCATTTTGTGGCTTTTAATGCCTCACAATCAAACACTTTTATGTTAAATTACTGAACAGATGTTTATTGAGATAAGGTAGACATCTGTACAGTATTTTAACATAAAAGTGTTTGATTGTGAGGCATTAAAAGCCACAAAATGCAACGGGTCCAACAGACCCACAAACGCTGGCTGAGTAACAACAATATGAACATTACACAAGGGTTAAGCGGTCCACAATAAAAGGCCACTCTGAAATGTGAAGTTTTGCTTTATTGGGGGGTGGGTGTCAAAAAAGCAGTCGGTATCTGGTGCGCATAGAGTTCATCAGGTTGTTCATTGTTGTCTGTGGAATGTTGGTCCACTCCTCTTCAATGGCTGTGCAAAGTTGCTGGATTTTGGCAGGAACTGGAACACGCTGTCAAATACGCCGATCCACAGCATCCCAAACATTCTCAATGGGTGACATGTCCGGTGAGTATGCTGGCCATACAAGAAGTAGGATATTTTCAGCTTCCAGGAATTGTGTACAGATCCTTGCCACATTGGGCCGTGCATTGTCATGCTGCAACATGAGGTGATAGTCTCTGGTGAATGGCACAACAATGGGCCTCTGGGTCTGATCACAGTATCTCTGTGCATTCAAAATGCCATCAATAAAATGCATTTGCGTTCTTTGTCCATAACATACGCCTGCCCATACCATAACCCCACCCCCACCATGGGCCAATTGATTCACAAATCTAGTGACCTGAATCTAATGTGAGCATTTGCCCAATCAAGTCGGTTACGACGACGAATTGCAGTCAGGTCGAAGCCCCGATGAGGAAGATGAGCATTCAGATGAGCTTCCCTGGGACGTTTTCTCACAGTTTGTGCATAACTTCTTATGTTATTCAAGCCAATTGTTGCAGCAGCTGTCCGGATGGCTGGTCTCAGGCTGTCATGAAGTTGCAACTGCTGGATGTGGAGGTCCTGGGTGATTTGTTTCACATGGTCTGCAGTTTTGGAGGCCAGTTGGATGTACTGCCAAATTCTCTGAAACACCTTTGGAGACGACTTATGATAGAGAAATTAACATTCAATTCACGGGCAATAGCTCTGGTGGACATTCTTGCAGTTAGCATGCCAACTGGACTCTCCCTCAAAACTTGCAAAATCTGTGGCATTGTGCTATGTGATATAACTGCACATTACAGAGTGCCTTTTTATTGTGGGCAGACTAAGTCACACCTGTGCAATAATCATGTTGTTTAATCACCTGTGAGGTGGGATGTATTATCTTAGTAAAGAAGAAATGCTCTCTAACACAGGTTTAGACAGATTTGTGAACAATATTTGAGAGGAAGAGGTCTTTTGTGTAGTAGTAAATGTTTTGGATCTTTGAGATCAACAGATGAAAAATGGGAGCAAAGGCGTAAGTGTTGCGTTTATATTTTTGTTCAGTGTATGTATCCTTACAAATCTGCTGCACCATTAATAACCTGAGGATGGGCTGAAATATTTTCAGTTGGGGAGGGAGCAAAATAAGGCATGGATCTATTCTAAACCTCTTTATTTTATGTGACAAAGGCCGGCCGCAATCCCTAAGTCCTTAAGACTTTGTGTTGGACGAATGAGAGTGTGGGAGCGCTAGGCATCGAGCTAAAAGCCCAAGCTGCTACCTCGATGCCTAGGGCTCTCCACCTTTCATTTTGTCAGATCGAGGTTTGAGGTCCGAGCGAAACGGAAATGGTACAGTGTGAGAGGCAGTGTTGCATGTGTTAAAGACGTAAAACCAAACCTGGTTATTAATGCATCTATGGCGAGCCGATTACTTTACGCAAGCTCGCTCTTTCCCATCCAAACCATAGTACAGCTTGACATGCACTTCCAAAAAAAAAAATGCACCTTTTGTTGCAGCGACGCAAACTCTTAGGGCTTTTATTAGATTATTTCCTCTGTATATACATCTCATTCAGAGGGCTTACATCCCACTTTTGCAACAGCCTTCTCCTCTGTTTTGGTCTAGCATTTGCAGTAAAATTGGTACTAATTAAATAGTACCAGTTCCAATACCGTGTTTATTTGAAATTACCATTTCTCACTATCGATGAAAGAAGCTAACAAGCTAAATACGTACAAGCACACACATGGATTCACATACAAGTGGCAGGCCTGTGAATATTCTCATTTATCCAGGTCTAGTCAGGGCAGATCTAGTCTTATCTAGTCTAGATCTGTCCTATCCAAGTTTGTGAGCATTAAGTGATGAAATACCTCTCGGTTGAGAGGTAATACATCTTCTAAGACAATCTGAACAGTCCAGTTGCAATAGATTTATTGCCCTTAGAATCAGTGTGGCATACATTGGAAAAAATACACCATTTAAATAAAGGTGTACCTAATATTATACATGTTTTTTCTTTTTTACTTTTTTCTTATCCTTATCCTGCAATAAGAATACCTGTACAGGTTTATAGCTTTAGGTTCAGGAGGTTTGGCAGCCTCACCTTGGCAGAGAGGACGCAGCCGGGGCAGAGGTAAGACATCTCTTTCCGTTATCAGTCAATATGTATATGTGTGAATGTGTCCCTATGTGGGTGTTGTTTATGTACGTTTTCATTCACAGCATACATTTCTTACGACTAACTGACGGCAAGTAGGAAGGATTTCCATCTGATGGAGTTCCCCTTGCATCTCAATAGATGTTAAAAAGAAAAGGCACTACATCTTGTGCAGTGTTTGTGTGAGGCTCATCTGGGCCTAGTGATATTACATGTGCCTGACGCTATGTGAGATTGATAAAGCCACTATAAAGGGCATCCCAGTAAAAGGCTGTTAACCTAGAATGGCCCATGTGCTCCCTTGTGTAATATAAAGCTGCTCATTAGTAGTGAACGATACACTGGTAGGTCTGGTGTGCTGTGACCACAGAGAGGAATGGACGGGATGGGTGAAGAAGTGCTAATAAATACATTAAGAATCTAGAGGAAGAAGAGAGTATGGGGGATTGAGAGGCAAAGGTGAGTGCATATGGAGGGGAGGAGAGTTTGGGTGAAAATGCAGGAAAAAGCTGCACAATGATTGGGTAATCTTGGGAGGGGTTGGGGTCGAAGGGAACATTGGGATGGTGGGAGAATTACGTGACAGAATTTTTTTTTGATACCGCACAAGATCAATTATCTACTTGTCTAATATACATACAATATTATCTTAAGTATTTTGTTGAGTTGTAATGGTTGGAGTGAAGAGGATGGTGCAGTAGAGGGAGGTTTGACAGTAGATGGTCCATTCTCCAACGGAAAGAGGAGTAGCACTTAAAAGGAGGGAGGTTGATTACAGTGAAATATGGCCCCAGAATGAATGGCCTGCTGTATTAAATCAGTGCTGAAAAAGTTACTACTCTCATAAATACTATTTATGCTAATGGTGAGGCATGATTTACTGGGCCTATTAAAGCACGCAAAAATGGGGGGGATGCTTTTTCTTTAACCTCTTGTACTCCCAACCTGTTGTGTTGCCTGTCTTTGATATGTTTTTTTTAGACGTTATATTATCTGCAATGTAATGTTGTAAAGTAGTTTAAGGTATAGGTGTTGAGACACGCAAATTCATTTCCACGCATCTGCCCAACCTAGTCAGTTTTTTTTTTTACATAGACATAAGATTCCCACAAACACACTCTTTTATAGTAAATCTTTGGTACAATTCCATATACTATGGTACCTCAACTTACGAGCTTAATTGATTCTTTGAAAACACTTGTTTTTCAAAACGTCTCCTATTGAAATGAATTGAAATCAATTTATTTAGTGCCACCCCCCCCCCCCTCCCAAACAGCACAATTTTAACATGTGACATGCCTTTTAAAAATGTCAAAAAATTACTTTAGGATAAAAAATATTATATGAAAAACAATACAATGGAATGTACTACTAACAACTAAAGTAGTTTCCTAAAGTAATGTAATAATAATGTACAGCATTTACCTTGCAGAGTGGACTTCTACGGTATCTCCGTCAAATACACCATTATCAGCTTTTCCATATTGTCATGTATGAATGTCTGCTGTTTAGATATTATTTTAACCTTCTACGCTCAAATTGCTTTGCCAGGTTCGTGACACGCTTGGTCATGTTACTGATGATTTTTTTTCCCAATCATCCGCTTCTTCCTCTCACCACTGTCCTTCACACTTACTTTCTTCCTTTTCATGCTTGGAAAACAAAGCTATGGCGATCTCTGCGTATAAGCTAATGCTGGCGAGTAAGACCAGAAGTTTGGGTTGGATCTTACGGGGTTTATTTTGGCATTTGCTACGCCAACTAATGCATGCTTGTAACAAAAAAAAATTCTTACAACTTAAAGCATAACAATTAGCCAAGAGACAGCTCTTATCTTAAAATACTCAAGTTGGGGCAATCTTAAATTGAGGTACCACTGTGCAGTATTTTGATCTTATCACTTTCAGTAGGTGTCGTGGCCATATGTTCCAATACTTCTGTCTGAATATTGTCTTACGAATCACACTGAATGATTTGATATTTCTCACTTCCTAGTACCGAGCAACGTCCCACCTCCCTCCACAATAAGGATTTTGAATGGCTTCAGTGCTCAAGTGAGCTGGGCGCCCCCCACTGGTGATGTTAGAGGTGTGATTGAGAGGTATGAGTTGACAGCCTACAATAAAGACCAGCCGGAGGTGCCGCCTATCAAAGCCATCTACCTGGCTAATGGAAATTTCACAGGTAAAATCTTTTTTGTACATAATCTGCCGTTTAGATGCAGACAGTCTCACAATAACTAGTTATTTCAATAGTGGCTTAAAAATGAGAACTAACCCAATTTATATTGGAATGATCTTGACAACATGATGCATTTTGACCAGAAAACACATTGCCCCTGTTTTATTTTGTTGTCTTCCTTACCAACTAACACGCACACACATCGTCCATGCAAGCCCGTTAATGTCTCCTTGGCGAGTCCCTCAGACTGTCTTCATTCGGAGCAAGACACTCACGACTATTCCGATGATGTCATACTTTGGCATGGTTCCTTGCAACTCTCTCTCAATTTTCGATCTTTCATTGCTTCATCTTCAGCGATGATGAGGATGTCTGCGTCCACTGCTGCTATTCGTCCACGCTGCCATGTCTCCAGGCAAATATGAAGATGAGCCCGTCGATCTCGGTGTCTCCCGCTCAGCTTTCCCGTCCCCTCCCTCTTTCACCGCCAGACATTATGTCCAGCAGTGATAAGGCTTCTTGTTAATTTATGATGGCCTTGACACCTGACTGTAGAATTACACCGACGGCTCAAAAACACAGCACGCAAATGAGGGTGTAATGGCAGTGGAGTGGGGCCCTAGCCTCTAATTGAATTAAAAAACATGGGTGACAAAGAGAGAGAAAGGATGGGTGGGGGGAATGAGGCTCAGTCAATCAAGTGGAGGGCGACTGAGGATGAGGAGCGATGGACATAACAGTGAAAAACTGGAGAGAGGACAAAAAAAGCCCATAAAAAGGACACTTCACTTGCCAAGTGGAGTACTTTTACTTAGCAACAGCGTCAGAGAAAGTTGACTACTAAAGTACTTGTTGACATCAGTTTCAGTAACAGGGGACACATACACAGGAATCATTATTAAGCTTGTGTTGATTGGTTGTTGACTGAATGCAATTGTCTATGTTGCTATGGCTTGTAACACCTACATGGTGTGGTCTTTGTAAATACTGTATAGCTAACAGATAAATAGGGTTCATGTTACAAAAAACACTGCACAAAACATAGGAAAAAATAATATTGACTTCAGACGGAACCATCTAACACATTTCCCAGATTTTTCACAGATTTGGGTAATAGAAAGTTAAATCCAAACAAATTATTCCGAATAAATAACGACCTTTAAATAATTTACAAATAAAATATTTTAACTAAAATTATTAGCTTTTTTCACAAAGTTCTCTATGTTTTAATACAGTAGCAACCTGTCAGTTTTGTGTAGTGTTGGAGTTTGTGATGTCTAATTGTTTTAGTTCCTGGCGTGTGTGTGTTGGTGTAAGTGAGAGAGGATGGTTGTGTGTAGAGATAAAAAGGTTTTGTTGCTGTTGTCATTGGTCAACAGTAGCCAGTTTTTAAATAAAGTGATTGTTGATCGACCACCTGCTCGTCATCCTTAATGTCATTACTTTAGACAACTAAGCGCTGCAATAGAATCTGTTCCTTAAAACTGTCCAGGCGGCTTTTTGTGTTCTGGCTGACATCCGGGTGGTGTAGTTGTGTTTGTGTAATGTAATCGCTATCATGAAAATGAATTGATTTTTAAATATTTGCTGATTGATACTGATCGTCACATGCTGCATCGCAGTATTCATCCAAGGACTTGAATATGTTATCTCTTTGAGACAAAAAATGGAGACTCCACGTGACCACATTGTTGTTTAATAAAACATTTACTTTTTTCAATTATTTGATTTCTACATTTTTATACTATATTGCATTTTTGAAAGAAACATCTCAACACAAGGCAATTGGCCTGTACTTCTTTTTCCACTCTATTCCTTACTAAATGAAAAAAATCCATTTAAAAAAAATGTCATTAAAAGGTATTTATTGTAATGGTTTTACATTTATTTTATAATTTATACAAATGTATCATTTTAATTTTTTTCTATTTATTTTGTTTATTTAAATTGTTAATAGTTTTCTACTCCTAATTCGTATTGTATCTTTATTCATACTGCAATGTCTATAAATGTAGCTGCCATAATCAAAACATTTTCAATCTGTCTTTTTATCTAAATATATAATTTGGGATTTGTGTGACTGTAGTTTGTCGATTGATGTCATATTTAGCAGTCATTTACCGTAATTTAAGAAAAACATTTTTGGTCAAGTGTGTCATGACTGTCAAAATCAGAAAGGTTGCCGAAAACAGTTGCAACTCAATGTCATGCAGCTGATTTGAATATAAAAATATATTTTGTTTAGAAGTTATTAAACAAGATATTAAACTTCTTACTCAAATCATCACAGGTTTTCTAACTCTAACCTGAAAATAAAATATGTACACTTTGATATTCCCTTTTTTGACATCAACAATCTCCTTTCCCAGGTGTGCTGTCCGGTCTCACTCCATCCACTCAATACTTAGTGACTGTAAGTGCTTGTATTGAAACTGGCTGCACTGAAAGTCTTCAAAACTCTCATGCTGCTACCATGAGATCCGCCCTGGCAACACCAGAGGAAGGTAAAACCGTGATTCACAAACACATCATTTATTTCTTTATCTTTTGTAGCAGACCACAGACACACTACAGTAATATTGCAGTCTTGCAGGAGATTTGTAATTGTGAGCGGAAAGGAAAAGAGCAGTCAGACAAGAAAGAGTGACAGATCAGAATGAAATGACTAGGAGCAGGAAAATGAGGACAAATTAAAGTGCTGGAGACGCGTAAGTGAGCAAAGGACACATTGTGTGGAGGAGAGTCATGTAACTTATCTGAGTGAGATCCCAAAAAAAGGACAGGTTTTTCTTCATATACTAGCCACTACATTCATCTTCGTGAGACTAACTTGCCTTTTTGGGGAGATAATGTGACAGCTGAGCTCAGCACAGACACAGCAAAAAATCAATTTGAAGTAAAAGAAAAAAAAAAGATTACTATTGATTCTCATTCTGAGCCTTGAGTTAAGATACTGTACTGTGGTAGGAAGAAAATGAACATATCCTTAATACCAACATCGCAGAAACATTTGAACTCACTTTCCCTGAAGCTCAGAATACATTTTTTTACCATTTCACAACTTTGACAAATAGTTAATAGGCAGTATTTTCTTCTCCGACACTGCATGCTTTTTAAAAATTATATATTCCGTATTTAAAAAATTGAATACTTTTATATAAGGTTGGAGGATATAGTTAGCATTATTTTGTCATATAACTTATCAAATCAAATTTTGTTATCCTGCCAGACATACAAGAAAAATGCAGGAAAGATCACACAATCAAAGGATACTCGTGCTGGAAATCACAATTTTTAAATAGGATACTACATGTCATTAGCACACAAAATGCAGTAGGTAAAATAAAGATAAATCTGCATATGTACAGATAATGAGGATCAGTGTTAAGATAAAAACATTACAAAGTAAAAGTGTTACTATTGAGTAATCAAATTAAATACTGTTTTAAATGTTACAACGCTGTTACTGTTATTTATAGTGAACTGTGGCTTGTGGTCAAAGAGAGACACAGCCGCTGATGCGCTTTCAATCGTGTTGTTGACTCATGGTAATGTCAAGCTGTTAACAGATTCGACGGGAGCTGCTGTCGGCCACAACTCATGCTAGTCACTCTCACTGCCTGATTTACCGAGATGCCCGATCCGTTTGCGCTTGCACCAAAACTCAGCCACTTCCGTTCCCTACTGTACAGCAGTTCTTCTAAAATATATATTTTTAGGGGTTATTTTAGGGTCACAAGTATCTACTAATAGCCTCAAATAGTCAACCACCACACTTTAAAAATGTCAACAACTTTTATCCATCCACATCGTTCTTTATTAATAAAAATTTGAAACTGCCCTTTTTATGTTAGCTTTGACTTCAGTGACATTGGTGGTCACATTGCCGTAACTAAATTAACTTGCATTTCACGCTAATAACTGAAGTTCTCCATCATTCAAAAATATTTTTGCTTATCCAAACATATTGTAAGCACTTGCATTGTCAGGTTCTAATATTTTCAGCAAAGTTGTAAAACTCTGGGAGTGCGAGGAAGTTGCGTGTTGCAAATGCAGCGCATGCCCAAACGGATCAGGCAGTGAGAGTCACTCCACACAGGCGACTGCTAACCCTGAGCTAACAGCTAACAAGGCCTTCTCTCACTGACGTCACACACCAATCAATAGGCACCTACTTTTAAAGACGCATACTTAAAGTCACAGATTGTTTATGATAAACTCTAATCTCATGAAACATCTCTTTGCGGCACATGCCAGATATTTGACGTTTTTTTTTTAACAGTAATGCAATCATTAGTTTCCCTGGTTACTAATTATATTTATTCAATTAAATTCTTTTTTTGGGAAAGTAACTTTAACCAATACATTTTTAAGTGTAATGTTCCCAGCACTGATAAGGATATATGACAGTTTAAATTACATTTATTTGATTTAGTTACACACATTATCTAAACAATGATCTTCTGTTGTCAGCTCCTGATGCTGTTTCTCCTCCATCTGCCCTGGCGTCACCCTCAGCTCTTTTTGTCACATGGGATCCTCCAGCAAGGTAAGCCACATTACAATACATAGTGCTTACTGCTTACTTAGATCCAGTAATTACTGTAGCTTTATCATGCTTTTTGTTAGTCATGTTGTCTTAGCATGAAACAAACCAACTCGCAATGACAAACATAACTTAATGGCAGAATATTGATGACCATGTAATAAGTCACCTGTGGCTTATTTTCCCCAAATGTATGCAGAAAAATCTCATGTCATGTAAAATCCAATACTACTATATAACATCCTTATGGAGCCCACTCATCTCATTTTTTATGCCGCTCATAGGCCCAATGGAGTCATTACAGAGTACCGCGTCTATCAAAACGACCAAATGGTCTACAGCGGGGATGAGAAACGCCACAACATTACTGGTAAGCGGAGGGCAATAATACACGTACGTGCGTGTGTGTGTGTGTGTGTGTGTGTGTGTGTGTGTGTGTGTGTGTGTGTGTGTGTGTGTGTGTGTGTGTGTGTGTGTGTGTGTGTGTGTGTGTGTGTGTGTGTGTGTGTGTGTGTGTGTGTGTGTGTGTGTGTGTGTGTGTGTGTGCGCACGCGTGCCTTTGTGTGTGTATTATGCAGCTTCAGGACATGGTTTCAATGAGGAATAAAAGGAAAATAGAGAATGATATTTGCTTTTGAAAGAGTAGGATGAGCATCTACAGCATGTCCTTACCATTGGAATACAGCACTAAACACATACACGGAGAAACAAAGGAAACTAGAGTGGTACGATTACCAGCACGCAATTTGCCTTGAAAGTGTTCACTAAAGACACTTAAAAAGGGGAAGAAAAACCACTGATACTTAAGATGGAAATAAAGATGCAGTGAGATGTATTTATAGTAGGCAAAATCCCTCACAAGTATAAAAACATACAAGTGATATGCAATAATGTATTCTCACATAAAGAGATACAAAGCTTTCATTGTGAGTAATGTGTAAATTATCTTGCTTACATCAAACATTCTATGCTTACGGTATGTGTTTCTATTTGGGTCAATGAAGGCAAAAGACATATCATTCATGCTGCTTTAATAATGTGTCTCATGTTTCATGTCTCATTGAAGCTGATTGGGAGGATTGTGAACGTAGTAATTATTCAGAACAGTATGTACATGAATAGACAGTGTTGCAAAAGGTGAGTTTGTAGCAGAGGGGCTGTGACACACAAAGAGAAACAATACCAGGGGAGACGATGGGTTAGGTTACAAAATATATTAATGCTCAGTTTTGATTGACACTGTGTTTTTTGGCTCTGACTTTATTGCTGTTTCTTCATCACTTCCATTAGTTGGTGTGAATTGTAATTGTAAAAACTATCTCTGTTAGGTGACATTCATGGTTCTGCTTGATTACGGTGGTGTAGAACTGCCCTTAGTCATATTTCTTATATTACATCCCTCTCATGGAGCTAAGTAAGGTACTTTGCAGTGGTACTTGAATTTTCATAAGAAAGCCATTCCAAAAGGGTTGTTGAAAACCAAATCGTATGAATACCAAAACAAATCCAATTATAAACACCGAAACATTTTGACTCAAAACACTTTTCTAAAGAATAATTATAGTTTTAAATAAAATAACTTTTAAGATGGAACTAATCTTCGAGACAATCTGAATGCCCCGGTAGATTTAAATTAGCGAATTGAACACATCACTTTAAGTTCTCATATCGTGAGAAAATTCCGTCTTTGTCATCAAGGTGACAGTTCAAAATCAGGCTCTACAAAACAGCAACATATTACCCCTGATGTTTGGCTAGATTTACTGTAACAGTGTGGTGTGTTCAGTGATGTTCTAGAAACATGAATTTCCAAGGCTCTTGCTGATTTTGATTTGACCAATACTTCGTGCTACAACTTTATTTGGCTCTATCATGGGTGTGTTATTTTGCAGTCCTAATTACTTAAAATTAAACAAAAACAGAACGAGTCACCAACGTTTGTTCCATTCTATTAAAACCCAGACAGTGAATAAAAACCCAGGCATATTTTAGTCAAAATTGTTGCCTAAAAACCAGGGTTACCACTGTATTTCAATGTTACCAACAACTCTCAGTATAATGCATTGTAGTGCTACGCCACTGAAAACTACCACAATAACATACTGTACTAAAAATGTATTTTTTGTTACAGTTTAATTTACAGTGCGCATTAGCATCATCGTAAAGGTTGTATTTTTGATACAGTTTGACTAGTGCATCTCATTAAATCGTATGTGTACCTAATATAGTGTCTGCTGAGGGTCCCAGTCATGCTTGGATTTTTTTTTAATAAATGTTTGTCATCATTGAGCCTCTGCATGTTTCATGCTTCTCTGGTGTGCCTTACAGATCTCAGTGTCTATACCGCTCACGTCCTGGTACTGTCTGCATGCACCGC
This sequence comes from Entelurus aequoreus, assembly GCF_033978785.1. Lineage (NCBI taxonomy): Eukaryota > Metazoa > Chordata > Actinopteri > Syngnathiformes > Syngnathidae > Entelurus > Entelurus aequoreus. The sequence goes on along the minus strand of NC_084732.1, from coordinate 33,775,104 downwards.
TGTGGGATGCACCAACAGTTCCCAGGTCACAATGTTGACCTCTCAGCTTCCTCCTGGGCCACTGCAAACTCCAACTCTGACCCCGCTAGACTCACGGACCATTCTGGTGGAGTAAGCACACACTCTTGTTGACAAACCCTGAACATTGTACACTACTGTAGAAGTGCAGCAGTATCATATGTTGCAGAAGGATGGAGAGTAAATAGTAGCAACGCTCTGGTGACCTTTTGTAGCTGTGTTTACCTTGCACAATATTCAATTGACACACTGCGCTTGACCTTTCCTCTTTAGACACCTGAAAAAGAAAATCTCATACAATTTACCATCCTTTTCATTTGAAAATGTCGCTGGGGAGTTGTTTGTTAAAGTTAAAGTTCCAATGATTGTCACACACACACTAGGTGTGGTGAAATTATTCTCTGCATTTGACCCATCACCCTTGATCACCCCCTGGGAGGTGAGGGGAGCAGTGAGCAGCAGCTGTGGCCGCGCCCGGGAATCATTTTTGATGATTTAACCCCCAAATCCAACCCTTGATGCTGAGTGTCAAGCAGGGAGGTATGTGTGCGAGTCCAGAAATGCTACATATAAATACTTTTTTTTAGAAAGTATTTCTTATGAAATAAAATAAATAAATGCTTTCAACTTTATTATGCTAATTTTCAACAATTTTTTATAATTCTCAGTTGGCCAAAACTTAGGCTTGATGCTCGAATTTAAACCGTTAAAAAGTGGTTTCAATAAGCCCTGGAAAAACGCCCTTTTCTGTGTCTATGGCTTTAATGTTAATGCTTATCCACACCTGAGTGTACTTTTTACATACTGTAATTCTGTAACACAAATTGGGAGGTGTATAATGTGTATATTATTATTACAGTGGCGTCTCAACCTATGAGGACCTCTTAGGGCAGGGGTCAGCAACCCGCGGCTCTTTGACCACTCTGATGCGGCTCAGCTGCATACTTGCCGACCCTCCCGATTTTTACGGGAGACTTCCGGATTTCAGTGCCTCCCCCGGAAATCTCCCGGGGCAAATATTCTCCGATTTTCACCAGGACAACAATATTGAGGGCGTGCCGTGATAGCACTGCCTTTATTAGCGTCCTCTACAACCTGTCGTCGCGTCCGCTTTTTCACCATACTATCTGCGTGCCGGCACAGTCACATGTTGTATGCGGGCTCTGCTTACACACGTAAGTGACTGCAAGGCATACTTGGTCAACAGCCATACAGGTCACACTGAGGGTGGACGTATAAACAACTTTAACACTCTTACTAATATGCGCCACACTGTGAACCCACACCAAACAAGAATGACAAACACATTTCGGGAGAACATCCGCACCGTAACACAACATAAACACAACAGAACAAATACCCAGAATCCCATTCATCCCTAACTCTTCCGGGCTACATTATACACCCCCGCTACCACCAACCCCCCCCCCCCAACCCCGCCCACCTCAACCGACGCACGGAGAGGGTGGGGGGGTTGATGTGTGGGGGGGCAGGTTTGGTGGTAGCGGGGGTGTATAATGTAGCCCGGAAGAGTTAGTGATGCATGGGATTCTGGGTATTTGTTCTGTTGTGTTTATGTTGTGTTACGCTGCGGATGTTCTCCCGAAAATGTGTTTGTCATTCTTGTTTGGTGTGGGTTCATAGTGTGGCCCATATTAGTAAGAGTGTTAAAGTTGTTTATATGGGCACTCTCAGTGTGACCTGTATGGCTGTTGACCAAGTATGCCTTGCAGTCACTCATGTGTGTCTTCAGAAGCCTCATATAACATGTAACTGGGCTGGCACGCTGTATGTACAGGTTGTAGAGGGCGTTAAAGGCAGTGCCATCACGGCACGCCCTTATTATTGTCGTCAGGGTGAAAATCAGCAGACATTCGAGAGAACAATTTCTCTGGAATTCGGGAGTCTCCCGGAAAAATCGGGAGGGTTGGCAAGTATGACGCTGTCAAACGCCATTCATATAAAACTCGCGGGCCGCACTAACAATAAATTTTCATATTAAGGGCCGCGTGTCTGAGACCCCTGGTTTATACATAGCACAAAGCAAAAAAAAACTTTGTATGCAGTGTTATTTCATTTTAGATTTCAAAAGAGTTTTGTGGCTCCCATTGTTTTCTTTAATTTGTGAAACGGGTCAAAATGGCTCTTTGAGTGGTAAAGGTTGCCGACCCCTGTATTAGGGGTAATACTATGATTTTTTTCTACATTATAAAACACTTCATTCTGGTCTACATAATATGTAATGGTGGTACTTTGGACAAAATTGTGCATAGATTATGTTTTACAGACTATCTTCAACCATCTTTCTGACCGTCTCTTCAGGATGTGCCATGTCTCCACTTCGACGGCGTATTCTCTCCATCATCCATGTTGTAGTTTTTAGTGCTTACATATCGATTCTACTGCCAGATAAAAGTTAAAACTGTACATTACTTTGTATTAGAAATGGCAACAGCGGAAGATGCATGTGCATGTATAAGCCAGTCTGCCCTAAAACATTAGAATAAAAAAAAAAAGGAACTTGTTGACTACATTGTCAGATTACAATGACGGCGTTGCGCAAAAGTCTTCGGGTATACCTCTAACATACATTCGCTGACATCACCAATTGGAAAAACGTTACAAGTTGTGCCCAATACAAAAAAAACAATTACTGTACCAATGGTTAAGAAAAATTGGTTCTCATAGTAGGTCCCCTTTAACTTTGTTGTCTCTACTTTTTGTAATGCTTTAAATTGCGAGCATAATTTAAGTTATGAGCCCTCTACTACTATTTCCACCGGCGGGGTTGTAGTAGTATTTGTCAGTTGTGCTGTTTGAATAAAGATACTTCAGTTGATATATTGTTACATGTGCTGTTCCTGCTGTGACTACACAAACATTAGTTCAATAAAACAGTTGACGTGCGCACTCAGAGATTGACACAGTCCTGCCTTCCAACCACCGAAACTGAGAAAGTTAGTGCGAAGAAGAAAAAATAGATGACCGAATCCGAGAAACAAACCATCAAAAACATGTCATACCGTTTAGCAGCCTACCCGGCGAGTCAGGCCTGCCGCAGCGTCAGTCCGCATCACACACACCCCCAAACGATGAACATTTATCTATAATAATTTTGAAAAGCTGCAGATGCTGTGTTTGACGTTTCCATTTGTTCTGATGTTTGAGCATTACTTTCAGTACACAGACATACATATCGCTCCATCACTCAAATATGTCCATGTGCAACATAAACAGCAAATTCCGAGTTGCTATTGTTAAACAAAGGAGAAGCACCCAGTGGGACACCTAAAAAAGTCTGCTTCCCAAGATGAATGCTGAACAATATTATTACATTATTTTTTTTAACTCTTAACTCTTGAACGCATCATAATAATCCCCTCAATTCCCCCCCAAAATGGATTAACTCGCTGGAATATAAAGACAATTTAACATACATCCATAAACGTGGATGCATATGCAAAAGTGCAATGTATTATTGTACTGTACTCTATTTATTTATATCTGCACCTTATTGCTGTTTTATCCTGCACTACAATGAGCTAATGCAATGAAATTGTGTTCTTATATGTACTGTATAGTTCAAATTTGAATGACAATAAAAGGAAGTCTAAGTCTCTTAAACTACTGATGTTGTTTGTAGTACATACTATTGTAATATTTTAAACAATATTTACTCTCTAAAGTTAAAATTAAGGTATACCGATTAAATTGATTTTAAATGAGTGTTTTGAGTTACGAGCACAGTGGTGGAACATAATGTGCTAGTAAGTTGAGGTATCACAGTACTTGTTTTCTGCTGCAACTGTTGTGGTATACTGTATAGTGCACTGGTGTGGGGTACACCCTGGACAAGTCGCTACCTCATTGCAGGGCCAACACAGACAGACAACATTCACACACTAGGGCCAATTTAGTGTTGCCAATCAACCTATCCCCAGGTGCATGTTTTTAATGCAATAAATGTACAAACGTTTGTATATAAATATACACTTATCTGCACATTATAGAGCATACATCTTGAGATGCCCACCTCTGGCATATGCCTGAATTGTGTTATTTAAATTGAAAAATTTTAATTTTTGTCAGTTTCTCGAAAAGTACGAAAAAATGTGATCTGCACTTTTATCAAGCGCCAATATTTGATAACACGGACCTTTTGTGTATGTCCCACATCTCCACACGCATCCTACTCAAAACAAATAAAATGAAATGCCACAGTGGCTTAAATCTAAATGTGTATTGTGAAAAGTATTTGTGTATGTTGGTCATAAAGCCAAGTGAGGTAAACAAGGCGGCTGCCAGTATCTTTTGTCTATAAAGAGGTGACAGCTGGGGAAACAAATTCCAACTTGTAATATTTCATCCTTGACAGTACTGCCATCCGTACAACAGGCTAACGTATTGTGCCATGAGTATTTAAACCGTTTCCAGCTATAAATGTACCCGTTGTGGGAAGGAAAAGGTATTGCCTTGTTAGCACATTGGCAACAGGCAGAGGTTGAGAGATCAGGCGTGGTCAATACCTCCCTATTGTGTCTGTGAGAAAGGCTGAGGAAGACAAAAATGTGCAACATCTGTGAGAAGAATGAAGAGCGAGAAAGGTGTAAGTGATGAATTTGAGAGCTTGATGCGGATAGGGTGGGGGCAATGGGCTAGATGCAAATGCAAAAAATGTAAGGAAGGAATGTGAGGGACTGTGAGAAAGGTTGAGGTAGGCTGCAGGATGCGAATGAAGCAATATCAGCACATTTATCCTCTGCCCTCAGCTCACACTATACCTGACACAAATGCATTCATACATGCACAGTAAGAGATGGGCACAGTCACATGCAGTCATATACACAGTGTTTACAAACAGTGTTGAAGAGCTACCTTTTCTGTATGAATAGACAAATCACACAATATTGGAGTTTTACCAGAAGTGTGGAACTACTTTAGTCCATGTTATGTTTTTTTTTCCAAAACCATTTGTACAATAAATTACATTCCAACTTGCCTTTGATTGAGCTTTTGAAAAGTGCTCATACATCACCTAGCCAATTGACAGCATATAAATCTTATAAAGTATGTGATAGATTAGTCAAGAGCGGCTAATTGTGTGCTAACAGACGCTCATCAGTCATTCACAAACCGCTGTTTAAAGGGAGAAACCAAGAAAGGAATTTATCACTTTTTAAAATTGCCACCCCCATTCTAGCACACTGATAGGAGTTGGCCTAATCTGGCCTTTTACATGGTTTTTAGAACTGTTTGTATTATACACTGATGTATTATTCTCTTGCTGTTTTCTCTCCTTGTAACTCTTGTTTTTGCCTAAAGTGAAAATATGCAAAAATGTATTATTTTCAACACATTTGCATTAATTTAAGGTTATTTCACAGAAGTCTGTTTAAAAGGTTACAAAGAAACTAACACCTCTAACAACTTATTAACAAACAGAGGCTACATGAAAACACCTAACCGCTAGTAAGAACTCTTAAACTTGTTTAGAATTAATAACAATATAGCAGATCACATTAAAATTGCATGTTTTAATCCTATTATTAGAGCCACTCCGAATGGTTTAACTTTTGTAACATTTTCAAAAAACAAATGTAATGTACGGCCAACCATTGCGGTGAGCTGTTTCAAGTCTAATTCACTATATCTGTTAGTTTTCTTTGTTAAATCTGCAAAACTTCTCACTAGTACCCCAGAATTGTATCGGATTGAAAGAAGCAGCAGCCAAGTGCAATGTTTTAAATTTAAGATGTGTATTTTTTGATTCCTAGGTGGTCCCGACCTTCTCAGGTCAATGGAGTTCTGCAGTTCTATTCCATCTTTCTCTCACATGGCGCTTCAGAGCCCATTTTAGTCTACAACAGCTCAGAACGTGTTGAAGACCACACACTCCGCAACTTAAATCCTGGCACAGCCTACACCATCAAAGTGGCGGTGAGTCCTTCCTTTACTCATTTATGTTTTTGAACAGTTCGTTTCGCCCACGCTTATGCTTGTTTGTGTGCATTTCAGGCTTGCACAGGTGGTGGCTGTACTAGTAGCCCCCCTGCTGTGGCCGAAACTGAGGAGAGCACCCCAGAGGATGTTCCGGCACCGCTCCTCGCTCCTTTGTCCCCACATGCACTTAACGTCAGCTGGACAGCTCCTGATAAGCCAAATGGTGAGGGAATATACACCTTTCATGGCATATTTACACTTCATACAATCCTAATACTGTACATTTAAATCAACCTTATTTTATAGTATTAGTATTTTCTTAGAAATGAAACAATGTATAAAAATGAGAACCATCAGTAAAAATCATGAGACTTGGGAATACATATGTAAAGAGCTTTGTGTTGTTCTGGTAAACCACATAGCTGGAAAACAATGCCCGCATGTTAAATATAGATCATATGAATGTGCAAAGGGGCTAAAAGTAAGAGGATCTAAGACAGGTTGCAGGAAGGACTGTAAAACAAATAGACTGATAAGGTAGAGGAGCACTTCCATTGGGACCAATGCGCTTCTTCACTGCGCTCCTTTAAGTGGAGGAAAAGTGCTCCCTTTTGACCAAAAAGAGTACTGCAAGATGGAAGCGTGTCAACCCACAGCTTTTCCTTCTCCCTCTGTATTTCAGTTATTCTTTCACTTAATTTTTACTAATTGTAGCTAATAAAAAAATATTTTATTCCACATTAAGGTTAGACTCAAATGTTGCATCCTCACAATGTATAAGCACATGTGGTTTGTATTTTATTAGAAATTAATAGTTTTATTTTCATTTAAACATTGAAGTAGCACGAGCCAAAACAATCTAGCAATTGCTCATGTACGGTTTATTTAGAAATTTTAAATGCAAAATAAATCCTCCAAAATGTATACTGTATCCAAGCTCAAGCACATTATTAAGAACTATATGAGCCGCTTACTTCTAACCTCCGCCAAATAGACTTTTTTATAATTGCTGTTTATTTCCATTTTCGCATTACAACATGTCCGAAAATGAGTAGGGAGAAGCAGAGTTTATTTAATCCTACCACCTTTCCACTTAATTTCAATTGCTAACACATTTGTTCACTTCCTGTTCTCAATTTGTAACACAATTGTAATCAATGAATAATAAATACAACCGTTCTCATAAATATGTAGTTCAGTAAATTGTGATTCACATAATGAGTTGACTAAGATTATAAGATTTCAAATATAGTTTAAAATGTTTATCAGGATTCGTCTTCTTTGTACTTTGTAAACTCTTTGAGTTTGACCAGTTTCTTAAAGTACCAGTATAATGGAAAAATAAGTTGCCTTTATATCAAAGCTATTATCATATATATCTGATTTATGGCACCAAAAGACTTACAAAATGTGGGAGTATAAAGATATGATCAAAATAGTATAAATCTCACGGAGATTCCCTAGCCATTTTGAGAGTTAATGAGCAAGCCAGTCACATGATCAGTGACGTAGAGGGAGCAAGCACATATCCCTTCCCCATCAACAACAATTTTAATCAAGCAGACTCTGTGAGCGCCAACAACAATTACTTTGGGAAAAATTATGATCCATAACCTTTTATTTTTGAGCCTAAACACAAAAAGGAAGAGCAATAGGTTTTAGAAGCAGAGTGCTAAACGGATGCTGCTTTATTGAAACACTATACCTAAAAACTAACCATAATAAAACAAACACTGTACAATTTCCACTCTCGCTGGGATGCTGACTTACAGGACACTCACATAATCTCCTTTAGATCAATCACAGTTCTCACGAAGGGTTAAACATTTTTGGTTATTGTTGTGCCTTTTTCGCCAACTTGGGTGATGTCAAAGTTGACCAGCCTCTCGGTCCATGGCCACATTTGTCTACTACAAGATGATAGAAGATGCATGAATTATAATCTAGAATGAACTTTTAGCAAGTTTGAGACGAAGCAGAAGCAGCCGCTGGTTTACAGTGTGTCAACAACAGCAGCGTAAGCAAGCATTAGCTCCCTGCTATCAATGCATCGCTAAAATAGGTCGTCTGCGTAAGCGCTTACAATAACAGTATCACTCATATTTGGCAAATTTTTTATGCCACGACATGTAAATGATATATTGTTGCCGGTGTCTGGATGTTTTTTTAAAGTGTTTTATGGGCGCAATAGAGGACCCTCGATCTGTTAGCCTTACCTGTTAGCTATTTATTTACGATTTTCGAATTCATAAAAAAAGCCAAGCATATGCGTTCTTGCCTTACATAAGGATTGTGAATGATAAACAGCATATCTCTTTCCAATTTTTGCATAATTACAGTATGGCTGATCTGACAATATGGTCAGAGTGCAAAAGCATTCCTCCAGTGACATCATCCGACCCTGAATTTACGGAAATTGTTGAAGATGTTCGAAGCGAAATATTTAAAATGGCCGACTGAATTTGTGGCATTTTGTGATGTTTAGACGGTATTTTCACAGTGTAAATACAGTTGGATATTGTTTAATCATGGATACAATTAAGCATATAAAGAAAGTCAACTTTTTTTTCCTTTAGTCAAGCACTTTACTTGACTTCTTTGCTTAATCCATTCCATAATTTAATTCCACCTCCATTTGTGTTTTGTTTGCCAAATTATGCAATAAACAACCTAAATTACTTCAATGGAACTTTTGGAGCATTGGAGACTGAGCCAACCAAGAATCCTGAACATTTGTGTTGTGGATTCAGATAATATCTTCCAAGATGAGCATATTTAATCATGCATCCATTTTCTACCGCGTATCCCTCTCGGGGTGGCAGGGTGTGCTGGACATTATCCCAGCTGCATTCGGGTGGAAGGCGGGGTACACCCTGGACAAGTTGCCTGCTCGTCGCAGGGCCAACACAGATAGACAACATTCACGCTCACACTCACACACTAGGGCCAATTTAGTGTTGTCAATCAACCGATCCGCAGGTGCATGTCTTTGAAAGTGGGAGGAAGCCGGAGTGCCCGGAGGGAACCCGCACAGTCACGGGTAGAACATGCAAACTCCACAACGAAAGACCCCGAGCCCGGGCATCGAACCCATGACCTTCTTATTGTGAGGCACACGCACTAACTCTTGTGCCAAATTCCTCGGTGAATAATACAAGAATCTTGATGACCAAGTTGAGGAATACTGCATGTAGGTGTTATATCTGTATGTCCGATGAAAGTGTTTTATTAAGTAAAAACAAAAAAACTAAATTAATATTCCTTAATGTTTAGGATAAAAAGACACTTCCCACACAATGTGGAGGTATATGGTTTTCACGGGAAAATCATGCTACAAAGGTGCAAATTTTGGTTTTGAGGAAGATTGTTCAACGTTGTTGGGGGTCCGTTCCAATTTCAGTGCCATTCTCGTTATGTAACAGTGCGCACTGCATGCTAACTCTACCCCTAAAATGTATGCATAACACATAGTTGTATTAACAAAGACCACTTGGTGCACAATACGCTGACATGTTAATGAGGAAGTGACTACAGTCTGATAAGAAAATGAATTGAGTGAGGATTTGCCAGCCCATTTCACAACCTCCAACATACAAACGCACCGCCACATATTATCCAATGTTATTGTCATGCTCGTTAAAGAATGTGTAATTCCATAATGCATGTGTGCGCAGTGTGAATCGTGTGTGTTTTACGCTTAATGCCACATGAGTGCATTTCGCTCCATAAACCCTGTGATATGTGCGCATATTAGCCAGGGTAAATTACTTAAAGCTTTCCCCCATCCGATGACAGAAATGTATAACAAGGGATACTCTTAATCATGATTACCTGATTGCCTCTTGCTTAATAAGCTTTCTTTTTTTTGTTTGCTTAAAAAAGGCTGAGGAGCACTGTGCCCTTTTCTTCACTTTTTTGTCCAAAAATGACAATGGTGATGGGTTACAGAGGAATGAGATTTTGTGTTATTTTCTCTCCCTCGTCCAGTCTCTCCCCCCCCACCCCCTTCTCCCCAATTCCGCAGGGATTTGTGGGGGATAATCCTCTCGGGGATTAGGTCGGGGCAACACGCAGACAAAGAGGGGAAATAAGCCTGTTATGCATTCGCTGCTTCATTTCCCAACCTGTCTTTATTACAGCCTATACTGATATGGGCTTATTCATGCACGCACACACACACACACACACACGTCCACACACGCAAACACACACACACACTCTCACATGCATGTGATTGGCCACATTAAGAGCTCCCCTGATGTAACTGGTGTCCACAGGGTTTTTGTGTCTTCATTTCCCTGATAGGTGTGTGTATCTGTATTGGAGCAATAATAAAACCCACCCATGATTAAAGCAGAATAGACTCTTAGTTCTTAGCACTGATCTTTTGAGCCCCGCAGTATGCATTTTTATTAAGGAAAAGTACATTTGACAACTTTTTTTATTAGGTGGGGGTAATTATTGGGCCGGCGTGTGTGTGTATTCATGGCTTTGTATCTTGTATGTATCTGTTTATATGCAGAGTACTTGTGGGTGTGTGGGTGCGCGCGCACACATTTTTGTGTGTTTCATCTGAAGGTTTTTATCACTGTAATGCTCTGGGTAACTTTAGTGATGTCTTCATCACTGAATCCCACTAAACACACACCGGTCTGAAGGCCCAATTTCACTTTTCATTTACATGTCAATCCAAAGGCTTCGGGCTGTGTCTTCACAGAGCTTACTCAACGAGTGGAGTTCAGCACACTGCAAGCATTGACTGTAGCAGGACAGAGACAGAGACACACACACACACATATATATATATATATATATATATATATATATACTGTATATATATGTATGTATATATATGTATGTATATATATATATATATATATATATATATATATATATATATATATATATATATATATAAAAATATACTGTATATATATATAAATATACTGTATATATATGTATACTGTATATATATATAAATATACTGTATATATATGTATATACACAAACGTATATATACACACATATATATACACACACATATATATATATATATATATATATATATATATACATACATATATATACACATATATATATATATACACATATTTATATACACACATATAGATATATATATATATACTGTATATATATATATGTATATATATATACACAAACGTATATATACACACATATACTGTGTATATATATATATATATATATATACACATATATATATACATACATATATATATACACATATATATATATATATATATATATATACACATTTATATATACACAAATATATATATACACATATATATATACATATACATACACATATATATATATATATATACATATATATTTATATATACACATATATGTACACATATATTTACAGTATGTACACATAAATATACATACACATATATATATACACACACATATATTTACACATATATATACATATACATGCACATACACTACCGTTCAAAAGTTTGGGGTCACCCAAACAATTTTGTGGAATAGCCTTCATTTCTAAGAACAAGAATAGACTGTCGAGTTTCAGATGAAAGTTCTCTTTTTCTGGCCATTTTGAGCGTTTAATTGACCCCACAAATGTGATGCTCTAGAAACTCAATCTGCTCAAAGGAAGGTCAGTTGTGTAGCTTCTGTAACGAGCTAAACTGTTTTCAGATGTGTGAACATGATTGCACAAGGGTTTTCTAATCATCAATTAGCCTTCTGAGCCAATGAGCAAACACATTGTACCATTAGAACACTGGAGTGATAGTTGCTGGAAATGGGCCTCTATACACCTATGTAGATATTGCACCAAAAACCAGACATTTGCAGCTAGAATAGTCATTTACCACATTAGCAATGTACAGAGTGTATTTCTTTAAAGTTAAGACTAGTTTAAAGTTATCTTCATTGAAAAGTACAGTGCTTTTCCTTCAAAAATAAGGACATTTCAATGTGACCCCAAACTTTTGAACGGTAGTATATATATATATATATATATATATATATATATATATATATATATATATATATATATATATATATATATATATATATATATATATATATATATATATATATATATATAAATGGCAAGTTTCACTGCAATAAGGCGCTTTTGGTAGCCATCCACAAGCTTCTGGCAAGCTTCTGGTTGAATTTTTGACCACTCCTCTTGACACACTGCTGTCAGGACTTTGGGAAGGCCATTCCAAAACCTTAATTCTAGCCTAATTTAGCCTTTCCTTTACCACTTTTGACGTGTTTGGGGTCATTGTCCTGTTGGAACACCCAACCGCGCCCAAGACCCAACCTCCGGGCTGATGATTTTAGGTTGTTCTGAAGAATTTGGAGTTAATCCTTCTTTTTTATTGTCCCATTTAAAGCACAAGTTCTATTGGCAGCAAAACAGGCCCAGAGCATAATACTACCACCACCATGCTTGACGGTGGGAATGGTGTTCCTGGGATTAAAGGTCCTCGCCTTTTCTTCTTCAAACATATTGCCGGGTATTGTGGCCAAACAGCTACATTTTTGTTTCATTTGACATCACATGGACAAAGATAAGACCTTCTGGAGGAAAGTTCTGTGGTCAGATGAAACAAAAATGTAGCTTTTTGGCCACAATACACAGCAATATGTTTGGATGAGAAAAGGTGAGGCCTTTAATCCCAGGAACTCCTACCGTCAAGCATGGTGGTGGCAGTATTATGCTCTGGGCCTGGTTTGCTGCCAATGGAACTGGTGCTTTAAATGGGACAATGAAAAAGGAGGATTACCTCAAAATTCTTCAGGACACCCTAAAATCATCAGCCCGGAGTTGGGTCTTGGGCGCGGTTGGGTGTTCCAACAGGACAATGACCCCAAACACATGTCAAAAGTGGTAAAGGAATGGCTAAATCAGGCTAGAATTAAGGTTTTAGAATGGCCTTCCCAAAGTCCTGACTTAAACGTGTGGACAATGCTGAAGAAACAAGACCATGTCAGAAAACCAACACATTTGGCTGAAATGCACCAATTTTGTCAAAAGGAGTGGTCAAAAATTCAACCAGAAGCTTGTGGATGGCTACCAAAAGCGCCTTATTGCAGTGAAACTTGCCAATGCTGGATGTGGAGGTCCTGGGCTGGTGTGGTTACTCATGTTTTGCAGTTGTGAGGCCAGTTGGATGTACTGCTAAATTCACTGAAACGCCTTTGGAGACTGCTTATGGTAGAGAAATTAAACATTCAATTCCCAAGCAACAGCTCTGGTGGAAATTCCTGCAATCAGCATGCCAACTGCACGCTCCCTCAAAATTTGCAACATTTGTGGCATTGTGCTGTGTGATAAAACTGCACATTTCAGAGTGGCTTTTTATTGTGGGCAGCCTCAGTCACACATGTGCAATAATCATGCCACTTCTGTGAGGTGGGATTGATTATCTTGGCAAAGAAGAACTGCTCACTAACCCAGATTTAGACAGATTTGTGAACAATATTTGAGAGGAATACGTCTTGTGTGTAGAGTAAAAGTTTTAGATCTTTGAGTTTAACTAATTCAAATAAGAGCAAAAACAAAATTGTTGCGTTAATATTTTTGTTCGGTGTACAATCTACTGCATATCCCACATTTCTCATCCGATTTGAACCGTTACAACATCCACACACTCCACTCACCCTGGACATTCAAGCCAGCATGTTTCCTGGTTTCGAAAATGTCCTGATTACCCGGAATTACCACAAATTTCCCCTTTTGAAAATGAAGTGATGAGCTGCACAAAAAATTGACAGCTCATATATTTTAGCTCAATGGCTAGCGCTGCTCGAGTTGATTCTCAACCACTAGGAATATACGGCAGCTGGCTCAAGCCTAACGTGTGCAGGACTGGACTACGCGGGATGATCAATGTTACACATGTATAGGTTTACTTTTTTTTAAAAAATTAATTTTCAGAAAAAGATGGTGCTTGTTTTGAAAATGTCATTTAATGTTTTCACATATCAAGCACACAGGTTTGGCAGCGAAGGCAAAGGAATGTGTTCATGCATGACATTTTTCTTTCTTGGGCTCCACAATTATGGCCGAAATTAAAATTCATAATTTTTTTAGATTTTCAATTAAGATTAAACATTTTTGGTTAAAAACTACGAAAGACAAGAAGAAGAGGGACAGTTTGCTAATATCATGTTATTGTAATGTTATAAGGCTAATACAAAGTCTAAATTTTAAACATATAGAGTATTCAAAGACACATCTTTGTTTTTAATCGTTATTAGAATCAATTTTCATCTTTTTCTCGTTACTTTATGCCACCACTGATTTACTATTTTATCAAGAAAGCAATGTGTTACAAAACCACAAAATAGTGTCTTATTAGCACTTACAGCATGGTTGTGGTAAAGGTTGGGTTGCACCCTTCTTGGCGTTTTCTGCATGTGCACACTTTCTGGGCTTGTGGAGGTTGATCTCCGCTCTGGCAGCAAGTAAGTGATCCGGGAAGGTCCTTTTCTCTTCTATAGTCCACAAAGGTTTGATTAGATATCAAATACCTTTGGAGTGCGTAGAAAGAGATGTTGTGTAAACGGGACCTTTCCCAGGACCTCTGGGTACTGTACAAAAAAGATCCAATATCTTGTTAAATGTGGTTATGGCCAAGTGTCCTCATACCTTTGTCTGTATAAATACCAAAATGCAACCACCGAGAGATTTTTTTATTTACTACTTTCCAAAAATCATGTGTGTCATATCTTTTGCAGGCATCATAACCAGCTACGGCCTTTGGATGGATGGTGTTCTCATATCAAACTCCAGTTCCTCTCAGAGTTTCTTGATGGTAAAGGAGCTTTCACCGTGGAGCAGACATGTATTCAGGCTGCAGGCCTGCACAGCACGTGGCTGTGGCAAGGGACCAATGGTCAGTGTGATGTGATCTGGTGTACAACCATTCACTTATATGTATTCATACATGTGGTTAGGACGAAGGTGTTTTGTGACAAGAGCTATCATCCATATGTTTATTATTGTGGTAGCGGGGGTGCAGAATTAAACTTCATCATACTGTACAGTAATATTGGTATCAATAACAATAATGCTGTGACAGTGTCCTTCAAAACTAAGCATTATTAGGTTTTGTGACAGATCCTGTTGGGTCTCATTCGATTGTGTAATGAAGTGTCTGGGGCATGTAAAATGATCTACATTATGACTTAAACTGACCAAGAAACTGTAGCAATGTACTGCACAGTAGATTGTTCTTGCTCTATTTATTATACAGTGCTTGCTTGCATGTGTGCGTGCGTGTTTGTGTGGGCATGTGAGTGTTCGCATGCTCGTACTACCGAGTGTCGTAAAGGTGATCGATTCTCTCAGCTCAATAACGAGGGTCGGCGTGATGGCGGTGACATTTGGTAGGAAATGTCACTCCTTGCTCAACGACGCCTCTGACGACAGGCCGTATTTTGGGGATTTTTTCCAATACGGACACCATATTGAATATGGACATTTATTTTAATCAATGGGCGGCTGACTAAATACTTTTTTGCCCCACTGTATATATATATATATATATATATATATATATATATATATATATATATATATATATATATATATATACAAACCCCGTTTCCATATGAGTTGGGAAATTGTGTTAGACGTAAATATAAACGAAATACATCCATCCATCCATCCATTTTCTACCGCTTAATCCCTTCGGGGTCACGGGGGGCGCTGGAGCCTATAACAATGATTTGCAAATAATTTTCAACCCATATTCAGTTGAATATGCTACAAAGACAACATATTTGATGTTGAAACTGATAAACATTTTTTTTGTGCAAATAATCATTAACTTTAAAATGTGATGCCAGCAACACGTGACAAAGAAGTTGGGAAAGGTGGCAATAAATACTGATAAAGTTGAGGAATGCTCATCAAACACTTATTTGGAACATCCCACAGGTGAACAGGCAAATTGGGAACAGGTGGGTGCCATGATTGGGTATAAAAGTAGATTCCTTGAAATGCTCAGTCATTCACAAACAAGGATGGGGCGAGGGTCACCACTTTGTCAACAAATGCGTGAGCAAATTGTTGAACAGTTTAAGAAAAAACTTTCTCAACCAGCTATTGCAAGGAATTTAGGGATTTCACCATCTACGGTCCGTAATATCATGAAAGGGTTCAGAGAATCTGGAGAAATCACTGCACGTAAGCAGCTAAGCCTGTGACCTTCGATCCCTCAGGCTGTACCGCATCAACAAGCGACATCAGTGTGTAAAGGATATCACCACATGGGCTCAGGAACACTTCAGAAACCCACTGTCAGTAACAACAGTTGGTCGCTACATCTGTAAATGCAAGTTAAAACTCTCCTATGAAAGGCAAAAACCGTTTATCAACAACACCCAGAAACGCCGTCGGCTTCGCTGGGCCTGAGCTCATCTAAGATAGACTGATACAAAGTGAAAAAGTGTTCTGTGGTCTGACGAGTCCACATTTCAATTTGTTTTTGGAAACTGTGGACGTTGTGTCCTCCGGACCAAAGAGGAAAAGAACCATCCGGATTGTTATAGGCGCAAAGTTGAAAAGCCAGCATCTGTGATGGTATGGGGGTGTATTAGTGCCCAAGACATGGGTAAAAAACTTACACATCTGTGAAGGCGCCATTAATGCTGAAAGGTACATACAGGTTTTGGAGCAACATATGTTTCCATCCAAGCAACGTTACCATGGACGCCCCTGCTTATTTCAGCAAGACAATGCCAAGCCACGTGTTACATCAACGTGGCTTCATAGTAAAAGAGTGCGGGTACTAGACTGGTCTGCCTGTAGTCCAGACCTGTCTCCCTCTGAAAATGTGTGGCGCATTATGAAGACTAAAATACCACAACAAAGACCCCCGGACTGTTGAACAACTTAAGCTGTACATCAAGCAAGAATGGGAAAGAATTCCACCTGAAAAGCTTAAAAAATGTGTTTCCTCAGTTCCCAAACGTTTACTGAGTGTTGTTAAAAGGAAAGGCCATGTAACACAGTGGTAAACATTCCCTTTCCCAACTACTTTGGCACGTGTTGCAGCCATGAAATTCTAAGTAAATTATTATTTGCAAAAAAAAAATAAAGTTTATGAGTTTGAACATCAAATATCTTGTCTTTGTAGTGCATTCAATTGAATATGGGTTGAAAAGGATTTGCAAATCATTGTATTCCGTTTATATTTACATCTAACACAATTTCCCAACTCATATGGAAACGGGGTTTGTAAAAGAAATACTTGAATTTCAGTGAATTCTAGCTATAAATATACTCCTCCCCCCCTTAATCTAGGCCCCGCCCCCGCTCACCTCAACCCCCCCCCCCCCCCCGCCCACCTCAAACATCCCTCCCCCCAAATTTGGAGGTCTCAAGGTTGGCAAGTATGGCTCTCCGAGCCACAACGTTGACGGCTGTCCACTTTGCTGCTAATCATATTTGGATGATTACATTCCAAACACTGTTAGTTCCGAACCAGGTGTAGTGGGGGACGGCGTGGCAAAGTTGGGAGAGTGGCCGTGCCAGCAACCTGAGGGTTCCTGGTTCAATCCCCACCTTCTACCATCCTAGTCACATCCGTTGTGTCCTTGAGCAAGACACTTCACCCTTGCTCCTGATGGGTCATGGTTAGCGCCTTGCATGGCAGCTCCCGCCATCAGTGTGTGAATGTGTGTGTGAATGTGGAAATAGTGTCAAAGCGCTTTGAGTTCCTTAAAAAAGGTAGAAAAGTGCTATACAAGTATAAACATTTACCATTTTATTTTTTTTAATTTTAGAGTATTTATTAGTAGCCAGCGAAAGTTATATTTTGACGTGACGGATTGTAAACAGAAGTCACAATACCGGAAGTATATTACTCAAAACGACGTGGCTACAGGATAGTTGCCAAATGGGATACATTTTCCTTACGTTTTTTGCATGCATGTTAAAGAATTTAACATTACATTTTTAATGATAATAATGTTAGTAAATTATCTATTTACAAAAAACTAAACATTCTCTGGTACATTACATGGGACATGTAAATGTCAAAAAGACAGACAAAAGAGTTTGGTGTGAGGATAAACCTAAAAATAAACTTTTTTGTAGAAATGCACCCAATTGCAGAAAATGTCGTCTTGATTTCAAAAATTTTCTTTGATTGATTGTCACACACACACTGGGTGTGGTGAGATTATCTTCTGCATTTGACCCATCTCCCTCACCCCCTGGTAGATGAGGGGAGCAGTGAGCAGCAGCGGTGGCCGCGCCCGGGAATCATTTTTGTGATTCAACCCCCAATTCTAACCTTTGATGCTGAGTGCCAAGCAGGGAGGTAATGGGTCACATTTTTATAGTCTTTGGTATGACTCGGCCGGGGTTTGAACTCACGACCTACCGATCTCAGGGCGGACATTCTAACCACAAGGCCAATAATGTACAGCATTTAACTTGAAGAGCAACCTCACTGAAGTTGGTTTTGCGTAGGTTGTTGGATATTTGCCTGCAGAGCTATAGTTAGTTAGTCAGTTAGTTAGTTAATTAGTTAGTTAGTTAGTTAGTTAGTTATAGTTCACCCTCACTGTGCCCTGACTGCTCTTTCGTTGTGCGAGGAGCTCACAAGGAATGCCACTAAACGCTGGTCGTTTATATTTGGGAGAGCGAATTTCTGTGTCTTTCTGGCAAGCTACTCGGAAAGACGGGTGGGGCTACTGGTAGTTTGTGAGCGTCCGGTGAGAGACCTATGCACCAGCATGTACTTTATTTTATTGCTTTATTTGGATTATTGCCAAAACTTCATAGGTTCCAAAATCCCTTCTGAATATTGGCATTAGAAATGATAAAGGAATCACTGACAAGTTATAGGAAAATTACCTAAAAATTATGTGGTAATGTTAGCAAAGTGGGAAAAATGCTGGATCTACCTAATATAATGCCTCATATGCAGTTTATGGAAAGACACTTCATTAAGTACATTTAGTTTCTGCACAATACTGCAAACAGAAAACTAACCTAATGATAGTGATTTGAAGACAACTGTGAAACCCTTGTAAAAAGAAATGCATCAGTGTTGTATATTCATGCATGTTAATAAATCCTGTGTTTTTGTTTTGCAATTTTTCAAATCAGGTGGAAGTGCGCACATTAGAGATGGCACCAGAAGGCCCAATTCTGCTAGAATTGACCAACCAGAGCTCTAGATCACTAAAAGCCCACTGGACTGCTCCACCTCGACCCAATGGGAACATGAGCTACACATTGTACTATCACCGTCAAGGTAACTCATCAATTAGTCCAAAGTTTAAAGGCCTACTGAAATTAATTTTTTTAATTCAAACGGGGATAGCAGATCTATTCTATGTGTCATACTTGATCATTTCGCGATATTGCCATATTTTTGCTGAAAGGATTTAGTATAGAACAACGACGATAAAGATCGCAACTTTTGGTATCTGATAAAAAAAGGCTTGCCCCTACCGGAAGTAGCGTGACGTAGTCAATTGAACATATACGCAAAGTTCCCTATTGTTTACAATGATGGCCGCATGAAGTGAGAGAGATTCGGACCGAGAAAGCGACAATTTCCCCATTAATTTGAGCGAGGATGAAAGATTTGTGGATGAGTAAAGTGCAAGTGAAGGACTAGTGGGGAGTTGAAGCTATTCAGATAGGGAAGATGCTGTGAGAGCCGGGGGTGACCTGATATTCAGCTGGGAATGACTACAACAGTAAATAAACACAAGACATATATATACTCTATTAGCCACAACACAACCAGGCTTATATTTAATATGCCACAAATGAATCCTGCATAAAAACACCTACGTGTTTGTTATGCTAGCTCCTAGCTCCTCTGCTAGCTCCTAGCTCCATAGAACGCGCCAATACAATTCAAACACCTGATCAACACACACAATCACTCAGCCCAAAAGACCGTTCACCTAACCCAAGGTTCATAAAGCTTATATATTTTTAAAAAGTTACGTACGTGACGCGCACATACGGTCAAGCTATCAAATGTTTAGCAGCCAAGGCTGCATACTCACGGTACCTGATATTCAGCTGGGAATGACTACAACAGTAAATAAACACAAGACATATATATACTCTATTAGCCACAACACAACCAGGCTTATATTTAATATGCCACAAATTAATCCTGCATAAAAACACCTACGTGTTTGTTATGCTAGCTCCTAGCTCCTAGCTCCTCTGCTAGCTCCTAGCTCCATAGAACACGCCAATACAATTCAAACACCTGATCAACACACACAATCACTCAGCCCAAAAGACAGTTCACCTAACCCAATGTTCATAAAGCTTATATATTTTTAAAAAGTTACGTACGTGACACGCACATACGGTCAAGCTATCAAATGTTTAGCAGCCAAGGCTGCATACTCACGGTACCTGGTATTCAGCTGGGAATGACTAAAACAGTAAATAAACACAAGACATATATTTACTCTATTAGCCACAACACAACCAGGCTTATATTTAATATGACACAAATTAATCCTGCATAAAAACACCTACGTCTTTGTTATGCTAACTCCTAGCTCCTATGCTAGCTCCTAGCTCCATAGAACACGCCAATACAATTCAAACACCTGATCAACACACACAATCACTCAGCCCAAAAGACCGTTCACATAACCCAAGGTTCATAAAGCTTATATATTTTAAAAAAGTTACGTACATACGCAAAAAAAAAGTTGCGCACATACGGTCAAGCGATCAAATGTTTAGAAGCCAAAGCTGCATACTCACGGTAGCACGTCTGCGTCTTTGTCATCCAAATCAAAGTAATCCTGGTAAGAGTCTGTGTTGTCCCAGTTCTCTACAGGCGTCTGTGTATCGAAGTCAAAAGTCCTCCTGGTTAGAGTCTCTGTTATCCGAGTTCTTCCATCTTGACTGCATCTTTCGGGAATGTAAACAAAGACGCGCCGGCTGTGTACTGTTGTTGCTGACTTCGTTCGAAAAATACGTCCGTTTCGCACCGACAACTTTCTTCTTTGCTTGCTCAGCTTCTTTCTCCATAATGCAATGAACATAATTGCAACAGATTCACGAACACAGATGTCCAGAATACTGTGGAATTATGAAATGAAAACAGAGCTTTTTCGTATTGGCTTCAATGTGGAAGGCATACCCGTGTTCCCCGGGCTACGTCACGCGCATACGTCATCCTCAGAGGCGTTTCGAACCGGAAGTTTAGCGCCAAATTTAAAATGTCACTTTATAAGTTAACCCGGCCGTATTGGCATGTGTTATAATGTTAAGATTTCATCATTGATATATAAACTATCAGACTGCGTGGTCGGTAGTAGTGGGTTTCAGTAGGCCTTTAATACTCAATGTACAACTTTGTCAGTAAGTACTTTTACTGTAATATGTCCACTACGAGGTGTCTTTATTTTTTCACATGACTGTGGCACCCCTAATGGGTTGGGTTATTATAAAATTACAAAATAAGCTAATATAACAAATGTAACAACTTAAAACTATTACCAAGTTAAGTTCATTACCTCAATGTGTATCATTTAAAAAACGGAAGCCTGTTGATTAGTTTGAGCACTGCTGCCACCTGGCTGGAAGCTTGTGTATTGTCCAAGTAAGACTAAAACGCCTTTTCACGCCTGCCCGACAAACTCATCTTCAACACTAAACACAAACAATGTAACTTTGTGTGAAAGTCAGGCCAACACAGAAATGTCTAACAAAATAAATCAAATTGTTCAGGTGGTTGAGAGAACTAAAGACATGATTTCACCTGTGTACCTAGAAGAGAATATAAGGAGCCCAAAGCAAAGTGTGGAAACTGAATGGAGAACAAAGTCAAGATGCAGTAAAACAAGTTGAGAGGCTCATGCTTTCATAGATGTTATGGAAAATATTGCAAGACAACAATACCAAACAACACAACAGTGAAAGCCAGCCAACACAAACACAAAAAGGATCACTGGAAATAGAGGAAAAAGGGGGGAAAGAAGAAAATTGAACAAAACGAGAACAGAATGGCTGAACATAAACTTGCACAGTGGTCCTTTAACTTGTACATATTCATCAAGTCTCACACACACACACACACACACACACACACACACACACACACACACACACACACACACACACACACACACATACAGGTTGTTTGATGTGATCCTCACACAAGAAGGAGTGGAGGAAGGAATAGTAGAGGTGCACTAGAAAGAAAGATGGTGTCTCGCTCTAGTTCCCCATAAGCCAGTGTGGCTTTGATACACAGCGCCTTCATCAATTCACACAGGCCTGATATGTGTTTGTGTGCATCTGTCCATCTAAATATATTAGAGAGGCTTGCATTGTGGGATTTTCTCTTTTCTTTGACTATCCTTGCATAACCTCAATATCGAAACCTCTCTTGATCATTCCCAGTTAGTAGTCCTCTTTCTTCGACTCGCTCTCCATTCTCCATTTCCCCATTTCGCATGTGTGTTTTATTAATTGAATTTTGGCCATCACATTGATAACAATGATAAAAAAATGTAACATGACAATAATTTCGCTCAATCTTGACTTTTTTCCCTCAGGTGGCAATGTTGTGCTGGATGACGGCACGGAAGCTAGCAGGTGGTTGACTTTGACGGACTTGCAGCCGTATTCTAACTACAGTGTCTGGGTCAGAGGTTGCAACACAAAGGGCTGTGTGGAGAGCATGCCGCTTAATCTCACTACGTCTACAGCAGGTACCTGAAAATGCACAAACCTCCCACAACATTTAAGCTCAATCGTTAAAAAAAAATTACAGACATACAGTACATGCAGTATGCACTAAACTGCATTAAATGAAGTTACATGAAAAGCTGCAGTGGTACCTTGATTTTTGTTAGTAATTGATTCCAAAAAGTCTGACGAAGACCAAATTGTAGGAAACAGAATACATTGTTTGTAATTCTAATAAATCAGTTCCAGATACCCACTAACATTAACACAAAACACATTTTATAGACCCTTTGTTTGAAAACATATTTACACATTAGTGTCTCCAATTAGCCTATCACAGGTGCATGTTTTTAGAGGTGGGAGAAAGCCAAAGTACCTGGAGAGAACCCACTCCGACAGTGGGGGAACATGAAAACTTCACACAGAAAGACCCCAAGCACGGGAATAGAACCCAGGACCTTCTCATTGTGAACGCTAACCACTGGATCACTGTGCTGCCAGTATTTGAAATAATTGTGAAATTATTTTTATAAACCAATGTTGTATTAACCACTTTATGGTTAAAAAAAAAACTTACCACAAAAATAATCTTCCAAGATTCTGTTTCACTTTTTAGTCATATGATTTCCAAAACCATCCAAATTGTAAAAATGTTGTGATATTCCATTTTCACTGTATTGCATTTTCAGAGCAGCATGTCCACCATATTTGCGGATGTATGTGGAACATTGCATCACTGTTTTTGTGCATGTAAATATTGTTACATGTTGCAGTTTGGGTGCCTAATATTGAACGTTTTGCCCTTGTAGCTAATTCAATATCCCAAATTGTGACTCGCATTTTCTACACTAGCAGGCATTTGATTTGCAAAAAGCAACAGAAGCAGTAATCCAAAAACACACAAAAGCCTAATAACTTAACGTGGTAGTTTAAACACGAACTTGGTTGTCGGAGCCATTCTGTGTAAGTGAGTAAACTATAGACTTACTTGCTACTGTACTTCCATAATAAGAGCTGATCAGTGCAGAGTAGAGGCCAAGGATTCAACGCACATGCTGTATAAACACACCTCAGCACTTTAGGTAATGTTAACCAAAGAGTTGAATATGTACCGCGCCCATTTCTCAAACAACAAAAGACACACTCGGGGAAAGTTCCCACTGTTCAAGTTCAAAACAAAGACATGAGAAAGTATAAATTTTAAATAGCAGACGTTTCCTCCCTTTCCAACCTGCTTTCTACCTCTGCGCCTCTGGCATCTCTTTAGACATCTTTAAGGCAAACTGTCTTGATGCGTCCTTGTTCCATGAAAGAACAGAGGGGTGATAGCCGAGCAGGAGACACGAGAGAAGAGGAGGAGGAGAGCAGGCCCAGGGAAGTGAACATAAAAGTGCATAGTTTAAAACGATTAGTGACACCTCTGATATTGTACCTGCTAACACAGCACGAGAATGACACAGGCTAACCACTAGGGTGTTTGTGTGTGCGCGTGCACGCTTGTGTGTTTGTGTGTGTCCACATGTGTGTGAAATAGCCATTCTTGACAATGATGATGATAAAACGACTTTTGCAATCAGTGTAGTAGTTGTAGAACAGGACCAGGGTGTTTGATTGAAGAGTCACTTCTCCACACCAAGGAGTTTCTCTTATGTTCCACAGTCAAAACAACAGGCGCTTTCATTTTCTCCTCCTTTTGTCATCCTTAAAAATATCTGCATCCCATTCATTTTCACCAAGAGGGTAGTCGTCGAACTGACTCAAGATGTCATGAAACGCACTAACACTGCTCTATCAACTGTAGAAGAGGGTAACTAACTACTCAAGAGTTGTGTATCTCTGGGTGTCCATGAATGTGTTTTGTTTGAGAATGACTGTGATGGCAGGTTTTGTCACGATCTAATAATTCACCATCACTATTCAATTGTTTATGTATTTCCTGTTTACAAGTTTTTATCAAGGTTATGTTGACATTGCGGTTTATGAGCAAAAATCTATGTCGAAACTGTGGAAGGGTGAGGCATGGGCTAAATTTTGTGGCGGTGCTTATTTGCCGCCATACAAGTGTCAAACTAAGTTAGTACAGTACATTTAATATAAGACGGAAAGACCCCGGGCTTTGTCTATGTTGCTAATCATCGTATATCGTAGCCAAGGAAGACATGCCATACATCTACACAACCAGACAAACATCAGCTAAAAGCTCTAGAAAACTTGTCTAATGTTGAAAACAATCGTAAAATCCCAGACAATCATATGTGATGAATAATCTCATTAAAAAAATAAAGAAAAGCAAAAGACTTGGCCTATCTTGGAAGCTAACACTTATCGGGTCCGAACAGTGCACTGTATTATTCCCCTACTGCTAGAAATCACTAGAGAAGAAGCCAAAGCAGTGCCAAAATGTATATGAACAACACATTTGAAGCGATGATTGCAAATGTTGTATTATCTTTGCTTTTTTCTGTCCATAAAATTTGTCCTTAATTTCTCTGTGAATGACACATGAAACCTGGTGGGGAATGCAGGCATATGCGTGAACTAACACACACCTCAGTGTACTACTAACGGGTCCATTAAACTGCATGCTTACATGGAATAAATGCTGACAGAAGTTGGAACTGTTGGTTTTATGCCTTAGTGCCACTGCTCAAGATGGGAACAAGCACCTCCAGTGAGCAGTCCGTATTTTCATATTTTGGTTATGGTTGGTTTGGGTCTCAAACCTGTGACTCTACAGCCCCCAAGGCTAGTCCTTAGACAAGGCTGAGGCATTTTTTAAAATTATATTGTCTATTCTCCCTTATTTTTTTCTTTACGCTGTACTCTAACAAATATTTAGAGGCATTAGGTATTGCATTATTTGTCCCATACAAAGAAAGAGGAGCTTTGCCACAGTGCACACACAACATCACCACTTCAATCTTTCTGCAGCTCCAGACGGATTGTCCAATGTGAGACTCACTCATGCCACGAGCACCAGTCTAAATGTGTCTTGGTCCAAACCAGCCCATTCCAATGCCCCGGGCCTGCTTCACTACAGTCTACAAATGAGGACATCCCCCCATAGACCTGTGATAAGGCAAGTCATCCAATACGCACACACATTTTTCAAATCTACGTTTAAGTGAGGGGGGAAACTAATAGTACCGAAATAAATAGACATACCACATATTCTATGTCAGAACAAGGGTGAAGACAAATATGCATGTGCATGTACATATGCATGGATATATTATACAGAGGAACAGAATATGTCACATCAAAATGACAAACCAATGCAACACACGAGAGGGAATGAGCTGAAAAGATGAGGATGAGACAAAAAGCCACAAAAAAATCAAATAGGGCAGAATGAGACAGACAGGTATGGAACATGTGATAGAATAGAGAGACGCTGTGCATCTGATATGTATTCATTACATGCTTCCCGACAACAAATTGCAATTTAATCCAAGAAGAGGAGGCTCTCATTCTGTGGTAATAAATAAATGACTAGGTACATGTATTATATATCAGACAAGCATGCCCTCCTCTTCTTCGGCTTTGGAAATCTCATTGTTCCCTGATTTATTCATTCATTCATCCCTTCTATCCATCTGATGCTAAATGGCCAGTGGCCCCTCATTTATGACAATATTCCCATATGTTTTGTCACATTTGATGATTACATGATAACCAGTGTGGCAATGTAATTAAAAGTAGTGATAATTACTAGGGATGTAATGGTATCAAAATCTCACGATACGATATTATCATGGTATTAGGCCTACAGTACGGTATTTTTGTGGTATATGTCCAAAAAAAAGATTTAAAAATACCATATTGTGTACTTACTGTAATTGAACACAAACATAATGCTGAATCATATGTATAACTACAAACAAGTATATATATATATATATATACATACAGTTTATAAGTGACTTTAAACTGACAATATAAACACCCAGTGTAACAATAATGTAAAACAATAATGTTCACTTTTAACTAGAGAAACAGTGTCCTCTGTAGTGGACATCTTATATCACTTTGGAAAATGCTGATTCTCAGAAAAGTTAACTGAACATTTAACGTTTAATAATGTAATTACCTAAAGCATGTTGCTTGGCCTCGTTGGCATCAAATATATTTTCTGGGTGATGGTATGCAGCTGAGATATGCTCCAGCACCCCCCGCAACCCCAAAAGGGACAAGCGATAGAAAATGGATGGATGGATGGATGGATGGATGGGTTTATCAAGTAGCTTCTCATTTCACTTGTTTTCCCCGCAGTGCAGTGTCACCAAACTGTTTTCTATTGGCCTTGCTGCCATTGGTGTATTTCCTACTTAAAACATAAATAACAAATCAATTTAAACCACAAGTTAATTCAATGTTGTCGAAAAAAAATGTGGGTCAAGACATCACAACCTCTGACCGGCTTTATGTGACGTCTTAAAAACGCTCTAGACGCAAGTGGTGGCTTTGCCTTTCAGTACGCAGACCAAAGAGGTTGTCTTTTCGCCAGGGTTTGTTTGTCTGTCTGTTTGCAACATAACTCAAAAAGGTTATGGATGGATTTTGATAAAAACTTCAGGAATGTCCGAAAAAAACAATCCTTTCTCTCCCCTTACGACCTCCCATAGGCTCGCGCTACGCACGGAATTGTGGAAAATGTAGTTTTCTTTCAGACCGGCAAATTTAAAAGTACCAGGAAAAAAACTACACTGACCAAGTTTTCATTTGAAACCTTCACCCGTCATCACCGAATTATTGTGTTGATTTTGATACCGAAATACCGCGGTATTTATGGTATTTATAATACCGTTACATCCCTAATAATTACCCACACAATGAGTGCAGCACTATATTTTGACAAATGTGCATGGATTTGTGTAAAAACTGTAACTTGACATTTGATTCATTTTTATTATGATACAACATTGTGCCCACATTCAAATTGAGTTACTCGGATAGCTTTCGCAAAATAAGAATTCCTAAACAGAAAAAAACCCACACATAATTATATACTTAATATGCTCACCAGTGGCCTCCTGTATAAGTAAGACGTGAGAATTTCATATTAAAAAAATGGTGTAAGCAAAAAAAATTCAGATGTATTAAAGTGTGTGCACACATTAATCCAAGCACATTTCTTTCTGTATCTAAATCAACGTGGATTTGAGCGCACATGTTGAAATGGCTTGCCACTTTCTGTCCATGCTTCATTTATAAAAGAAAATCATATTTAAATTAGCCTTGTGCTTGAAATCCGGCACTGTGCACAATAAGAAAACACAAACATAATGAACAAGACGGCAAAAAATAAAAATGTTACCGATAATGAGTTGGAAGTGCTTCTTGCTTAAGAGGAGGCGCACATAAGTCATACCAAAGACTATAAAAATGGGACCCGGTTCCCTCCCTGCTTGGCACTCAGCATCAAGGGTTGGAGTTGGGGGTTAAATCACCAAAAATGATTCCCGGGCGCGGCGCCGCTGCTGCCCACTGCTCCCCAAGGGGATGGGTCAAATGCAGAGGACAAATTTCACCACATCTAGTGTGTGTGTGACAATCATTGGTACTTTAATCTTTAATCTTTAAATGTACCCGATTCCACTATTGCCGCAAATTTCCACATTCGGTTCACTCTTGATACATTTAAACTTTGCCGTGAAAAAGGACATAAGCCATGTTTTTGTGTGTACGCACTCTTAATACTTGAGGCCCCCTGGGGATTTGTACAGTATGTGTCAAAGCAAGAACTTAAAGGGGAACTGCACTTTTTTAAAAAATTTTGCCTATCGTTCACAATCATTTTGAGGGACAAGAAGACAAAAGGGATTTTTATTTGTTTTCTAACATATACACATTGGCTCGTTCTTGGTGGCGAGCAATGCAGCTAATGGGAGCAATCAATTCTACCAATAAATCACTTTAAAAGTGTATTCAAAAACCGTCACCAATACCTAATTTACATTCTTTAACCTGTATTGTAACTAAACTGTAGCGACATTGTTATTGTAAGAGCGAACACTTAGGAACTCTTTTTCTAGCACACTAACACATCGACATGCTACGGTATTAGCCGTAGAAGCTAACTACGGCAAGAGATAAGCCAGCTTCTATGTCAGCATGCAACGCGTTTGACACTGCGATAAGACACCAATCTGTACTGACTGAAAAACAATGATATTACAGTATCTGTAAAGTATTAGCCCACATTTCATGTTTTGTTTGTACCCAGCGAGTCAGACAGCATATGCTGTCTGTCATGATACACGCATGACGTGCTGCACGTATCATGATCAATATAAAGTGTGACTCACTCGATGGACATTTGTCTGTTTGGTCCAGCTGGCTAGGGACGTTTTTTCCGGTTAATTATGGGTAAGCACTCCATTTATGTCGAATTAGCTTGGCTTCAAATTCCACATTTTGCAGCTTTGATTCACTTTCACCTCACTCTCTCAGCTCCTGTCTGCTCCAACGTCTCACTCTTCCTTTGTACTGGCTTCTAGAAGCTGTAGTTCATCCTCTATAAACTCAGATTCAAAAAGATAATGTTGTGAATCTTCATTTGACCAACAATAGTCGTCTTTGTTGTTTGTTACCGTATATGCCATTAGTAGAACACACTCGCGTTTTTGTATGCGGAAGGGGTTGTTGCCAGAAGTTAGAAGTGCGCTGCAATGGAAACAGAAATAAATGCGCCGAAGAGTTAGTTCCGGCAATGATTAAAAAGATCAAAATACGGTAAATATTGTACATATTACAAATTGTTATGAACGTGTCTGTTACTACATTATATATAGACTTGCAGTGTTTATACAAAACGTTGATGGAGGGTTTTGAAGTTGTTTTAGAGGGCTTTGAAGGCTACCACAGTGACTCCTATTACCCGCATCTTCCAAACGTTTTTTTATCATCTTTAAAATCCCGCCCAAACAGACATGTGTGTTCTTGTCTCTCATAATGATTGTGAACAATAGGAAAAAGTAAAAAAAAAAAAAAGTGCAGTTCCCCTTTAAAAACAATATTCAACCATGCTTACTATACTTGTGTAGTTGTTTTTTAGAAATAATGCATCCAGTTTCTTACGTCATACATGTGGCATGAATGGTGTTTTTTGTTGCCAATCCAATTGTAGGCTCCTGGAAAACACAACAGACACTTTTTCCTATTACGTTTCGGGCCTGTCTCCATACACCCAGTACCAGTTGCGACTGGTGGTCTCACACAGCCATGGACAGACAACAAGCCCCTGGGAAATACTCCATACCGCAGAAGACAGTAAGTACGCATACTGTACATATATTGTTTAACATACAGTATACAGTACAATGGCTCCTCTAAGGTTGAATACATCGAACTAAAACCGAAAAATAATAAAACTGGCAGAGGACATTTTTAAGTAACCTTTTATAAGTGTAAAAATAAGTTCACCACTAGTATAGTTTAACTGTGTAATAAAAATAATAAAAAACCCTGCCTCAACATTGAAAATTAGTGACGATGCGCTCGGTCACAATGGAGAGAAGTATTGGAAGAGAATGTGAGTCTACTTAACTGACATAACCTCATGTAAAATGTTCTGCTTGACCCTTCTTTCAACCCCTGCCCCATTGCAATAAAAAAGCCAAAGAAAATACAAAACATCTGCTCGCTGAAACTAGGTCTTGCGTGATGCCTGTTTTTGAACAATATTCAATGGAAAACAGGGAGCATGTTTTTATCTGTAACATAGCAACAACAACAAAAAACTATCAATAAGTAGAAAAGCCAAAAATGGCGAAGTTACTTGAGCAGGCTAAAACAACATGATAGAGTGAGCCCTGCATATTCTGTACTGTACACTGAGTGTGTGTCTGCGTTTCTGTGTGTGAGTGACCTAGCCAGTGTCATTGTGGGCTAATTGTAGTTATAGAATCACATTAGCCGCTGGTGCAGCCTCTTCAGTGCAAAGTTATATATTAATTAGCACCACATTATTGCAGCATACATAATCATTAAGCAGCTGAGATTTGCATATGTTTGATACATGCGCATGTACACACCACACGAATTGTGATGCCTTGTTGATGTATACAACACAAATGCCTCTTCACACACTGGTGCTTTCAGGCGCACACATCTCCACACATTTAGGATGTATTAAATTATGGCGACGCTTCCCTCTACTTGCCATGCAGAATTCCTTTCAAACATACACATAGACACAACTTTGTGTGTCACGATCTGCTTAACAATTGAGCAAAATCATACAATAATATTATGTATACTAATTATATCCTGAGCTCACTCGATGACAATTAGAACCTATTATTATATAATTGCTATCATTACAGTGGATGTTAGGTGTAGATCCACCAATGCCGTTTATTTACATTTTGACGCCGGTGAGCTACGATGTGTAGTGAAGCATGTTTAGCTATTCCTTGTCCTGCAGGGATGATATTTGTAAGAAACGTACTTTATTTGTCGCCATTGAGGCAAGGATTAGTGATTTAGAAGTAGCTAAAATATTGCCGACTGCGGCTAGTCTTTAGCCGCTAGCTAGCTAGCCATGTCTTAAAGCATCTCTTCCGGTGGGTGTTTCAGGTGTTATAACTTCACCTTTATCGTTAGTTTTTAAGCCAAAATGCGGCCGTTCTCCCTTTTCTGTCTACACACTGTGTCTGCTTGTAAGTACTCCGTAATTGTGTGCTACCGAACACGCTCGTCTGCTCTTAAACCAGAAATGACACGACAGGGATGCAGGGGGGTTGGAGGACCGGTACTTTTCAGAGACGGTAGAGTACCGAATATGATTCATTATTATCGCGGTACCATACTAATACCGGTATAACATACAACCCGACCACCGGTCTGTGACGCATTTGTTACAGGGCCACACAGAAACATGAATTAATTCATAGACTACCACATTTTCTCCAACTTAACTTTTGCCTGTCCCACTAAACACACCAATAAGCTTGTTTATAGATGTATATTACAACTCCTGATAGGAAGTCTCCCTTTTTTATAGTACATTAATGCACATTAATCAATCAATCAATCAATCAATGTTTATTTATATAGCCCTAAATCACGAGTGTCTCAAAGGGCTGTACAAGCCACAACGACATCCTCGGTACAGAGCCCACATACGGGCAAGGAAAACTCACCCCAGTGGGACGTCAATGTGAATGACTATGAGAAACCTTGGAAAAGACCGCATATGTGGGTAACCCCTCCCCCCTCTAGGGGATCTAATGCAGAGGACACATTTCACCACATCTAGTGTGTGTGTGACAATCATTGATACTTTAATCTTAATCTTAATTAGAAATGGAAATGACTGCTGTCATTTGATTATAATAATAAGAGAATATTGTCTGTCTATCTGTGTTGGCCCTGCGATGAGGTGGGGACTTGTCCAGGGTGTACCTCGCCTTCCGCCCGAATGCAGCTGAGATAGGCTCCAGCAACCCCGAAAGGGACAAGCGGTAGAAAATGGATGGATGGATGGAGATTGAACTTGTTATTTAGTCAGGTTTGGGACAGGTATGCTGCTGGTGTAGCCACAGTGTGGACGTCTGATGTTGGTCACATGGGCTCCACTGAATGCTCAGGGAGTTTTTGCGTTTGCTCACACACATGGAAAATTAGAGGGAACATTGCCGGGGACCACTCCAATATTAACACTGAATTAGTAATCGTACTCTTGATTTTGATCATATTCAATCAAATTTAATATCTAACCTACTTACAGGTTACTACTTTGTGAAATTATATAAAAATGTGTTAATCACAAAGATTATTATTATTTTAACAAATATACCTTAGGCTTAGGTCAGGCTGATTAGAAAAATAAGTACCAACTAAATAAACAATACATTTACATGCAATATGTATTATGTTGTGCTAAAAGTCGTCCTAAAAGTTGTACTCCAGTCGTCCTCATGAAACTCGTAAACAGAAAATCTAAAATGGCATTGCTGAGACAGGGAAAGAAGCTGAAGGGAGTAGGGATGTGCGTATCGATCCTGTGGTATCGATATATCGATACTCACACGCTACTCATTTGGCATCACTTTTCTGAAAAAAGTATCGATATAAACCAAAAAACGGCGTGTGGGGGGTGCAAGCATCACTTTCAGATGTTTTTGATGACTTACTTAACTTACTATGTGCTGGGACACCCCTGTATACCTGGCAGAGTATAGAGCTGGCCCAGTCACGTCACAGGAGACAGCGAATGAGCGTCGTCAACGTGCAACACACACACAGCCAGCCGACAGCGATGCAGCCAGGCATATCCAGTGTTGTCCAATTGTTGACTTAAAACAGGCATTGTTTTTGTTTTTTTTAGTAATGTTTACTGAATATTTTTGTTTAAATGATT
The DNA here is from genome assembly GCF_033978785.1 of Entelurus aequoreus. NCBI lineage: Eukaryota > Metazoa > Chordata > Actinopteri > Syngnathiformes > Syngnathidae > Entelurus > Entelurus aequoreus. The sequence goes on along the minus strand of NC_084732.1, from coordinate 33,742,048 downwards.
ATCCTAAATTCAAATAATTTCCACACAGGGGAATTTACTGTTAGTTGAAAATTGCTTGAGTATTTAAAACAAGATAAGAAAGAGATACAATTTGGAGATTCTTCATCTTTGCATTACAGTTGTATTTTTTTCCAAGAAAATCTTGAATATATGATTGAATGTGATTTTGGTTTTAATCTAGAACATGATTTTTTACATTTCGAAAACATTAGCCTATTTCATATTTCATTAATTGCTAATTATATCACAAACTTTAAAAAATAACTGCAGCTTCTTGCAATTCGGATTTGACTGTTAATTGGAAAGCCCTAATATTTAATTATTATTATATATAATATATAGTTGTTATTATATATAATATTAAATTTATTTTTCATATTTATGTTATTTATTTTAATTTTACTTTTATTATATATTGACCATAACAAATGTGGTATAAATGGTCTGTATTTGTCCTGTGATTTGTCTTAAATAATAACAATAGTAATAATATTTTTGACTGACAAAAAAATTGCCAATAAGATATTATTGGTATCGGTATCGATGAAAATGCAAGAAAAAGTATCGGTATCGTATCGAATCCTAAAAGTGTGGTATCGCCCATCCCTAGAAGGGAGCAAATGTGTACATGAATGAGCAGCTCACAAAACGTAATGCTGGAATCGCCAAGAAAGCCTGCGACTTGAGAAATAATGGAAAAATCCAGGGAACCTGGAGCGCCAACTGTAAAATCTACATCAAGCTGAATGGAAGTCCAGAAGCAAGACTACTTGTTGTCCATGACATCAAGGACCTGGACACATTTTTAAGTTTACACAGCTTCCAAAACAACGATGATAATGGACTCTGACAGAAAACAAACTCCTAAATTCAACATCAACACTTCTAAGTTCCAAGGGACGACTAAACAAGAAGACCTAGATTCAGGAGTGCATCAACCTACACTTATAGAGATTATTGAAACAACATCAAAGATTGTTGAACAAGAAAATATGGACCTTAAAAACTTCTGCAACAAAGATCACAAAAACCGGGATTTGGAAAATGATATACAAACCCTGTTTCCATATGAGTTGTGAAATTGTGTTAGATGTAAATATAAACGGAATACAATGATAAGCAAATCCTTTTCAACCCATATTCAATTGAATATGCTACAAAGACAAGATATTTGATGTTCAAACTCATAAACTTTATTTTTTTTTGCAAATAATAATTAACTTAGAATTTCATGGCTGCAACACGTGCCAAAGTAATTGGGATAGGGCATGTTCACCACTGTGTTACATGGCCTTTCCTTTTAACAACACTCAGTAAACGTTTGGGAACTGAGGAAACACATTTTTTAAGCTTTTCAGGTGGAATTCTTTCCCATTCTTGCTTGATGTACAGCTTAAGTTGTTCAACAGTCCGGGGGTCTCCTTTGTACCTTTCAGCCTTAATGGCGCCTTCACAGATGTGTAAGTTACCCATGTCTTGGGCACTAATACACCCCCATACCATCACAGATGCTGGCTTTTCAACTTTGCGCCTACAACAATCCGGATGGTTCTTTTCCTCTTTGGTCCGGAGGACACGACGTCCACAGTTTCCAAAAACAATTTGAAATGTGGACTCGTCTGACCACAGAACACTTTTCCACTTTGTATCTGTCCATCTTAGATGAGTCAGGCCCAGCGAAGCCGACGGCCTTTCTGGGTGTTGTTGATAAACGGTTTTTGCCTTGCATAGGAGAGTTTTAACTTGCACTTACAGATGTAGCGACCAACTGTAGTTACTGACAGTGGGTTTCTGAAGTGTTCCTGAGCCCATGTGGTGATATCCTTTACACACTGATGTCGCTTGTTGATGCAGTACAGCCTGAGGGATCGAAGGTCACGGGCTTAGCTGCTTAAGTGCAGTGATTTCTCCAGATTCTCTGAACCCTTTGATGATATTACGGACTGTAGATGGTGAAATCCCTAAATTCCTTGCAATAGCTGGTTGAGAAAGGTTGTTCTTAAACTGTTCAACAATTTTCTCACGCATTTGTTGACAAAGTGGTGACCCTCGCCCCATCCTTGTTTGTGAATGACTGAGCATTTCATGGAATTTACTTTTATACCCAATCATGGCACCCACCTGTTCCCAATTTGCCTGTTCACCTGTGGGATGTTCCAAATAAGTGTTTGATGAGCATTCCTCAACTTTATCAGTATTTATTGCCACCTTTCCCAACTTCTTTGTCACGTGTTGCTGGCATCAAATTCTAAAGTTAATGATTATTTGCAAAAAAAAAAAGTGTTTATCAGTTTGAACATCAAATATGTTGTCTTTGTAGCATATTCAACTGAATATGGGTTGAAAATTATTTGCAAATCATTGTATTCCGTTTATATTTACATCTAACACAATTTCCCAACTCATATGGAAACGGGGTTTGTAGATCCAGATACAATTTTTTTCTCCCACATCAGTAGTAATTGTTTTTATTATACAGATGAACAATATAATAGCAACATTAAATGTGATAACAAATGATCAATTATTAATTTTAATAGCAGAAGCTTGTATGCAAATTACAACAACATTAAGAACTTTTTGGAACACATCAACGAACCCTTCAAAGTGATCGCTGTCACAGAAACTTAGATTGATGATAAAAAAAGGAATAGATTTTGATCTGGAAGGTTATGAACTAAACTACATCAACAGAACCAACAAAAATGGAGGAGGAGTAGCTGTCTATGTGATGAAGAACTTGAACTACAAAGTGGTAAAAAAACATGTAATTTGCTATAGATAATATCTTAGAATGTATAACCATTGAAATATGTCAGGAAAAAAGCAAAAACATATTAATCAGTTGTATATATAGATCACCTAAGTCAAGTATAGAAACATTTGAAGAATGGATCAAGGCAAATTACATGGACAATGGTAAAAAAAATAATTTTCTTATGTGGTGACTTTAATATTGACTTATTGAACCCTAACAAGCAAAAGTCTATTGATGACTTCATTGATACAATGTACAGCATCAGTTTATATCCTAAAATCACAAAGCCAAGCACAATCACAGGACACTGTGCCACGCTTATTGATAATATTTTTACCAATGATTTTGATAATAACACTGCAAGTGGTCTACTTATAACAGACGTTAGTGATCATCTGCCAGTTTTCGCAATATATGATGGAAACTACAAGAAGAACATGGAAGACAAAAGGACATTTTGAAGACTTTGCACAGAGAAGAGGATGGTTGCTTTCAAAATTGAGCTAGAAAAGCAAAATTGGGACAATGTGTATAATGAAAAAGAGGTTGATGAAGCATATGAACGAACATTTCTTAAACAAGTTCATAATACTTTATGACAAACATTGTCCATGGAAACAACTCAGTAGAAAGCAGAGAAAGAATAATCAACCATGGATGACAAAAGGATTAAAAAATGCTTGTAATAAGAAGAATACATTATATAGAAAATGTATAGCACAAAGAACTACAGAGGCAGAAAATAAGTACAAAAAGTATAAAAACAAGCTAACAAACATACTACGATCATGTAGAAAATGTAGTTTAGTTTAGTTTATTATTATTTCTTCGGTCAATCGTCAACAAAATAAACAAACAGTTGTACATTCATAGATTGAAAATGAAAATGTTGCAGACCGAAAGGGTTTAGGCTGAAGTTGAACACTTATTGCGCCTAACCCTATAAACAATGTCAAAGTACAAGATGAACTTCCGAAAATTATGAAGTGCCCTTTGTACAAAATTGACTTCCGAAAATTATTAAATGTCCTTTGTACAACATATTATAAATACACATTATACACAACATAAACACAGTTCAATTATATACACAGTAAAGGCATGTGAAATATCCTTGTACACGTGTTAAACCTTTGTACCAATTTATATACTATATACAAACAATTACACTTCCATTATTATTTATATCCCACATTTAGTATTTTAATTAACGTTGATCATAGTATTAACTACTGTGTTGATTCAAGAGTGATATATTTTTTCAAGATATTGGTCTTAAAGTGTTTTTTAAATGTGTGAATGGAACTGGAACATTTTAAGGAATTATCCAAGCTGTTCCACAGTTGAACCCACCTGACAGAAACACATCTACTTTTTAAGCTCGTTCTTATCTTAGCTTTCTGAAAGACAGCTGAACCTCTGAGGTCATAGGGATTCTCTCTGGGTTTGAACCTATCCTGTAGACACCCAGGCAGCATGTGGTTATGAGCTTTGTACGTCACAATAGCAGTGTTGAGGTCAACAAGATCGTGCAGTTTTAATGTTTTTAATTTAATAAACAGAGCATTGGTATGGTCATGATAATCTGCATAATTTACAATTCTAATCGCTTTCTTTTGAAGTAAGAATATAGAGTTGATGTTTGTTTTGTAATTGTTACCCCAGATTTCAACACAATAATTAAGATAAGGGAGTACGAAAGAATTATATACCATATTAAGAGCCTTTTGATTCACAGAGTTTTTGATTTTATGTAACATAGCAATATTTTTTGCCATCTTTGTCTTAAGTATATTTATGTACAGTTTCCAATTTAATTTATCATCTATATAGATTCCCAAAAATGTTGTTGAATACACCCTTTCTATCTCCATATCATCAATTCTTATATGACACTGTATGTTATTTTTTCCTATTTCCAAAAAATATATATTTTGTTTTATTTAGGTTGATTGACAGTTTATTGGCATCAAACCATTGCTTTAGTATGTGGAGTTCACTCTCTACAGTCTCTAAGAGTTGGCCAAAATAATATCACAGTGAATTATTGGACAGGAACAAAAACAATATGAGAGCAACATGGGGCATCCTCCATAGCATTATTAAAAATGGCACTAAGAGGGATTACCCCCAATACTTCTTAGACGGAAACAAAAATAATGACCACATAAAGGAAGTAGTTGAAAGCTTCAATAATTACTTTGTAAATATTGGACCAAAATTGGAAGAAAGGATTCCAGACCCAGTTTCAATTGAGGACTATAATGATACCATAGAGCGAAATCCCAACTCCAAGTTCCTCAGTAATGTGACACAGGAGGAAATAGTTATAATCGTGAAAAAATGCAAATCTAAGACTTCAACTGATTGTAATGGAATTGATATGGAAATTATAAATAGGGTTATTGAAGAGATCTCAGGACCATTAATGTATGTTAGTAACCTATCATTTCAAACAGGTAAATTCCCAAACAAAATGAAAATAGCTAACGTTGCACCAATTTATAAGACTGGAGACAAACACCAATTTACAAATAATAGACCTGTTTCTTTACTTCCACAATTTTCTAAAATCATTGAAAAACTATTCAATAACAGATTAGAGTGTTTCACAACAAAAATAGAATACTCGATAAGAACCAATATGGATACAGAGCTAATGTTTCAACTTTGATGGCTTTAATTGAAATTACAGAAGAAATTACCAATGCAATAGATAGTAAAAAAATGTGCGGCAGCAGTGTTTATGGATCTAACTGAAGCATTTGACACAATTAATCACAATACTTTAATCAAAAAACTAGAACGATATGGCATCAGAGGGTTAGTCTTAAACTGGATAAGAAGTTAGTTAACGAACAGGAAACAATACGTGAAGCTAGGCGAACACACATCTACAACGCTAAATATATCCTGTGGTGTATCTCAGGGATCAATACTAGGACCAAAATTATTCAATCTCTATAAAAATGACATTTGTAAAGTTACAAAAGATTTAAAGTTAGTATTATTTGCGGATGATACAACAGCGTTTTGTTTAGGAGAGAGCACACAGAAGCTAATACAAATAATAACAGAAGAAATGAACAAATTAAAAAGATGGTTTGACAAAAACAGACTATCTTTGAATCTCAGTAAAACTAAAATAATGCTATTTGGTAACAGTAGAAAGGGAAATTCAAACACAAATACAAATAGACGGAATAGAAATTGAAAGAGTAAATGAAACCAAATTTCTAGGTATAATGATTGATGATAAATTGAACTGGAAATCTCATGTAAAAAATATACAATATAAAGTAGCAAGGAACACGTCAATAATGAATAAAGCAAAACATGTTCTAGACCAAAAATCACTTCATATTCTCTACTGTTCGCTAGTGTTACCATACCTGAGTTATTGTGTAGAAATATGGGGAAATAACTACAAAGGTACACTTCATTCATTAACAGTGTTACAAAAAAATCAGTTAGAATAATACATAATGTTGGATATAGAGAACATACAAACTCTTTATTTATGAAATCAAAAATACTGAAATTCCACGACATAGTGAATTTGCAAACAGCTAAAATTATACACAAAGCAAACTATAACCTGCTAACCAAGAATATACAACAATTCTTCTAAAAAAAAGAGGACAAATATAATCTTAGAGAAAACTGTAATTTAAAACATTTGTATGCACGTACAACACTTTAGACCTTCAGTATATCTGTATGTGGAACTCAATTATGGAATGGATTAAGCAAAGCAATCGAACAATGTACTAATATGATCCACTTCAAGAAACTCTTCAAACTTAAAGTGTTTACAAAGTACAAAGAAGAAGAACCATGATAAACATTCTGAATTAAACCGGTACCTGGTGGAAAAAATGTTGGGGACCACTGCTGTACAACACTGTACACTTTGGCATATGAGGAATTGTAAGCATTCTTCTAAACCAGTGATTCTCAAACTGTGGTATATGTACTACTAGTGGTACGTCAAATAATCACTTGATTAAAGTACAGTGTTTTATTTTCCTATATTCAAACACAGTGTTACAGTTCAAACTATGTGTAACACAGTTACAGTGGCCAAAAATATTAAATATACTTGATAAATAAAACCTCTGCCTTGTTTTTAATGAATACTTAGGCCTACTAGGCTACTGTATTTTAATGTTGGCAATTATGCTTGTACTTGGAGAGCCAAGTTTTTTCTGAGTTGGTACTGGGTGAAAAAAGTTTGAGAACCACTTTTCTGAACTATGTAACATAGTTTTGCGCTTCTATCTCCATGTTCCTCACCTCTTCGTCTCCTCATTCTGTCTCCTTTGCATTTAAGCAGTGGCTTTCACCTCTTCTATTTGACTGACTAGCCTTTTAAGTATTTACGGGCAGGGATAGACAGGAAAGAGAAAGTAAGATAAGAAATAAAGAGAAAATTGGAGCGGAAAATACAGGAGACCAAGGTATAGGATGAGAAATGGGAGGGAAAAAAGGAGAGGGCTAATGACAGAACAGAGAAATCGAGAGACCCACGTTTCCTCCTTTCCTTTTTATCATTCCATTAAAGTTTTATATCCATCTTTTTAATATAATTTGGTCCCTATGAATTCCTGCCGCTGCAGAACAGACAGACGGCTCCTGTGAACATAAACTCTGGCCGTGTTGGACAGCTCCCTTTCCTCTGTCTACTCCCATGTTCACACCAGCTAAGTGATCTAAGGGAGTGTGTGACGGTCAGAAGGATGTGCGTTTGTGTGTGTAATATAGCATGTTCAAGAGTCTATGATTAAAAGCACACTCTTGACAAAAGGTTCTTTGCCAAGCAGTGTGTATTTGGGTATTTGACGTGTGTAAGACTATGTGAACATTTTAAAAATCACTGTTTCACCTAATTCAACTCAAAGCCAAAAAAGAATCAAGTGAAAGGGAGAGGAATAAGGTAATGACAGAACACAAAGAATTCATACTGGGTGACCGCATTAATAAAGTAAGAGTCAAGCTTTTACACGAGCGAGGCCCACAATGCAATCCTCTCCCATCTTATTTTTGCAAATCAACGTGAAAACACAAACACTTTAAATGTAGTTCACACTTACAAATCTAAAGAAATAATGCGTTGTTTGTTGCTTGTATTTCGTAAATCCGAGGGATAAAATATGTTGAATTTTTCACACAAATGTAGACAAAAGATATTGCATGAAAGCAATACAATAGAATGTACTACTAACAACTACAGTAGTTATATGAAGTAATGTAATAATAACATACAGCATTTTCTACTATATCTCCTTCCAGCTGCTGCTCCGTCAAACACACAGCAGCTTTTCCATATTTTCATGGATGGATGCATGCCGTTTAGATATTATTTTAACGTCCTTGGCTGGCGTTAGACTCATTTTTCTTCAGTATGGGGCAGACTAGCAGTGATACGAGCTATTATGTTAGATCCACTATGGACTGGACTCTCACAATATTATGCGAGATCCACTCGACGTCCATTGCACCGGTCGCCCGGGGGGGGGGGGGGTCCCCACTTCTGCGGTCCCCTCCAAGATTTCTCATTGTTATCCCATTGGGTTGAGTTTTTTGTTGCCCTGATGTGGGATCTGAGCCGAGGATGTCGTTGTGGCTTGTGCAGCCCTTTGAGACACTCGTGATCTAGGGCTTTATAAGTAAACATTGATTGATGATACGCTCGAAATGTTTCGCCAAGTTGGCGACACGCTCGGTCGTGTTTTGATGATTTCTTTCTTTAACTCAATGAATATCATCCACTTCTTCTTCTCAGCCCTGTCCTTCACACTCACTTTTGTCGTTCCCATGTTTGGAAAAACAAAGTTATATTGCTCTCTAGTTCTAAGCCATTGTTCGTGAGTAAGACCAGATGTTTTGGTCGAATCTTACAGTGAGGCTTGTGCCTTTAAATTTTTGCTTGCAACTTAAAGGGGAACAGCACTTTTTTTTGGAATTTTGTCTATCGTTCTCATTGTGAAAGAATTGACCATGGATGGATTTTTTTTAATGCATTCTAACTTGTAAATAAAAGTCCCCTTACAGCGGAGCCATTGGGAGATCCTCTATTTTGCCCATAAAATCCAATAAATAACCATTCAAAAACCGCCAGCAATACTCCATTTACATTTCGTTATTTTGTATATTTTACCAAGTATTTGTGATATTGTTATTACAAGCGCTAACCCAGACTAACTATTTATAGCGGCGGCGTGATCACTGGAATGTGTCCCTATGTTTACATTGAGTGGTCCGCTGCTTTCTTGCTCCCTGTAAGTTTATTGTAGATCATAAATCATGCATCTCACCTGGACAGAATATGTCTGAGAGGTATTCCGACAAGTTGGGACATTTTAACAGATATTTAGCACCAGAAACTGGCGAGGGCGACACGAAAAGACGCTTGCCCTGTTGTACCGTCTTCGAAGTCCTCTGGTGAAAGAATAGTCACGGGTCACTTTTTTTTTTTTTAAATTGACAGTCCAACCTGTCAAACTTTTTCTTTTGTAACGCACAGGGGAAATACTACGCTCATTTCAATAATTTTATGCCCTGACTAAGACACACATTTGATTTCTAATGCCGTGTATTATTTGCTAATGTTTTCTTCCCCTTTTATATCCCATGGATCGGTCTGAAGGTTAGCAGGTATTATACAAATCCCTCCCAAATGTCAGCTCCTGGAAGTACCATTGCAACAAATTTGAATGACTGACAATTTTGAGTTACTTCAGCAGTCGTGGTTACTCAAAGGATAAAATGCACATTACACGTACTCGTGATGTGAGGGATACAAATCAAACTCATGACCTTGGCAGCACCTTCTCATTTGCTCCTCTTGGCGTCTCCTCAAGCAGCAGCGACGACATTAGGAAGTAAAGATATGAAATGCAATGTAAATTCTCACTCTATTGCTTGTCATGGTTTGACACTGCGTCGTAAGCACCACGATAACACTTAAGCTGCGCTTCCATTCTGACTTCCAGGAGCACAACTCACCTTCAGAAGCCCCTGTCACACACTACCCAAAAAAGGTTCCTAAGGCCAAATCGTACTATTCCTTTGATATAGTTATATATTTAAATGTACTCAACTTGATTTGCACAAAGGGATACAAAATAAGTATGCATGCACACACAGACACACACATATGCAAACCTCAATCCTTCCTGTTTCCCTGTTTCCTAGCCCCTTGTCACTTGATTGTGTTATTACTATGCTAACCAAATCCTTATAAATGTGATTTAAGGCTTGGCGGCCCCCACACTCTCGCTTTAGCCTTCTGCTACCATGTTTTACTGAAGAGGGGAGGTGTATGAGGGAGGGTGAGAAAGGCGGAAAGACGCGGGGTTGTCGAGGTAAGACGACAGAGACACTCGGAGCGACGGTCGAGGGAATACAAAAGCGTTTAAGATGAGGAAGACCGCGCATTCTTTCAACGCCCCCTTTCCTCCTATCCAGAGGGCAGTAAAGTGTCAGTAAAAAAGAAAAAAAGCATCACCTGCATCTTAAATGAAAATTTCAATTGAAAAACTTAACAGCCCTTCAAATTGCAGAATTTTACACGCGCCAGTAAAGCTTAAATAACACTCAACACTTTGGGAGGAGAGGGAAGGGGTGTGGGTGACACAAGGGTTACTTGGTGTTGGTGAGGTGAGCTTGAGCAAGGTGACTGCCTTTTGCTTTCTGCTTTGCAGGACTCCAAATTAAAAAAAGATCATCTTAATTACGTTTTACAATATATTTTAAAATTTACATGCATGCAGTGTAAACACCCACTTTAATACACACTAGCATGCAAAGGTCAGAGATTAGGGAGCATGATTTGGTGCCTTGCTGAAGGGCAAAGTTGGGAAGCAAACTGGCATCGCCTGCAACCAGTCTTAATTATCCATAGTTGGTGTAGTGGGCTCCCCCAAGCAAAGTCCTTACAGATGTAGCGAAGCCACTTCTAGATAGTGTAATGTCTATGTCACATGTAGAGAAAGACCAACTTTGCGGAGATGAACAAGCTTGAAATGAGGCCCCCGGACTTGCAGCCCTAGACAGACCGTGAGACAGGCTGCTCACCTATTTGAAGGGTTCACTGGACCTTTGGTGGTAATTGAATCAGTGTAAGTGCTGAGTAGAGCTAGCATAAAAACCTGTTAACCCAAAAGGTCAACTGGCTGCATTGTTTATTTAACAGGACTAGCAGAGAGAGAGAGAGAGAGAGAGACAGAGAGAGAGAGAGAGAGAGAGAGAGAGAGAGAGACTTTGACACAATAAAGAAAGGGGGAAAAAAAGGGGTCACTAAAAAGGGTCATCACCAACAGAAACCAACATTAGAATAACATGAGAAAGTCATATTCACTTTTATATTCTCTACTATTTCTGCTTTGTATCTCCATAATATGGATGCATTATGGATGGTATAAGGAAGATTTAAAGGAGCTGTTTGCAACCTTAACAAGAATGCCTAAAAAGCGCTAACTTTCCAAAGTGTTCTATCCGTGAGATATACCGCCCCTTTCCGTCTTATTGCATGTAAACTATGCCCCGAGTAAACACACACATTAGCAGTGTTTGTTGTCAGCTAATGATAGTGATTTTGCTTCTAACATTAAAAGTAATTGAATGTATAGCTCAGGGTTATTCAACTGGTGTCATTGCCGAGCCAGATTCGGTTCAAGACTTGATAGTTTTTTGCAGCACATTTCTAAAAACAGCTCTTTTGTTGGAACAGTTCCTCAATGACAGATCCTTGCATTGACATTTTAACCTTTTAAAGGTCAATGTCCACTGCAGTGGACACTAGTATTTTGCATAACAGAGCTATAGAGTCCGGAAATTTGTAACCCAAATAAAAGAAATAGACCAGACACAAATGTCCACTACAGAGGATGCTGGCCTCACTGTCCTTAGCGTTCTGAAAATGTGGCCCCGAGTACAACAACATGACTGCCAATTGTCAGTTGCTTTTGTGGGACTGCTTTTGTGTATGTGCCCGCGCTCTGGACTTTGTACGTGAGCACGTTTCAGCAGTGAGTGACAACCTGAACACCAGGCTTTTTCCCTGGGCACTCTAACAATTTGTATTCAACATAATTACTAATTAGGAAAAATATAGATATTAAAAATATGTATGTCCTGTTAAGCCACTAATTGTAAAATAAGCTAGCCAGTAGTGGTCTTGTTATTTTGATTTTTTTTTTTATAGCTGAGTGAGCATGACATTGTTGATGTTACAAGTCAAACATACAAAGTAGGAGGTTTGATGACTTATAACATCTGAGTGATCTTTGACATCTTCCCTCTATCTCCCTGGTCTACACACACATTCTCCAGGCCACCACATGTACGCATCTCCATCTGGGAAAGCCGTTAGCAGTTTGAGGTAGCAGTTAGCGGTAGCACTTAGTGGCACAGCACGCTCCTTCAGTCCGCTCAGTAACCTTGATCTGGTTGCCCTTCACACCATGACTGCTCTCCTGCATCACTGGGTTGTAGCATGCGAGTGTGTGTTACTGTATACGAAGTGCATATGTATGGATATGCTTGGATGTAAATGCCAGGGTTGGAGGCGGTTGGGCTTTGATCTGGTGTAAATGGATACTTAATTAGGTACACCTGTTTACCAGTTATGTTATTTTGTCACTATGTTTCAGTAGAGACCTAGATGATTGTAAACTGCAACAATAATAACCATGTTTTTACATTAATACATTTCGGACAGCGTCAATCAAAATAGAAAGCTAGTATGTTAGACACAGCATTAGGTGGTGCAGATATGTGCCAGTTTAAATACACAAGAGACCAAAAAATGGACCCCTTGGAAAAGTGCAATTTGCGTTATTTTTGCGCTATTCTTTGTGGGTTATGAAGGTTTCCTGGCCTTCCTAAAGCCATAAGAGGGGCCATGGTAGTGCCACGAAAGAAATACCATTTTACAACAGCTGTCTATCTGACAAACGACCAAAAATTTACCTCTGGGAAGCTACAAGGACACGTTTCATGTCTTTTGAAAATACATTACAGTACATACAGTTCAATTTCTGGATGTGTCTGCACAGTGTCTCCTGAATGTCCTTAATATTTTTATCCCAACAGGTCCAGGTCCACTCGACCCTCCGTCTGTTGTAGGGCTCCATCCTCGAAATGTGACAGTCACATGGGCACCACCCTCCCAACCCAACGGCATCATAACCCATTACAGCCTTTATCTTCAACCCAACTCAAGCTCTACTTTTCATACCAAACCTGATACAGGTTTGAAACTCAACTCAAGCATCATATCTGACCCAAGAGACCCATACCTAAATATAAACTTGGAACCTGAATCAAATGTTACCACTTCGGGCTCAGTACAACCACTCAACAAGACCCCAGTGTCTACTTATTTAGGCACCAACTCATTACATTCTTCTGAATCTATTACCTTCTCAAGGGTGAAGCCAAACCTTCCAGTGTCACACAAAGGATACACTTCAACCAGAAGAAACTGTGAACTTTTTATTAAAGAAGATGTTCTCCGTGACAACAATTCATCAACTTTAAGTCTCTCCCCTCCATCAGTTATTGTTACAGGGAACACCACGAGCTACACATTTCTTGACCTCCTGCCATACAATTCCTATAACTTCCAGGTATAATTTGTTCCTTTAGATCTTTGATGGAGTTTGTACCTCAATAATCTTGATGCAACAATCTTTCCACTGTCATCTAGCTGGAAGCGAGCACCAGGATGGGTTGTTCAATGTCAGAAACGGTGCAATTTCAGACCCCGCCAGCTCCTCCCGAAGGCCTACCCGCACCTTACCTTTACTCTGACACACCCACCTCTGTTCTCCTCTCTTGGGGTGCACCACTGAGCCCAAACGGACCTTTGGAGCGGTGAGAGATGATCACATACCACGAAGCTCATTCCTCTGTAAATCTAGGACTTCAGCACAAATAGTAAATCATGAACCATCCTTGCCCAGGCACACCCTCCTTGTGTTGAGAGTATAAATAGTTGGGGTTTAGGCACCATCTGCTAGACTCGATCTGACTAATTAAAGTTAAAGTTAAAGTACCAATGATTGTCACACACGCACTAGGTGTGGTGAAATGTGTCCTCTGCATTTGACCCATCCCCTTGTTCATCCCCTGGGAGGTGAAGGGAGCAGTGGGCAGCAGCGGTGCCGCGCCCGGGAATCATTTTGGTGATTTAAGCCCCAATTCCAACCCTTGATGCTGAGTGCCAAGCAGGGAGGTAATGGGTCCCATTTTTATAGTCCTTGGTATGACTCGGCCCAGGGTTTGAACTCACAACCTACCAATCTGAGGGCGGACACTCTAACCACTAGGCCACTGAGTAGGTTATATATAGTATAGAATATATAGTAGGTTAAATCTAAGGCTCGATTCAAATTCTCCCTCCTCTCCCTTCCTTCTTCTATCTCCCCCTTGGCTCTCGCACCTAGTGCCATGGCGAAGTAATGTAAATACTCCCCTATGCATATTGGCATCGCTTGAGTTTCGCTACATCATCAACCTTCGCCGTTTGCCAGCAGTGACATAAGGCAGATGCGACAAATGTTTGTTTACTTTCAAGATGCCGTCACACGCGATGTTCGGCTTGGCTTTTGTTTTTCTTCATTTCTTTCACATGTCTTTATTAAGAAGAAGACGGTTTAGAAGACAATATTTTTGGCGAAGTATGCAAGAGCTGGCACATCAGCTTGCGGTATGTAAAATGTGTTTCATTGTGTATTTGTGTTTTGAAGCCAATATTTACCTGCAGTAGCAAAGGTTTGAAGTCTGACTAAACCACCAGTGTCATTATTATGAAAATCATTAATTACACTTATTACTTACATTTCTCTGGTTTTCTAGTCTGCAGTCTTTCTCCTTGCACTAGATAGTGTAGGGAGGTCTGTGAGCTCTTTTCGCTTCGAGGGAGGTACTTCGCCCTTCCCCCATACCTGACGAATAATTTGAACGCCTCTTGATTGACAGGAACACGCAAAACCAAAGAGGGAGGAACAAAAACAAGGGCGTAGGAGGTATATTCCAATGGAGTTTAAGTCTAAGACTAGATCTGACCAATCTAAATCTGAGCATAAACTGATGAAGCCTACTTGGATTAGAAGCAAAACCAAACAGCCCAGATCAATTAAATGTCTTGAGAATACAATGACCTGGATGAATGACAACATCTATAGCCATAGTAAATCAGGTAATTTTAGGTCATGCAGTTTACAATTGGGTACCAGAAGTGATTGGCAGCTTACAACCAGTTGTATGACCACCCAGTGAATTTCTGGCAGAAACTGTCAAAGTTGAAGCTCTGTCCACGTCCCTTTCTCTTTCTCCAATGTGCCTGTGAAAAAAATCGACGAGCAATTGCCTTGTTGCTTATCAATATGCTCATGCGTCTCTTTTTATGATTTATTTTTTTGGCACAGATTAGTGCACACTTACTGTAACAAGGGAAGTACATTGCTTTTTTATTGTTAGCCTTATTGTTTAAAATAGACGACCGAAATGCCTTTGTCTTGGCAACAGTTTGCAATAGACGTACTAACACTTACAGTTCATATTAGCTTTTCATTTGTTTGATTTACTCATTCAGTGCGGCAATTTAGTCATTTAGTGACCTTTATTTAACCAGGAAGTAGACCCATTGAGATTCAGAATTTATTTTGGATGGGGATTCTGGCCAGAATAGCAACACAAAATCGATTTTACATAAAATGCACATAAAAACAACCATAAAACACAAATAAAAACATACATAAATCAGATACAATTACCATTGTAATCAATCAACATAATAATTATCAGCGTTCAGACATAGCACATTTGCATTTAGTACTCAAATGCTGCTTACTAATAGTTTTAAACTGCCTCAAATTTGGCAGGCAATCCAATTTAAGGTGACTCTGTAGTTTACAACAGAATGAGGGCTTCTTTGTAAAACACTCAATATGTTGTTTAAAGGACAAGTTTTCTTCCAGGTAAATTCTCAGATATTTGTCGACAGAAACTCGTTCAATCACTTTCTTCTCATTTAGTGTAACAGTCTGACAGACATCATGGCAAATGTTGGCTCTTTTTTATACCTACTTTATTTTGGCTTAGGTGGCAGGTTGAACGCAGAGTTGCCGGCACAGAACAACTGTCCACATTAGGCCATCTTCCTCCAGAACCACCCCCTCTTTCTTTCTTGGACTCATCATCGGCACTTAGTCCATGGACAACTTACCACTACAGACTTGTGCTTCATAACCAGGCTGGCAGTTCCACAGGTAAATATCACTTATTTTACTTTACAACACTGAAAAAATTAATGGTCCCCTTGTTAAACTCAAAGTATTGATCCATACATGCAGGACCTTGGGCCAGTATCACCACTAGACCTTCTAGACCAGCTGGTGTAACTCCACCGAGGGTTGAAGTGTTGGGACCAGAGGCAATACAGGTGGTCTTTATTTTGATTGAACTACTATACGGTTTGTGGCTTTAAATGTAAAAAATGAGACAGTAGAGTGTAATTGGGGATCTCTCCAGTCTCTCTGAGTTTGACAGTGTTGAAAAGTCAAAGCAATGTCACACTGTCGTTCCTTCTCGGGATTTAATGAGAAAGCACAAAACACATTCAACTCAAGGTCCCCTTCAGAAAATGGGTGGGGCTGTGACCCTGTCGAAGACGGCTTCCTTCCTGTCGGCCATTTTGAAAGAGGGGCCAGAGTTAAATTCCGTCTCTGGCTAATCCAACATCAAGGCCCATAAGGAAACACACAGACACTTAACTATGCTTGCACACACGCATGCACACACTTTCCTGCGAAGCCTCGACTAATGCTAACAGCCAAAAAATGCTAATGCTTGTCATTATTCCAGAACCACCCCTGTCATCTTTACAGCTGCACAGCTTTAGGGGTCACACATCCAAGAAGGAAAATGTTCTTCCTGCTTGATGCTAATTGGACAGGCAGGCGGGCTGCTTCCTGGTTAGCAATTGACCTTGACAACAGAGAGGATTTTGAGTATGCTAGTCCCCTTAATTCTCTCAATGGTCTCTTCTTCAGCTCATATCATTAAAGAATGTCCCCATTGAGAGAATACAATAGAAAATGATAGAATCATATAGCCAGTTATTCCATTATCATGCCACATAGCTACAATATGCAACAATGTCAATAATGCCATATTGCCCTGATTATAAGACAGTCATCTTATATTGAGGGTCTAGAGATTTACACATACGAACCAACAGGTCGAGCATAACAATCCCTCTTATGTTAGTCAGAAGTTTTCTTCTTGTCACTCACACACACCAGTGCTCTTGACATATCAATATTGATCAATAAGCAATGAAGCAGAGTTGTCAAACAACTGTTGAGCAGCTAAGAAATATGTGTTGCTTTGCAATGTACTGCTCAGTATTTCAGCGAGAGTGAAACAGGGTGAAGAAAATCAACCACAAAACATTATCTCATTTTTTAATGTATAAAAGCAAATGATTACGACCACGCATGCTCTTTTACTTTAACTGCGGATAGTTACCTGAAAGGCAGAGCAGGTTGCTTTACGGTCAGTGATCAGGTGAGTGCAAAGATGAGTGAGGAGACTTCAACTGGTGTCTTTGCTGGCAAATTTCCTTTCTAAATTCAGGGACGGCGTTGCGAAGTTGGTAGAGTGGCTGTGCCAGCAATCGGAGTGTTGCTGGTTACTGGGGTTCAATTCCCACCTTCTACCTTCCTAGTCACGTCCGTTGTGTCCTTGGGCAAGACACTTCACCCTTTGCCTCTGATGGCTGCTGGTTAGCGCCTTGCATGGCAGCTCCCGCCATCAGTGTGTGAATGTGTGTGTGAATGGGTAAATGTGGAAATACTGTCAAAGCGCTTTGAGTACCTTGAAGGTAGAAAAGCGCTATACAAGTATAACCCATTTATCATTTATCATTTAAATAAACCCGGTACTTTAAATAAAACTGTTAGCAAGTGTGGAACTCATAAATGATGTGCATTCAAGTATAATTTTTTTAACTCATGTATAAAACTCTGAAAATAAAATTGCAGTTGTTTCAAAATATTGGGTTTGAAGTTCAATTAAATTATGCAAGCAAATAATTTACTCTGATCAATCGCGATTAATCAAAATGCAAGAGTGTGATTAATCTGATTTTAAAATTTAAGCGTTAAACAGCACTAAAAATATATGTATGCCTTTTTTTATCTCTATATATTTGGGTATACATGTTAATTGTTTAAAACCAACCACATTTGTACCAGTTATGACTGATTATGTGCAATCATATAGAGTATTTATATGATAAAAAGGTTTCAAATAACATGAATTGGCCGCCATACTCAAGTCACTTCACTGGCGCTTAGTTTATGTTGAAAGGGCAAAATTGTATACTGTCAGCTAAAAAGCACTATCCCAATGCTTTCTTCTTTTGAATATAATAACAGTACGGTGCTCACACATACACACACACACACCTGTTCTCTGACTGCCAACATTATCATTTGACACTCTCTGGCTTAAATCCACATAAACATACGCACACATACAGAGTACTGAGACTGTACTGGCCTTAGCCCCTGTGGTCTGTGTCAGCCGAGGGTCTCCGCTGTCTAAACCATCTCCAGATTACATCAGGCTATTCAATCTGTAAATGACTTCGAGCACAAAGCACACCCTACACGCACTTTGGGAAATGAGCTACCTAACTCAGCATGACCCTCTCCAAATGCAGCTCCATGTGTGTGTTTTTGTGTGTGTGTGTACCCTGTATCACCTCCCAGTGTCACTTGTTAAATATGTATCAAGGTTGCATGAGAAATAATTATTCCTGACATTCATTCATAATATTCTCATCAACATTTGACCACCTAATCACCTACACTCATAAGTCTCAAGCCTCTCTGAACGGATGCCTTTTTGTACATGACAGTTTGTGTGCATAGGTGTGTGAGCGCCCACAATCATACTTGCGCATGTTGCTGTTTGTATTTGAATGAATCAGAAAAACATGCAAGGAGTGATGTGCATTGTATGTACTCAAAATACATTTAACATGCAGATGAGTGTGTGTGTTTTAACAGTTGTATTTGCCACTTACCTTCATCCTTGTCCCTAAAATGCTGACAACATGAACAGCTTCCAAATCAGATGCAACGCTCGGCAACTGCAAGCTTTTGTTTTTGCATGTGGCAATTCCATTACCGGCCGCCTTTCATTATTTTAGCATGGCATCTGTGTGTGTGTGTGTGTGTGTGTGTATGTGTGTGTGTGTGTGTGTGTGTGTGTGTGTCCTTTTTTAAATGTGATGAAAAGAATCGTCTGCTCAAGTCAAAGTCAGGTTATCTCCCACGAGAGATTTGATTGCAGTTGCATGTGATGACACGCGCACACTGGGATGCCACCCTCATGACAACACTTTGTAGGACTCCAGCAACATATCCTTGTCCACACTCTGATGAAGAGACTTCACACACACGTACACACATAGTGTGCCATGACTTCCTGTAGTTCAATCATCTAAAAGCTTTCTGTTGTTGTCAGCAACTCTGATAATTCAGCCAAACCTCAGATTTCTTAAATTTTGGAATTTCCCTATAGGACATTATTGAAATTAAAATAATGTATGCTAGAGTCAGACTGTTTCCATTATAAAACCTTAATTAGCCTGCTTAAAGTAACATTTAACATTCTTAAAGGTTATACAAGTGTAAAAATTATTGTTTTGGATAAAACGTAAAAACTATTAAATCTTTACTCAACTCAAACACTGCTGTTGCTACGTTGCGCATTCCATTTTTCTGTTCTACAATAATCATCTTGCATCCTTCTGTGAGGACATCAAAAAAGTCAAAGAAAAAGCAAAAAACATTTGTGGAGTTAATTGTTCTTAATATTGTTATTGTTAAGAATTTACTACAAATGTATATTTGTTCATCTGTCCATGCCAGTGATGGATAGTGACAGGCAGCACAATTAAACGCTCATCCAGAGAACAGCAGAAGGTACATATCTAACTTGTGTATCCCCATGTTGCCATGCATACAACAGAATAAGTCATGGCACGCTTCTTGATGTGCCGTCAGATTTTTCTGAAATGTGTGCACTCACGCAATAAATGTTGAAAGACATGGCCCTGCCAACTGATCTGAACTACCACAAAATTTGGTGACGTCCCAAATAATTTACTATGGTGTTGTAAAATACTGTATATAATCACTGTGTATTGTCATATGTGAGCATTTAACAAGAATTATTTATATTTATGTAAGCTGTGCTTTTTAAACGTACAATACCAAGTTCACAGTTCTACCATTCTGTTTCAGATTACATGGTCTCCACCTTTGATTCCCAATGGGGAGATCCAGGGTTACGAGCTCCGTCTCCCACAACCCCGCATCTTCCACAATGGTGGCAACAAATCTGATCTTTCTGTCAGGGTGACGGACTTGATTCCATACACAAATTACAGCGTCACCGTTCTGGTGTGCTCCAAGGGAAGTGGATATGTTGGCGGATGCACAAAAAGTCTGCCTACTGCCGCTACAACATTAGCCACAAGCCCCCAAGGCCTACCTGCCCTGTCAGTGGTGGCCGTCAGTGAGTCCTTCCTTGTTGTCTCTTGGCAACCTCCAAGCAAGCCCAATGGACCTAACATTAGGTAAGCACAGAGACCAGTGATGCAAAATGTATCTTGTTTGAGTCAAACATACTTGGCCAAAGAAGCTGATTATGATTCTGATACCCCATGTGGCATATGATGGGTATAGTATGATTTCTGTCACTTTTAAGTAATTTGAGCCACAGATAATTGACCTTTTACCATATGAATTTTTCCATGCTCTACCTTTTCTCTTTTGACCGGCAACAAGTTTTTTATATAAATGTCTGTTGTTAGTTACTGGCAATTAAAATGCATGAGCACATCTCGGTGTTCTGCACAGCTCAGCTCAGCGTGTTTGTCTAAGTGGGGTGGTTAAAAGGTGGCATTAAGCCCTTCTTTTCTGATTACAGCAGAAATTAGCATCACTGTGGGGAGAGGAAAACACAAACCCTGCAGAAATATGCAACAAGGGGAGGGAGAGGTGGGATGCATCGAACGTAAGCAAATAGAGAACATGAAACACAGGCAGAAGAGGAGGAAATTAGCGATAAGGACTCTGAAAAGGATGCCGAAAATTGTGTGAAAGTTTTATTGTGTGTGTGTTGTTGCGTTGACCAGCATTCCTCCAATGGGGAATTCAAATTGCTAGTCTCTCCCAGATTCTTTTTATGGCAATACGCTGATGTTTATATTCAATCTCCAGGCAATAGTTGGTATTTTGTAGTTTATTCTCAAAGCTTAGAGGACAAACCTGAGACCAACCCAGCACCCAAGCGTTCCCTAGCCCGGTCCAGATCGGTCTAGCTCGGTCTCCCCTCAAACCCCCGGACGTCCCGTGATCTTCCCTCTGTCCCCCTCCCCACCTGCTGTTTCCCCAGTCTAACTGTGCTCCTTATCTTAGGAATGTAATGGCAGTCTCAACAAAGAGAATAAACAGCGCTCTGACTCTACTCAAGGACACTCGAATGCAAGCACTTCGTACCACACGAGAAATTAGCTGATGAAAATATGACTATAGGAGTTTAGAAAGAAGTAACACTTAAATATGGATATGATTCTGATCTGCTTCCATCAATCCCCCTTTAAGATCTTCTAATAAGATCTTTAATACTTGTACAAAACTTATAAAGCACGCCCCACATTAAAGTAGGTGCTGTTTTTTTTCTTTAAGCAAGCTAGCAATAAAACAACAGCTTATTTACATGGGAGATAGATGGAGGGAGTCCACGTCAATGTCGTCATGGTCAGGGAAGTAAACCAACAATTCTCGAAAGTCTTAAGGTTACCACTTTGCTAGACCCCCTTTAGTGACACTTAGCCCAAGGGGCGATAAAGCAACCGCATGAGGCTATGATGGCCAAAAAAACTCTTAATGGAGACCAAGACAGACTTAATTAGGTCAGTCCACCTGCCTAATGTGTCCCTAGACAGGGCCAGGAGGCCCTTTAAGGCCCTCTGAACTGAGCCATCGGGGGCAGAGTTGTTAGGAATGAAGGTACAGCATTGGTCACCAAACATTGCACACACTCCTTCTTCCTTGGCTAGGATGCGGTCAAGGGCTATGCGGATCTGAACGGCCCTGAGGGAGGTCGGGGCAAGTTGTTCAGCAAGTCCCTCAACGGCGTCACGAGTCAGGTTGGTTAGTCTCAACGGCGGCGGGGAGTTAGAGAGGCCGCTGAAACAGGAGTTCCAAGGGGTGTTAATTTGGTGAGAGGGGTCACCAGTCTAACCATAGCACAAAGCCCAACAGCTGACGTCGGGATTCTAATGTACAATCTGTGCTTCCCACAACACCAGAATAAGTAAGCTCGTGCCCAAGGGCCTATCCTAGAGCCATCTATCAGTGTGGTGCACCAGTAACGGTTGATGTCACCCAATTTGTTGGGGGACGAAGAGGGTCCTGTAATTTGAAAACGCGTGTAATTCAGCTTTTGGGCCACAAAGGGAAGAAGTCGGGTGGCATTGTCAACAGAAGGGTACACATGTCAGTCAACTTAAAAGGGGCGGGGTAAGTGTGGGAAAAGGGACGTCCAGCGGAAGAAGCAACACAGTCACCCAGGTTTTGGCATCCACCTGAGCCACAGGTTGTCTGCACCCGCTCCTAAGGTCAAAGGTCAAAGTTACCAGGCCTTCGGTGGTGATGTCATTAGCACGCACAGATGTGAGCCTTTGAAACACCACCGAGGTGGGGTGGTACTTTAGGTGCTACAGAGGGTGTAGAGGTAGTTAACGCCCTCTCAAGGACATTAATTTTAATAATTCCTTTAGCGTCTGTATCAGTCAGGTCAAGCCCCAAAACAACATAAAAGGGACGATGGGCACAACTTACCAGAGTATGTTGTCTGCATCCGACACCAATGGTTCAGGGTTGAGTCGTAACAAATATAGAGGTTATTTCCACGGTAATATCTATTGTGTCCCCCGTAATTAATCACACTGCACAGGTCAAAAATAAGTCTTGCTATCCCCTTTGACCCAGTCTATTTAAAGTCCGCTGTATGTTCTTAGACACTTGTCAGTCACTGTCGTCAGGAAGGATGAACTGAGACACAAAGACAGTAGAACACGCCCAAGCACCAGTCCGTCAGGGAACACTACCGGGTGTAACATCCTGCCTTTCGTCCATCAATATCAGAGTAATTTAGGTAACAAAACGGGGATAAACATCAAACTTTTCACTTAATGTAACGACACAGATAGTTATGCTGCAACCAAGCAAGAAAAACTAAGAAACATTTAGCATACTGGATTGGTCTCACACAAGGATATACAATATAGAAGTTGAAAAGAGTAATGTACGTAGAAAATCTCTCTCGTCTCCTGGGCTGAGGGGCAGATGTTGTGGCGATGTCAGCAATGACATCCCCTGGTGATCTGTCAGGTTCTTCAGCTGTAGTGCAGAGGGAGAGGTGGTACCAGGTGTCCCCTCCACCAGCCAGTCGAAGGGCGTGGGACCTCCGTTCCACGACCTTGAAGGGACCAGTCCACCTGAGCTCCGTCCACTTGCGTTTGATGACCTTGATCTTGACCCTCTCAGCGGGCAGAAGGGAATCTGTACAGAAGAACTGGCACACAAATTCTGCAATTTTTTGTGTAAAATACCATTTTGGTTTTACGCTGAGTCCTCCTTCCATGGGGGGGGCTGCTGGTCCTGTGAATGGCTGACCTGTATGCAGCTCATAGGGTGAAAAACTCAAAGGGCGGTAAAACAGTTTTATTCACGGACCTTCGAATGATCATTAACGCTAATTGCAACATGTCAATCCAATTAAATTTGGTCTGTGCACAGATTTTAGCCAATTAGTTTTTTATGTTCTGGTCCATCCTTTCAACCTTGCCTTGGGACTCAGGATGGTACCCCAAACCTGTGTTCTAGTCCGAAAGCCTTTTCGACCAAGGCTAAGTGAGTATTTTTTTAAATGGTTGCCGTTGTCTGACCTAATCTTTT
Source organism: Entelurus aequoreus (assembly GCF_033978785.1). Lineage (NCBI taxonomy): Eukaryota > Metazoa > Chordata > Actinopteri > Syngnathiformes > Syngnathidae > Entelurus > Entelurus aequoreus. The sequence continues at coordinate 33,718,234 of NC_084732.1, read as the reverse complement.
TGGGGAAACCATGTCGGGGTACTAGGTCATTCACAAGTCATTTAATTAGTGATATTGCATCCTCTTTTGAGGTTGTTGTTGCTTCCGGCCAACCACTGTGATTGTCAACACAAGTCAGTACGTACCTTTTCCCTTGTACCGTATTGATCATATCAGTGAAATCAAAGTCTATACATGGTTCACCCTCACCTCCTCCATATTCTAAATTTGATCTACTAAACTACTATCGATGTGTAAAATCGTTATTTTCACATTAAAATTAGTTATAACTTCTTACCCACGGTAAAAACGTTAAAACTATGGAATGTGTCAGAGTCGGATGATTGTCGATTTAGTTCCAAGGAGTCTGTATCCACCCTCACTCACCCCCTTCTGTTTCTGAAAAAAGGACTGTGTTAGTCATACTATCACTTTCAGAAACATCTAAGAAAAAGGTCAGCTAATAGTCAAGTAGCGGAGGACAGGTCATGTTTGAGGTCAATGATTGTCTCTTTAGCCTCTATGGTCCACTGGGGGGTGGTGTTAGGGTAGGGGACCCCTTAGCAATATCACAAATAACTCAAACTCAACTAAACCCTATCTTTTATGTAATTTATTCAATATGGTGAAAGTAACAAAATATGCTTATATTTATATTGTCACCAATACTAGAAAAATACTACCCTTATGGCGGATGCTTTAGCAATAGTATTTTGAATTTTTACCACACCTGGTGGCACCAATAATTCATTAAGTCAAGCTCATGTTGTAGAAATTTGTAATGATGCGGACACGTTTGTTACTGAATATTTTCTATCAGACTTCTGCCATGGCAACTTTGTGTATGTAATGAGCAACTATAATTATTTGATATGCTTAAATGTGTAATGTGTCGTTTTAGCTCAGCTGTTGTGTAGCTGCTAGCTCCTCATAGCCTACAGGTGTCTAAAGTGCAGCCCATAGTTATGTGTTTAACATAACCATGGGCTAAACCTAAACAATTGAAAATGTGATATTTGGGTGTCGGTGTAATGTTTGGCAGCTACGCCGTGTCTTATCATTGGACCTAAGTTCTTTGGTTTTGTAGGCGAGACAGAGAGCAAGGGAACAATGTGGGACACTATTGTGTCCATCTTATACCATGCTAGCTGTTGCAAAGATAGGTCAACATGAGCAGCCACACCTTGAGTTCCAACATACAGTATATAAATAATCATAACATATGGCGAGTCGGGTGGCAGAACACACGGAAGCATCTCAGTCAGTCAGGGTTTTCACTGTTCGAGCAGTTGGATGTCAGCCATTCCTGTTGTTTCAGGCTGTGGTATGAGCTCATGGAGGAGCCTTGGTAGTGGTGTCGCAGCTTGGTGGTTGAGCCGTCAGGTAACACCAGGAAGGTTCCTTCTGTGCGATATTGAATGTCAGGGTACAGTCTGTAAAGGAGGTCATTACCAATTAGGCAGGGTGTGTGCAGGTCAATCACGAAGGGGTGCTTTAGTGTGTGTCCAGCAATCTGAACCGGAAGTGGTTTGGTGACAGGCAACCTTCTTGTGACCCCAGCGAAGCCTTCGACCTTTAAAGAGGAAGCACACAGTTTCTTTGGAACCTCTGCATTCAGACTCGAATGGGTGGCGCCAGTGTCAATCACAAACTGATAACATTGTCCGTTGACACTCATGTCCAGCAGGGGGCCAGTCTGTATCTCCTGCTGGGGCTTCTGCGGTGGGCGTGCTTTGCCACGCCGGTATGATGTTCTGGCTGCAAACCAGGGCCTGTCTCGTTCAGAGGAGTTAGGACATTCACGTTGCCAGTGACCCGGCAGGTCGCAGATGTAACAGTTTCCACCCCGGACTGGCTTTGAATTATTGTGTTGTCCACCACCCGAGTCCAAACGTCTGGTCTCACGTCTGTTGAGGATTCTTTCCTCCACCTGTTGGAACTCAAAAGCAAGGTCACCCACAGCTGAATATACCCTATCTGATTTTTGACCTTTTGGTTCTTTTAACTTTTTATCTTCGGCGATCTGTAATTTAAGTAGTTGCTTCCTTGTTGCTCTGTCATTAGCCCTATTGTGCATGGGATGAATAAAATGTCCCTGCCATATGTTGTTTTTGGCACCGTGTATATCAGGGTTAACTTTGTCCAAAGTGTTTGGCCAAAGGTTCCCTCCCGGAGGTACAGGTGGGAAAGCAAGGTCAACAATGGCTTGCATGTATGCATCGGCAAGAGACTTATATTGTAGTATGTCCAAAGTGTTAATGTCATGTGTCAAAAATGTCTGCCGGAGAAAATGGTCAGACGTGTACAAGGGGTTAATTTTCGGAGGCAGGATTAATCTTAGAGGGGGCGCATTAATACCTCCTTTTCTTGTCACTGGAGTAGGGGGCGGTGTCCTAGTCAAAGTCTGGGCGGGTCGTTTGACACACACACACACCCACACACACACACACACACACACACAGCAGCACACACACACACACGCACGCGTAAGCACTCCCGCACACACACTCACACACTCAGCAGCACACACACACACGAGCACTCTCTCTGCGTTTCGCCTACCATAAAACTTCCAGTTACTTTTTTATTTTATTTTATTTTATTTTTTATTTCCTTATTTTACCAGATGTTTGAGTTCACGACTTTTCGAATATTGTAAACTCCCTCTTAACCCTTTCAAGGAACGTTATCTTTTTTTTCTTTTTAAACTGTACCTGCTAATTCCATTGTCGACAACCGTACATTAAATTGATCATCAAACAGTAATGATTCATCACATTCCTCCCCGACCGCCATCACATTTCTATCTGTCACACTTGTTCATGTCAAACCCTGTGGTCATTGTGTTTCTCATGCCCAATCCGTAACCCGAGAATGTATTTCTCATATTTTTCATAAGGACTTTAACCTTGAACTCTATTAGGGGTGACCAAATCCCCAGGGCGAACCACACCCGACTATTTGCTTACTCGTCAGTGAAGCAGCCCGTCACGGTAATCTTTATCGTATTATTAATAAGGACTCCAACCTCAGAATTAAAAATACGAACGGACTTTAACCAACAACTTTATTGTATTATTAATAAGGACTCCAACCTCAGAATTAAAAATACGAACGGACTTTAACCAACAACTTTATTGTATTATTAATAAGGACTCCAACCTCAGAATTAAAAATACGAACGGACTTTAACAAAGAACTTTACCGTATTCTTCAGAAGGACTTTAACCTTGCGAATTTAATATACGGACGGACTTTAACCAAGAACTTTATCAGGCACAGATGAAAGATTCAAGACACAATGACATGAGTTGACCACTATGTACAACTATTATGTAAAATGGCGGACAGGGCAAAAATGCAATCAATCTATCAAAATCACCACTCTATGTCTGGGATTACAAAACAGTGTTTGACTTACAGACTTCAGGACAGACTCCTAACGCAGATTTTATCTAAAAAGAAAGGTTCTGCTTACCTTGAATTGGCCAATTGAGTTTGTCCAGAAGATTGCAAGAAGTCATCAATCAACAGCGTGCCATCCCGGACGAGCCCCCAAATTGTTGCGTTGACCAGCATTCCTCCAATGGGGAATTCAAATTGCTAGTCTCTCCCAGATTCTTTTTATGGCAATACGCTGATGTTTATATTCAATCTCCAGGCAATAGTTGGTATTTTGTAGTTTATTCTCAAAGCTTAGAGGACAAACCTGAGACCAACCCAGCACCCAAGCGTTCCCTAGCCCGGTCCAGATCGGTCTAGCTCGGTCTCCCCTCAAACCCCCGGACGTCCCGTGATCTTCCCTCTGTCCCCCTCCCCACCTGCTGTTTCCCCAGTCTAGCTGTGCTCCTTATCTTAGGAATGTAATGGCAGTCTCAACAAAGAGAATAAACAGCGCTCTGACTCTACTCAAGGACACTCGAATGCAAGCACTTTGTACCACACGAGACATTAGCTGATGAAAATATGACTATAGGAGTTTAGAAAGAAGTAACACTTAAATATGGATGTGATTCTGATCTGCTTCCATCAGTGTATAGTCATTTAGGTGGTGTCTGTGCGCTCAAACGTGAACACAAAGCTGCACAAGTACCACATTTTTAAACACCCATATTCTGTATGTGTGGTTCTTTTATTCAAAATTCCCCTTTAGATATGAGTTGCTGCGACGTAAAACCCACCAGCCGCTGGCCGTCACCCCGGTCCCCATAGTAACAGCCCCATTCGCTAACCCTTCTGAAGATCTCCATCGCTGGCTCCATGTTTACTCCGGCACCAAATTGTTCTACCAAGATAAAGGCCTAAGCAGGTGAGATTACTGAAATGAGCTATTGAACAAACCCTGGCGCCGCAGCCAGCCATGTGTGCAGAGCCAATCGGCGAGTTGCTGCTGATGCCGATCTTTTTAATACTGCTCAAAGATACATTAAGCAAATATTCCAAGAATTAAATTGTTTTTTACACAGCTTCCTCCCTAATCTCAGTTTGGCACTTGGTGGAAGCTGGTATTTTTTGAAAAACCCTCTTTGCTCCTGAAACCACTCCAGGTGTACCTTTTTACTTTAACTTGTCAAATGGTATATTGTACTTTTTAACCAGTCAGCACATTTAATCATGTTGGTTGTTTTACTGATGTTTAATAGAGCTCTAAATAAGTGTTGAAAGAAATCATTCACAATATGTGAAACAGGGATATGCATAATAGTTAATTAATTGGTCGTTAGGAAGTCTGTGTGTGATTGATTGTTGATTAAATAAAACATTTAAAAAATTGCTACTTGTCTGCAAACAGCAGAGGCACTGTTCAATCAAAGACAATTAGTTTGCTGTCTTAAGAACTAAAATTACGTCTTCTCCTGTAAACCCCATTCTTCTCCTCAATAATAGACTTACATAGAAACAGTCCTTGTGTTGTGCCTGTAGATTGCTGTTACAGGCTGTAATGTATTAACCAGCTTTATATTTCTCCTCTCATTGAGTAATTTAGTAAGCTAATATACATTATAATTAAAGTTATTACTGCTATTGTTTCAACAGATTCACCCACTACCAGTATCAGTTAGTGGTCCACAATGATGTGGGCTTTTCTGCAGGAGAAATCATCACAGCGGTCACAATGGCTGGGATTCCTCTCCATCCTCCATCACTGTTTGCTCACGCTGTCAATCACACAGCTGTTCATGCCAACTGGACACCACCTTGTAAGGCCACTCCTGACTTCGATTGCATTATTTTGTCATGATTTAATGTTTTATTGCAGCCCTCTCTCTGAACTGCCACCTTATTGTGGTAGGAAAGTTTGCATGCCCCAATGATCCTCAGAGCTGTGTTGTGTTGGCTCTGGTAAGAGTGGTAAGACAAACAGATCCTAGGTTAGGAACCAAAGAAAAATCAGCTTGAAGACACTTATGTTAATACAAAATCATGGACGGAGATTTTCTTCACCAAAACTCCCCCCCTGGAGCCAAGCCTGGAGTTGGGTCTCGATAGTGAGCGCCTGGTAGGGCCCGGCCAGACACAGCCTGAAGAGGCAACGTGGGTCTCCTCTCCAATGGGTTCAACACTCATGAGAGGGGCATAATGGTTGGGCGCAATATCAGTTGGGCGACATGCTAAGCAGTGTGCGGCTCGGACATGGGAGGAGTTCTGTTCTTTCATGGACAGAATTTCTAGGCGCAGTCGGTTGAGGGGATCCGCTTTGATGGCTGCAGAATTAGGATGTTGCTTTTTGCAGATGATGTGGTCATGCTGGCTTCATCTGGTCATGCTCCTCAACTCTTACTGAGTGTAAAGTGACTGGGATGAGAATCACCACATTAAAGTCTGAGTCCATGGTTCTCGCTCAGAAAAGGGTGGAGTGCCATCTCCGAGTTGGGGACGAGATCCTACTCCAGGTAAAGGCATTGAAGTACTTGTTTACAAATACTTGATGTCTTGTTTACAAGTGAGGTAAGAGTGGATTGTGAGATCGACAGGCGGATTGGTGCTGCGTATGCAGTGATGCAGACCCTGTATCGATCCGTTGTGGTAAAGAAGGAGCTGAGCCGCAAGACAAAACTGTCAATTTACCAGTCGATCTACGTTCCAAACCTCTGCTATGGTCATGAGCTTTGGGTCATGACTGAAAGGACAAGATCAAGAGTACAAGCGGCCAAAATGGGTTTCCTTCGTTGGGTGGCGGGCCTCTCTCTTTGAGATAAGGTGACAAGCTCTGTCATTTGGGAGGGGGAAGTCTGGGCTTCTCTGCTGAGGCTGCTTCCTCCGTAACCCACCCTCGAATAAGCAGAAGAAAATGGATGGATGGAGCTAGGGCTGGGCGATATATCTAATATACTCGAGATCGCGGGTTTGTCTCTGTGCGATATAGAAAATTACTATATCGTGATATTCGAATATATGTTCTCACACAGTTGCTTTTAGCTGCGGGCATTACACTGCATGCGTTTCTCACTCTTTCTTGTCTCTGCTTCTCACAGAGAGGTAAAACAAGCATACCTTCTTATATACGTCACATACTGTCACGCGTGCAACGTCACACGCCCTCGCGGAGCAGAGAGGTAGCGGCATGGTAACATTAGCTGTTGTGCTAGCGGTGCGGTGCGAGTGGTAATACGAGAGAGAGAAGGCGCGAATCTGGTAACAAATGAAGGAGGAAGAATTAATTCCCAAGAAAAACAGCACGGGATCCATCGTCTGGCGGTGGTTTGGCTTCAAGCGGGAATATGTTGAACAATTATGCGGCAAAAGCGTTGCTACAAAAAGTAGTAGCACTACTAATGTAGCATCATTTGAAAAGTCACCCGCTCGAGAATGAAGAGTGCTTGAAACTCCGCATGTCAACATCTGCGGCCGGTGCCACATCAACAAAATGCCGAAGCAACTATTTCCAGATCAACACCGTATGGAAAAAAAAATCAACAACAGAAGAAGTTAACATCCGTAGTAACCTACTACAAAGCGAAGGACATACACTATTTGATTTCCTATAATGCAGCTCATTTTTATTTGACAGTTATTGAAATATCTTGTGTGACATCATGCACAAAAGTGCACTTTATATGTTTTTAACTATTGTAGTGGCGTTCTGTACAAAAAGTGCACTTTGATTTAGTGTTGTTTTGATATGTCATCTTAGTGACATCATGCACAAAAGTGCACTTATAGCTTGTTTTAAAATGTCTCTGATAATCTTGCACTTTGTGTTTTGGAAATTACATGAATGTTATTGCCACTGCTTAATAACTGTTTAATAAATACAGTTTTGGTAAATTGACTTAGTTGTGAGTTCCCTCTCTGCATGAAAGTTTAAAATGAGCATATATTAATGAAGTATGAACAAGAATGTTCATACTTATGTGATTATATGCATCAAGTGTTAATTCAAGGCTAAGGCAACATATCGAGATATATATCGTGTATCGTGACATGGCCTAAAAATATTGAGATATTAATAAAAGGCCATATCGCCCAGCCCTAGATGGAGCCTACTTTATTACTGGAACCTGAGTGCTTTTTTGCATTTCTTTTTTATGCAGTATCATAAACAATTAAACGCCTCGTGGTTAACATTGCTGTCATCTAAGATAATGCATTTCAGTTTGTTTGTAAGGCACACTTTTTGCACAACTGTTAAAGCATTGTTATTTTCTGCAGGTCGGCCTAATGAAATGTGAATTGTAATAACTTAAGGCTGATCTCAAATAAAACTGATAATGATAGAATCTTACATCATGACAACCCTGCTTTCTCTTCTTCCTCAGCTTTGCATGACCTGCAGGGCGAAGTAGAGTCATACTACCTTGCAGTCGTCTCTGCCAACTCAAGACTGAACTTAGCTTTTCCTTCAGAAAGCCTCTCAACAGTAGTGACTGACCTCTGGCCCATGACCACCTACACATTGTCATTACACGTGTCTAATGGAGCACATAATACAACTAAGTCAATCGTTAACATTACCACCAAGGACGCAGGTATGTGAATTAAAGCCTGCTCATTGATAATAAAAATGGCTGAAAAGCTTTTTGGAATTGTTAATTAATTTGGCTGTGTGCATGTGTGTATGTGTTAGTTGTATTGTTTACACGTGCTAATGTGAGTGGCAATATGGTGTTGAGTGTGTAAATTCAATACACTTTTGCTAAGTGTCTGTGTTAATGTGCATTTCACTGTGTCTCGGCACTTCTCAGGAGATGTTAAATACATGTAGTGAGGCATGAAATCAATTCAGAGTGTGCATGCCAGGCAGATTTAAGGTGTTGTAAAAAAGCTTGTCGGCAACACACACAAACTACAGACAGAGCCAGACAGCTATCATGGGCGCTTACATGTCTGATGAACGCTATTACAAAAATGCTATTACTATTTAGGCTTTCTATCCAGGTCAGAGTTCATAAATATAAAAATAACACAATCAATAAACTCATTCACTGGCCATCTCATTATGTGCATCTTTGTAGTTGTAGTGAGAAGTGGAATACAACTGAAAGCTGTTTTTTTTAATATGTTGACTCTCTTGTGTAGCCAAACAAGGAAATGTTGGAAACCACTCTCAATGATGCAGTAACGACTGCCATATACATCCACAATAAATAAGATCCTGTTAAATAAATCCCATTCTGGCCATGCCACCTAAAATTACCATTATTATTTTATTTATTATTTCTATCTCGAATCTGAGCAGTCAACTAAAAAGTGCATTAAGAACATTAAAAAACCATTTGGTGTTAAAGGCAAAGCATGGATCGTTTAACATAATTCAGTACCTTTGAGGTGATTTCATTGTATTACAGCCATAAAACACCATACACACTCACTTCATTGGCCAAATATATTTGAACTAATGCAGCCCCAACCCACCAACCATCTTATCATTACCCACAATCTATTGTATTGAACTGTTAATGTCCTCCTGTTGCAATAAATGAAATGTTGCAGCTGGTTTACCTTGAGATGACTTACTCAGCATTAGATGTGCCAATGCTACTGTCACACACTTAAAGCCACAAAATTACTGGAGTTTCCTTTTCTTATAGAATTGTTTTAAGTCTGTCAATTTTCTTTAATATCTTTGGGCTGACTGAACCCTAAACAATTCAGACTATCATAAATGAGGGAGGATTAGATATTTTGACAGATTACAGCACTCAGTAGATTTACATTTTTTTAAGTTTAGCAAGCATGGCCTGACCAATCTGAAACTTAGAGCCATTTTAGGGCATTCTGAAGTTCTGGTGGTGTGAATTTTGTGTAAAAGTTTTTAAGGGGCTGTGGTCAAACCAGTGTGGCATTAGGATTGTGCATTGTCTTGACATTGGTCCTTCGTCCATGTCTTTATTACATGCGGCATGTGTGATGATAATTGCGTCTTGCAACTTTTTGATGTGTTGTGTCTGTGCACCGATCCTCAGAGCCAGAAGGGATGTCGGCCCCAGAAGTAGTTCCAGTTAACAGCAGCACCGTCCGTGTGCTCTGGTCTCCTCCTCTACGAGCCAACGGAGCCATTACTGCTTACCAAGTTTTTGTTGATGGCCACCTCCATGGCAGTGTGGACAGCAGCTCTTGGTCTTATCTTCTGGGCAACTTGCTGCCTTTTACTGTTTACAACATACAGGTACAGACACTTATACATAAGACATCTCTCTGACCATACATAAAAAGTGTGTTAAAGTGATATGTTTTTCAGGTGGAGGTGTGCACTGTGTATGCATGTGTTCGGAGTAATATCACTCAAACAACTACTGTGGAGGACATACCTGCTGACATGGCATCACCGCTTGTACAAGTACTGAGTCCAAGGTGATATTTGTTGTGTTTTTGTAAGTAGATCAGACTTTGGTTTGAAGTACACCCACACCTCATTGTCCATATCCCCGTTTATGTCATCTTATCTATCAGGGTTGTGAAATTAGACTGGTCCCCTCCAGGAAGACCAAGTGGAATCATGGTGGGCTACGAAGTCCTAAGACAGTCCTTGGAGACATGTGGCTCAAGATCAGCAGGGCTCATGCCCCCTGTGGGTAAAGATGCAGGCGGCAAAAAGTTCAGGTGCTCCTACCTGCAGTGTCCAGCTACTTATAGTGTGTGCGGGATGTCGTGTTTCCACCCTAATGAGCAGGTGCGTATGCTTTCTATGCTTTTGCATTTTTCTTAATGGTTTTCTTTACTTTATTACCGTATACTTATAAATGTGGACATAAATTGTGACCACTTATCCTTAACAAAATGAGTACTCAGTATTTAGCAAGAACCTTCAATTCAAGTTCTCCTTTAAACACATATTTAAATGTAGGTTATCTATCTATCCAGGTAATGGATGGGAAAGTTGACCATTATTAGCCAATGTCCTTCAAATTGTCCTACATTGCATTTATATTAGATCACCTGCTGCATCCGACGACAACACTTAATGTGCAGGTCATGAACATATGTTAACTTTTTGAGTTATTTTTTTATTTTTATTTTTTATTTTATTTTTTTTCACTGCTTTTTTCAAGAAGTTGTCCTCACTGCTAATGAGTGATCTTGTTGTTGTGTCGGGAGTTGTTAATGCTTTATTTTCCAATGTTTTAACCAGGTTTGCTGCAATGAAATACTGCATAGTAAAATGCCACATCATTACTGTTGTGACGGAAATTATCTGAGCTTCAGTAATTCCTTCAGTCCAGTCTGCTGCAATGGCAAACTGTTGCCATCTCTTCCAGACCACCAGTGCTGTGGAGCATACTATGTTCAAGTCAAAACCGGTGAGTTTTCAGGAGGGTTTTTTTGTACTTTGACTTTCCGGCATTCCCTTTCTGACCTTGTGTTTGTAGATGAGTACTGCTGCCCCGATCACTCGCAGGGCCGAGTCTCAGTGGGGCAGGGGGACAGCTGCTGTGGAGGTGTGCCATACTCTACCAAAGGTGGCCAGCTGTGCTGCAGTGGGAGCCTTCAGGATGGCTACAGGGTCCAGTGTTGCGGGGGCCACGTTGTCGATGATGCACTGGTTTGCTGTGGTGATGCTGAGAAGGGACATACACATACACACATTTCAGGTGAGAGTAACAAATACACATTATTTTAAGGTCATACAGAGGAAATATCCTAATATGCAATTAATTTATTCTTTATACATATTGGATTATGTTGTCAAAACATAGGCATCTGCAGGAGGTAGATGTCTCTAATTTGGTGCTGCGCCACATTTGAAATCTTCCAAAAAGCCATATTATTAACCTCCAAACAGCAGAGTCGAAAAAGAAAAAATGACTAAGAAGAATTAAGCGTTGGTGGGAAAGGTAGACACGTGGTGCAGAAACGTGGGGTCATTTCCCTTTTCTTTCCCCCTGTAGTGTCCCCAAGCACCAGTATACCATGGCACAGATGGGACTGTGTGTGTTTTTGTGCATATAGGTGAATGTGTGTGTCATTAGACATCTTTGTCATGGCAGATGATGATGAAACACACTCTGGATGGCTCAGTTGAGGGCACTGCCAAGCACACAGCAGGACAAATAACTCACACATTCTCGCTCCCCTTCACAACACACACGCACACACACACACACACACACACACACACGCACTTTCATATATGTGCATATTACAAACACACACACAGAGAGTCAACAGGGTACGCTCGGCGGGGTTCAGTTAGTGTTGAGTGCTGGGGATAGACACTTGGACTATTTTCATCACCTAAAACAATGGTCGAAATGGATAGGCCTATAGTTCACTATTTATAGCGTTTGAACAGAGCCAAAATTCTCGCTTGTAATAAAACACACTCGCAGAGTCATTTTGCGTGTGAGAACTCATTTTGCACGCGTGGCAATTTTTTGCACTTGTGCAGCTTCTTTTTGTGCACCCGATGTGTCTTTCTCTACGACATTCCATTCTTTTGGCACTTAAAGGCGGGCATTGAATACACTGCCCAGCAACTCTCCTCCTTTCTGAATGGTCACTTTAAAGGCCTACTGAAACCCACTACTACCGACCACGCAGTCTGATAGTTTATATATCAATGATGAAATCTTAACATTGCAACACATGCCAATACGGCCGGGTTAACTTATAAAGTGACATTTAAAATTTCCCGGGAAATATCCGGCTGAAACGTCGCGGTATGATGACGTATGCGCGTGACGAAGGCAGTTGAACGCGTCATCTTGGAATAGGTCCCTCCCAATTTAAACAGCTCTGTTTTAATCGCTAATTTCCACAGTATTCAGGACATCTGTGTTGGTGAATCTTTTGGAAATTTGTTCAATTAACAATGGAGACTGCAAAAAAGAGAGTTGTAGGGAAGCGGTGTGTTGCTGCTGGATGTAGCAACACAAACCAAAACACAACCGGTGTTTCATTGTTTCTTTTCCCAAAAGATGGCGGCCAAGCTTTACTATGGAACAAAGAAGTCAAGCGAACACGGTTGGATTGGACGACACATACGAAGTACAGTGTATTATGCAGCGAACATTTCGAAAGATCATGTTTCGAAGAGGGTCCCTTGCGAATGGCAGAAATGGGAATCAGCACTCGTCGACTCGTGCTGAAGAAAGGTGCGAAGCCAACTATTTTCGATAGACCACGGACAAGTCCGGAGCACCCGACCCCCTCCACAAGCGGACAGACTGGGCACATGAGGTCTGCATTTGCCAAAAGGGAAAGGAAGAGGGTAAGAATCTTGATATCCAGTTTTCATAGTCAGACTACACTGTTCCAATATCCATTTCTTTGTTCTCAATTGTTGAAACCCCCCCACCTCCACACCCCGGATTGTAAATAATGTAAATAATTCAATGTGATTATCTTGTGTGATGACTGTATTATGATGATAGTATATATATGATAGTATATATCTGTATCATGAATCAATTTAAGTGGACCCCGACTTAAACAAGTTGAAAAACTTATTGGGGTGTTACCATTTAGTGGTCAATTGTACGGAATATGTACTTCACTGTGCAACCTACTAATAAAAGTCTCAATCAATCAACCAAAACTAACACACACAGTCATAGACTACTCCAGTGGTTCTCAACCTTTTTTCAGTGATTTTCCCCTGTGAACATTTTTTTAATTCAAGTACCCCCTAATCAGAGCAAAGCATTTTTGGTTGAAAAAAAGAAAAAAAATACAGCACTATGTCATCAGTTTCTGATTTATTAAATTGTATAACAGTGCAAGATATTGCTAATTTGTAGTGGTCTTTCTTGAACTATTTGGAAAAAAAGATATAAAAATAACTAAAAACTTGTTGAAAAATAAACAAGTGATTCAATTATAAATAATATTTTGTACACATAGAAGTAATCATCAACTTAAAGTGCCCTCTTTGGGGATTGTAATAGAGATCCATCTGGATTCATGAACTTAATTCTAAACATTTATTTTGTTGAAGTATTATTCAATAAATATATTTATAAAGGATTTTTGAATTGTTGCTATTTTTATAATATTTAAAAAAAATCTCTCGTACCCCTTGGCATACCTTCAAGTATCCCCAAGGGTATGCGTACCCCCATTTGAGAACCACTGGACTACTCCATGAACAATGAAATAAATTAACAATAAAATAGTCTACATATAATTATTGCTTCAAGTTCTAGTCAAGTTCTTCTGCAGTATAAAGTATCGTACATTTACTGACATTACTGTCACTAGTGTCAATACTGTCAATAGATTACAATAGACAATAATATAAAGTATTGTACATTTGTACATTTACAGACAATAGATCAGATCATGGACAGTACGACTACGGCATCAGTGGCGGATGCGGTGGATGAACCAATGGCAATGGCACTAGATTTGCCTGATGAGGAGGGCGATCAAGATCAGGTTCGATTTGTTTTCCTAATCAATGTTCAAATGGATTACAGTTCAAGCCCAATCCAAAAGTATTCATAATTAATGTAAATGAGGTATCCATATTACATGTAGCTGTTTCTCCATTTCCAGGGAAATACAAGAGAACAAGGATGCCAGACGGACTGGGTACCGATTGGGACAGCACCAACAGCAATGACCAGTAGCAAGAGCACCCAAACAGGGAAAATACATCATAGATCAAAGGGTATGTCTATTTCGGTGACGAACATGATTCTGCACATCACAGTACACATTGCACGCTGCCTGTGCAGAGTAGAGTAGACAGATAAATTAGGTGATTCAAAGACAATAATTATTATGTGATTCTAGTTTAATTTTAACAGATTATATAAAACAACTTGTGCTTGATTTTATTGCTAGGACACCAGGTGACCCCAGAGATCCTCGAGAGGGTTAGAGCTCGGCCGGCCAGGGTTAGTGAAGTCCCATTGTCAAGTGTAGCAGCTCCATCTGACAGCCCCGAGATGCAGACTAACATAGCAGCTCCAGGTGTGTCTGGAATGCAAGCCAAGCTACGACCACCTCCTGCATGGTTTGATGAAGGACCAGCATCAAGTCCCACTGCGCCTTTTGTTGGTGGTTCTTCCGATGACAGCTATGTGCCGAGTGAGTCAACGACATCGGATCCGTGTCAATCTGACGGGTCGCCAGATCGCCCATGTACTCACCAGATGCGTGAAGAGGGCTGCCACAAGGAACCGAAGTACATCATCTTTGAGTCGTGCCTCCAGAGTCTCGTCAAGTGGTGTCACTGTCCAGTCTGTGGCAGCCAGGACATAAGCCCTTCTTGGGATTCGAACGGTACACAGCTGACCATGACTCTTCAATGTGCATCATGTGACCAGAGGAGTAGTTGGAGCAGCCAGCCAAACATTGGCCCTTATGCCGCGGGCAACATCCTGCTGTCTGCTGGCATCCTCTTCGCTGGGGCATCTTCTGGCAAGGTGTTGCAAGTGCTGAACAGCATCGGAGTGGTCACGTATGTGAAGAGGACATTTTTCAACCACCAGGAGCTCATCCTGCAGCCAGCCATCAAAAAGGTGTGGGAGGAACAGCAACGGACGCACCTCACCATGCTGCAGGTGGAAGGCCGACCCCTCGTCCTTGGTGGTGATGGGCGAGCAGACAGTCCGGGACACAGCGCCAAGTTCGGTACCTACACCACAATGGAGCTTGTGGCCAATGTGGTTCTCGACCTTCAGGTTGTACAGGTACGACCATATAATCTCACTAAAACACTAGTAACACAATAAGCAGATAAGGGATTTTCCAGAATTATCCTAGTAAATTTGTCTAATAACATTAACCATTTCAATGTATACTAAGCCCCTTTTTCATTTTTTTCTTTGCTCATTCCTTTTCTGTTATATATATTTCAGAGCAACGAATGTCTTGGCAGCTACCATATGGAGATGGAAGGACTGAAGAGGATGGTGGAACTGCTGATCAGCTGGGACCTGGATGTCGGGGTGCTGGTGACAGACCGACACAGACAGATCGCTAAATGGATTCGTGAAAACATGCCCAATACACGGCACTGCTATGACATCTGGCATGTTGCAAAATGTTAGTTGGATTATTTGTATGCATGACAAGTTGTGAAGTAGTGTGTACATATCAGTGATCAGATGAATGCGATATTGTATTTAATCCACAAATTTCTGTTTTTTTCTGTTTGTAGCCATCGGAAAGAAACTGAAGGCCATCGCCAAGCATAAGGACTGTGAAGACCTGAAGCCCTGGGTGCAAAGTATAATCAACCACCTCTACTGGGCAGCAGTGTCTACACCGCCTGGAGAGGGGGAACTTCTGGTTGCCAAGTGGAAGTCTGTGGAGCGACACATTCAGAACATCCACAAGGACCATGGCGACCTCTTCCCAATTTGTACTCATGGACAACTGCAACGGCAAAAGAAATGGCTCAAACAAAGTGAGTAGGCAAATAAGTTGCCCTAAAGCAGTGAGGGACTAGCAGTATTTTCCTGCACATCTTTTGAAAGTCAAAAAATTCAGATAAACTTGTAAGTAAATAACCAGTTTAAGTTGACTGGAACATTTTTGTAGAAACGTTGTTCTATTTTAAATTTATGTTTAGGTTCACGCTCAGCAGTGAAACTGGAGGAGGTGGTCAACAACAAGTCCCTGCTAAAAGATATCGCCATGCTGTCGGGTGAACACCAGACTTCCAAGGTGGAGGCGTTCCATAGCCTTATCATACAGGTGAGAATTAGACTGATCGCCTGTAGGTGGTGTCGGTGGTTACCACCTGCCACTAGGACTTTGGTGGCCAGGGAGCAAAATACTAGAGCATACTAAATGAAGCCTTGATACAGTCAGTGTAAGCAAGAGAATGTTGGAGGTCCAACATAGTGGCTGGCATCTTGGTGAGAAAGATTGCAAACAATTCTGGCGTGGTGTTAACATTGAAAACAAAACAGCTTCATTACTGCAGGAGATCAAGCTTTAATAGCTGACTATTAACAGTTTAATACACAAACATTTGTATTCAAATTTACAAACAATTTATAAATTTACACACACATTGTATGGACGCATGACTGAATAAAGTGTCTTTTATCTTATACAGTTCGCACCGAAAATGTATGTCTTCTCATACATCGGAATGCTGTGCAGGTATGTTTCCACACTAATCTAAGTGTCACTAGTGTGTGCCATACTTTAGTACTAATTATTACATTATTCTGTTACCACACCTAGGAACCTGCTTGCTGGGCTGCACTGGAACGAAAATTCGAGCCGCCCTATAGCCACTACACAAGCGGGTGCTGAGCGCTATGCAGTACGCTACCCGAAGTATAAAGCAGGGGGCCATGTGGTCAAGAAAATCGCGACAGAGCCAACATACCGTAAGTGTAGAGGACACAAAACATGTAAACACTTGACACTTTGTATCATGATAATAATACTGTCAAGTTTCACTCTCCATGAGTATATTATGTTGTGAGCAGGAACATGTACAATTGTATTTTGCAGGCTACGTAGATGACTTGATCAGGGAGGTTGTTGCTGGCTGCAGACAGACCCCTGACGAGAGAACACCACTCAGCGTCACTGTGGATGTGCCTCCCTTCCTCTGCGATGAACTGGAGAAGCCAGACAAGGAGGAAGCCATCGCCAAGCACAGGAGTCGCTTCGGTAAGTGTGAAATGCCCTCCCGGTAACAGTTAGAGATGCTACCTCAGTAGAAGCATTTAAGTCCCATCTTAAAACTCATTTGTATACTCTAGCCTTTAAATAGACCCCCTTTTTAGACCAGTTGATCTGCCGTTTCTTTTCTTTTCTCCTCTGCCCCCCCCCCCCACGTGGAGGGGTTATTCCGGTGACCATGGATAAAGTGCTGGCTGTCCAGAGTTGGGACCCGGGGTATACCGCTCGCCTGTGCATCGGTTGGGGACATCTGCGCTGCTGACCCGTCTCCGCTCGGGGTGGCCTCCTGCTGGCTCCACTGGACCCTCACTAATATGTTAGACCCACTCGACATCCATTGCTTTCGGTCTCCCCTAGAGGGGGGGGGTTACCCACATATGCGGTCCTCTCCAAGGTTTCTCATAGTCATTCACATCGACGTCCTACTGGGGTGAGTTTTCCTTGCCCGTGTGTGGGCTCTGTACCGAGGATGTCGTTGTGGCTTGTGCGGCCCTTTGAGACATTTGTGATTTAGTGCTATATAAATAAACATTGATTGATTGACTGATTGATTGATTGATTGATTTTATTGATTAAGTACAGTGGCCATGTAGATTCTGTTGCAGTCACTGCACGTCTTGGAACCCCGTGTAGTCCATCGATGGGAATGTTGTCCTAATCTTATGTACTACACAAGCTGGTAGTACCACCCTTATGTCCTTTCCCAGATATCCCCAGCAGAAGCGGACAAACTGTCGATAGGCTGTGTGTCGTCTCCGCCTGCAAGTAGCAAATGATGGCAGCTGTTATTATCCGGACATGGATACACAGTGACTCACTGTTCTCTGAGATTCAAAAGACATTGTCATGCATTCTATTCATTTGTCATTTACTGTTGCAGTAAATTGTAAATATTGTTGACATCTACGGTCCATCTATGTAATACTTCTATGATATATAATGTCATGTGCATTGTAGCACAGTACATTTCACAGAATAAGAATAAGATAAGAAAGTGCTCATTCTGACTTATCTTCCAAAGGTTGATAGAATAAAGAATTATTTAAACTTATTAGTGCCTCACTCATTTTGCTGTTGCTGCAGCATGCCATATTGCTGTTTGTAGGCGTTATACGCTGTCTGCAGCACCCATTCATCCAGACACACAGATGGAAAGCCATGGTGGTCTATGATGCACGTCTTCACCCCCTCCTCCTCCATCGTTCTGGTCACTGCCTCTATTTCACTACAGCAGACACACTCAGCCACTGTCTCCATGTTCACACAGTTTTGACATGTACACCTGGAAATAGAAATGTTCATAATATTTGTAAATCAATTCATATTATTGACACCTGCAATCTGCAAACATGTGGAATAATTAATATTATCATTGTCTTGTTGTGGATCTTATTAATCTGCATGCATATTTTTAGTATTGCCGGTATATGGAGCTGTGGCCCATAGAAATAATGGGTAATTAATTAGGTTTGACATTGTGTCAATGATAGATACTTAGTGTATAGATAGGCCTGGGGTGTAAGTTGTAACACTAACAGTAACACATTGTGTCAATGATAGATACTTAGTGTATAGATAGGCCTGGGGTGTAAGTTGTAACACTAACAGTAACACATTGTGTCAATGATAGATACTTAGTGTATAGATAGGCCTGGGGTGTAAGTTGTAACACTAACAGTAACAGTGCAAGACTAGGCCACAAACTAAAACTAGTCTATAAATAAATAACATATTACCATTCTGTATTCTCAAGGCGATCTATGTCGTGTGCTCCTCCAGCATCAATAGCAGCAGCGTCCTCCTGACCGTCTTCATCAGCGTCGGGTTCAAAGCGATATGGCTCTATCCCTCTCACAGCTTCTTCCCTATCTGAATCGCTTCCACTCCCCACTAGTCCTTCACTTGCACTTTCCTCATCCACAAATCTTTCATCCTCGCTCAAATTAATGGAGAAATCGTCGCTATCTCGGTCAGAATCGCTCTCAGATCTGGCGGCCATCATTGCAAACAATAGGGAGCTTTGCGGATATGTTCAATTGTCCACGTCACGCTACTTCCGGTAGGGGCAAGGCTTTTTTTTGTCAGATACCAAAAGTTGCTATCTTTATCGTCGTTTTTCTATTCTAAATCCTTTCAGCAAAAATATGGCAATATCGCGAAATGATCAAGTATGACACATAGAATAGATCTGCTATCCCCGTTTAAATAAAAAAATTTCATTTCAGTAGGCCTTTAAACGGCTACTGTTTTCTAGTAAGAGCCAATACAAGACACTGTAAGGCAGGTCATCATGACGGGGAGATTTGTCTGAGGATCCACATGTCAAAGGAAAAAGAGGTAAGTTGAGGAACAGACATACATTTTAATTGTTAATTTGTATTTATGTCTGTTCCTCAATTTATCAGATTGTTTGCTGATTGGATGCTTAATTTTCACACAAATCCTTGCGCCATAATGACCCACTTTCCTCTGCCTAAAATTGGCTCCAACTTGGAGACATACAGTAAGTGACCAATCATTGAGTCCATGTGCGCACAGAGAGGGCACACGCGCAAAATGATTCTGTACATGCGTAAAGTCTGCACATTTGCAAAATGAGTCTGCATATACTCCGATTGTGCTTTTTATGCATGAGGATTTTCACACTGTACGGACGCCATAACCGGTGGCAGAACTAACAAATCAGAGCGGGTACATGACCCTTTTGACCCTGTGCTTTTCGAGCTTATGCTGGCAACCATGGTTTGCGGACCACTCGAAACAGTAGGAAAAACTCAACCCAGCCATTTGAGAGTACGCCACCGCTACACTTGGTGTCTTTTTTCCTTTTCTTTGCGATTTGCCGCTCCACTTTTATGTTAATATAAACTGCCACTCATGTTAACTTCGTAGTAAAAATGCTCACGTAGCTTGTACTCTGTTGACAAGTGACTGATGATGTTGGTAGACGGTTGATGACAATTTTACCCTGAATACACTGGGAGATATTTGCACGTCGCAAAGTGAAACGTGAGAGTGAAAATAAAGTCAGTCATACAGCACAACATTTTATTAAATTTTTTACACCTACTAAACCACTAAAGTCAGTCTTGTAAAGTTTTTAGCAACTATGACTCATCCTGACTGGGGTAGCCTGTAAGCCTACATACTGTACTTCCAGCTCATTTAATGGTAGTGTTTAAAATAAAACTGTTTGCATATGCTGAGCTCCTACAGGCCCAAGCCGTGGGATAGGCCCGCTCTCCTACCTCCGCCCCTCATAACCATTAGCCTACAAACATGCAGACATAAAATTGTACAAATAATAATTGCACAGCTTTTTTTACTGCATGCCTGTTATAAAGTACTTTTTCACACTCAACCATTCATCATGGTATTGCAAATTAGATCCTATATTCACCTCCAAATTCAAAGGATATTTCAACTTGAAAACTCTCTTTAACCTCTTTGCTAAATCTTCTAGCCTCATGTTGCCGCCCTTTCTTCTTCCTCCTCCTCCTCTCCCCTCTCTTCTCTCCCCTCTCCCTCTACTTCTCTCTTCTCAGCCACTCATCAGTCATTAGCGTTAGCTTCCCCATTGAGAGCATATGGAATGATGGATCGCAGTGCTATCGGCGCTAGCAAGGCTAAGGGCCATTTGCCGGGTGCGCTGCGGTGTAGGGGAGCCCTGGGGCCATGCTTTGCAACCTCGACCCCACACGTCTGTTTGAAGACCCTCCCCACAACAACATGCTCCCTATTATTATGGGATAGTCTGCTTAACATTGACACAGGTTACTCACGATACTTCCTTGCACTATGTTGGGGGCTGTGTCCCTTTAATGAGAGACACGTTATTGATGAGATTCCTGTATGAAAGTAAATGTTACACTGTTTTAAGTAAGGAGAGCACGGTGGAGAAGTGGTTAGCATGTTTGCCTAACAGTCAGAAGATCCAGCTTCGAATCTCCGTCAGAACATGTGGAGTTTGCACTTTCTCTTTGTGCTTGTGTGTGTGTTCTTTCCGGCTTCCTCTCGCATAGCAAAAAAGTGCGTGGACCGGATTTGTCTCTGCTCTAAATGGCCCATAAGTGAAAATGTTTGTGAGAATGGTTGGTTGTCTACTAATATGTGCCCTGTGATTGACTGGCAAACAGTCCGGGGTTGCCCATAAAATGACTCTAATGAGGATAAACGGCCTAGAAGATGGATGTATTGATATTGTTAAGCTAAATAAAACAGCGAAAATCAGGAAAGAGAACTCATTCAAACAAATAAAGTCTATGCCGTTTAATTCAAATCAATGCTTTAAAAGAAGTCTGTAAGAGAACGAGATGAAGCAGATTAAAGGAGGAGTGAAGGGTATCCCATTGTGCCCAGCTGATAGACTAGGTTAGGCTGATGTGATTACGGGGTCCCTGAAGTGCGATCTATCACACATTACCGTCCACACTGTCAACAACCATACACACGCGCTGCGGGAGAACGCCAATGCCAGGAGACAGCCGTCTGGCAACAGATATGCTGTCTTGCATACACATGTGTGCACGTAGAGATACACACACACGCACAATAACAATCATATATATGTCAAACCAACATAAAGCCAGTATCCATGTGCGTGCTTTTTGGAATCAATTGATATGGGACAAAAATTTAGTTTTTTGTTCAAATTCCAAATAAGTGTGTATGGGACGGTATAGCTCGGTTGGTAGAGCGGCCGTGCCAGCAACTTGAGGGTTGCAGGTTCGATCCCCGCTTCCGCCATCCTAGTCACTGCCGTTGTGTCCTTGGGCAAGACACTTTACCCACCTGCTCCCAGTGCCACCCACACTGGTTTAAATGTAACTTAGATATTGGGTTTCACAATGTAAAGCGCTTTGAGTCACTTGAGAAAAAGCGCTATATAAATGTAATTCACTTCACTTCACTTCACTTCACTACTCTGCCTCAACGGCCCACTGATGTCTGCCTCACTTTTAAAGTTTATTCATAAAACATCCTCCAATGCACTGTATTATGAATGCAGAATGAATTTTGTTGCCACTTTGCAAAATAAGTTCAGGGAAACATTGGCCCAGTTTGCCTTCACGGTCCCTCATGTCTTGCAACTTTTAAGCTTTTAATTTCACCTTTTTTTTGCTCTCTTTGCCTCAGAGTTTGCATGTAAGATATTGAGCTCAGATTAAGGTGAGATTAGATGGTGTTTAATGGGACGTGTGTGTGGTGTCTTTGGCCTCCCACTGCTCTCTGACTCCCCTCTTAAGTCCCAGAGCAGTGTGAGCTCCACTAATCATTTCCCCTTCACACTTGCGCGTTATATAGCATGCTCTTGTTTAACTCTTCCACTGGCCCATCAGTCCCCACCTTACCCCACTTCTCTGTGTACGCGTGCCAACCTAAATGGCCTCCCTGGTTCACTTTTCCTCTGGAGCTGATCTTCAAAAAAAAATGTGAGCGTTTCTTTAACTCCTTCGCTGACTCCCTCCCTCTGTCCCAGCCCAGCAGGCCCCATCCAAACATTCAAGGACAAATCTGAATATCCCTTTTCACCGTTTAAGTGTTAAAAGCCTGGCGGTGGCAGGGTGTTATCTTAACGCGCCTTGCCGTGCCATCATCAGAGCGCGTGATGAAAATGGCTGTGATGATGCTAAAAGAAAAAAAAGAGGAGGGGGAGAAAAAGTAATAATCAAATATGTTTTTCAAGGGCACAGTGACCATTTGCTGGGGGGGAAATTATCCTAGTAGTTAAGCTTGCTCAGTCTGAGCCGAGCGGAGTTGAGAGAGTGGATGCCTGTGTGTGTGCGCGCGTGCAAGTGTGACAGCCTTATTTGTTTTTCCCCCCACTCGATGCAAGTATACCATACTTTCCTCTGTGTTTAAGCTCTTTTTGCACATTACTGAATGACTTCACAATGTTTCATGCAAAAACAACAGAATATATCAGTCTCTGTGCAAGTGTGTGTGTACGAGCGCGAGCGAGGATATGCACATCTGTGTGTGTGTGTGCTTGTGTGTGCATGCGTCAATATACACTGCCAAAATCTGCTATCAATGATGAGTAGAAAATGGCCAACAGTAGTAGATTCCAAACAGCAGCGTCTGGCTGATTTTTTTAAGATAAAGTGCCCAATGAACACAGGGAGACATTTCTCTCTCTGTTAATATACTTATGATGATGAATTTGCTATTGCATAGAGTTTAATGGTTGCCAAGAATAAATCCAGAGGTTGTCAGCAGTATACAGTTGAGGACAGTCAGCACAGGGAGAAATCTTTTTACCCCTAACGTTCTCAATTATATTAGTGTTTTAAATAATAATAATAATAATTTAGTTAGTTTATTTTAATGAATAGCAAGAAGTATAAATAGATACAGATTAGTTTGTATGTATTGCATTATATATTACCACACCACCCGCAACCCCGAGAGGGACAAGCGGTATAAAATGGATGGATGGATGGATGGATGGGATTACCAGAATGTTTTACATAGTTTGTTTGTTCAAATTATTTTAGGGTTTCAATTATTAATTATTTAAATTATAATTTTGCAGGTATTATCTCAACACTAATATACAAGTTATTTCCATAGATATGCATTTTGAATTTGAATATCTTTATGCTTAAAGTAATTTCTTTATGTTAAGGAGAGTATTTTCCACTAACTATACATACATGCTAATTTGTTTTAGTTGTTATATTATGTATTACCATAATGTTTGACACCTATTTTCGTGCATTAATATTTTTGTTTGTATTTATTCAACATTTGTTAGGTATTCATTATTGTAAGTTATTATGAATCTAAAATTAATTGTGAATTAATACACCCATTATTTGCAGATTAACGTACAAATAATTTCCAGTAAATATACTGTACATACATACTGACTTGTTTTACATGACATAGTTAGTACCAAATTGTTTTTCCCATAAAGGCACTCCATTTAACACCAATTCCTTATCATTCTCTGCATTAAAATTATGTATCTAAACACACATATTTGGAAAACAATTTACATTATGGAACATATCTTCACCAGTCACCCGAATCCCTATTGATGTTGACATACAAAAAAAAACATAAATACAAGAGTTGTCAAGTGGGAAATATGTTGACATGTACTCTGTGCGTGTCCTTGTAGGCCCCTTTTATGTGTGTGTGTGTGTGTGTGTTTCTATGCATGTGTATGTGGTGTGTAATTAAATCCAATTGTCATGTTGTATATACCGTGCGTGCACCGTCCGTCAAATGGAAAAAAGTCACTTGTTTTGAATGGCGTAAACATGTTTAAAAAGTAGACAATGAACAGGAACTGATGATCTATGCTGGCTGTATGACCTTTAAATTTATTTAGCGTATGTCAAATTGGCTTTATTTTCACTCTCCAAACCAAATCTATTTTAATGTATTCAGCTATTTAAAAGTACTTGATTTATTTAAAGTTGTAGAGTGGTTTTGCCTCCTACAGAGGCCGGATAACCCTAATCCACGGCACACATTTTTATCAGTAGTTCATTGGCAGGGCTAAATATTGACTTATCATTAAGTGGAATGACTGAAACCCTAATAATAATTCACGTTGTCTAAGCACCTTGTGTTGATGCAGCGCTTCCGACGCTGTTAATGAATGTATGCAAATCCGACATAAATCTGAAGATTAGGGCCTGAGCGTTCCGCGATGCAGCAGAGAAAACAAGAGGTGTGTGATAAATCGTTGTCAACACAAATACGCTACAAGTACACACAGCTTACAGTGAGGAAGAGAGAAAACACAGACTGTGTGTTTCTAAACCTGAGCACAAGTGTACTGCACTAGTGTAGCACACAGATAACACTTACTGAAGACTGGGATTGTACGTCTGTTGTTTGCATGATATGAAAACCTGAAGTTTTAGAAGTAGTTTGGTAAACAGTTGATGCACAGATACTGAAAATAATGTTGCATATCCACAATTAAGATGTAATGAGATTGATGATGGAAAAAGTTACCAACAGAAAGTTTTACGGTAGGAAAGAGTCATTTTAGGACATGCGTGACTGCGCTTTTTAAAAAATGTTGTGAATTTTTCATTCACAATCCCTATGTGAGACAAGCTCACTTATGGCTCTTTCTTTTGTTTATTCTAAATCATAAAAAATGCTAGTAAGAGGTGGCTAACGATGCAGGTAATGAAGATTTGATCTATTCCGCTTATAACGCCCTCTAAAAAACCTCCAACAACGTTTTATATACATGTTGTAAGTATGTATGTAATGTAGTAACAGGCACATTCATAGTACAATGTAATATTTAGCATATTTTGTTCATTTTAAGCATTGTCGAAACTTTTTTGGGGATGCATCAATTTCACATTGTGCATCACAACGTTCGCTATTTCCTTCGACAACTATCTCTACTGATCATTGCAGACTTCATGAGAGCCAACAACGAGTACTGTGAGACAATTGATGATCCAGAATCTTGTATTTTGAGCCTGAACATATGGAAAATGATCTACAAGTTTTAGAAGCTGGGTGCTAAGCAGATCATGCTATAGTGAAACACTAAGCATCATGCAGCAGTATTGCTAATTGCTAAATAAGAAATACGAACAATGAACATAATAAAACAATCACTTAACAATGTCCACTCCCACTGGGATGCCGACTCTTGGGATGTTTAGATCTCTCTGCAAAAACTTGTGTTACCCTGTTCAGATGATGAATTCATCATAATCCTTGCTCCTTAGGTAAAAAAAGGTGGGAGCTAACTAACATATTGCCACATGATGTCTTTGGGTTTAAGTTGAATTTCAAAGTTGACCAACTTCTCGGGTTATGGCCACAAGCTTATACTATACAAGGGTGAGGCATGATTTATAATCTAGCGCAAACTTTTACCAACTTTGGGGCAATGCAGCAGCTCAGTAGGTCAAGAGCTGCAGTAGTTACCTCTGTGATCAAGACGTTGTGTTACTAAAAATAGAAAATAAAAAATAAAAATGGTGTTATCTCTTACATTATCAATGTCGTTACGACTTGGTTCATATGCTGGTCATGACATGTATATGGAGTATTGTTGGCGTTTTAAAAAAAATATTTTTTATAGATTTATTTTATTAATTAATTATTTTCATCAATCAATCAAAGTTTGCTTATATAGCTCTTAATCACAAATGTCTCAAAGGGCTGCACAAGCCACAACGACATCCTCTGCTCAGATCCTGTTCAGCTACTCAAGCAAATCATATTGTTGATGGAGATGTCCATATCTGCAGTACAGATTTACTTTACAAAAGGGAAGTGTGGGTTACTTCTGTTGCTGCCTTATTTGTATTTGACTTTATTAAGGTGGCGACTTGTCCAGGGTGTACCCCGCCTTCCGCCCGAATGCAGTTGAGATAGCCTCCATCACACCCTGCGACCCCAAAAGGGACAAGCGGTAGAAAACGGATGGATGGATATATGGATGGAATAAATGGATTTATTTAATGTTTGGCACAGCTGGCCCGGAACAGGATAGAATAGAAAGAAGAAAAATAGGAATACGGAGGCGAAATTGCGGGTAGACAAAAAAAACAACGACGACAACAACAGAACAACATCAGCAAATACAATTTGTACAAATATGATACCAAAAATTATAGCACAGAATCAGTTAGTGAAGTAGATAGTAATGACACAGAAATGACAATGAACATTACTGCACTACAAATGAGCTGCACTACAAATAAAAATGGACTACACTCCAAATAAAAATACCAATAGGAATAGCACTATTGATAATGAATAATGATAATTACTTCAATTATCAACAATACAATTGTTTCAAATGCAAAAATACACATATGTAATGAAAACTTGAGTTACAAAAGAAAGCAGATAAATGGAGGGGAAGAAAGAGTAGCGAACTGTATTAACCTTGTGTATTAACCAGTGGGCCGTGTTTTACACAGTTTCCCCTGGGGGGAACAACGTTAATATAGACTATATTGCCAAAAATATTTGGCCACCCATCCAAATGATCAGATTCAGGTGTCCTAATCACTTGGCACAGGTGTATAAAATCAAGCACTTAGGCATGGAGACTGTTTCTACAAACATTTGTGAAAGAATGGGCCGCTTTCAGGAGCTGAGTGATTTCAAGCGTGGAACTGTCATAGGATGCCACCTGTGCAACAAATCCAGTCGTGAAATTTCCTCGCTCCTAAATATTCCAAAGTCAACTGTCGGCTTTATTATAAGAAAATGGAAGAGTTTGGGAACAACAGCAACTCAGCCACAAAGTGGTAGGCCACGTCAACTGCCAGAGAGGGGTCAGCGGATGCTGAAGTGCATAGTGCAAAGAGGTCGGCGAATTTCTGCACAGTCAGTTGCTACAGAGCTCCAAACTTCATGTGCTCTTCCAATTAGCCCACGTACAGTACGCAGATAGCTTCATGGAATGGGTTTCCATGGCAGACAGCTGCAGCTAAGCCATACATCACCAAGCGTCGGATGCAAAGCACGTCGCCACTGGACTCGAGAGCAGTGGAGGCGCGTTCTCTGGAGTGATGAATCACGCTTTTCCATCTGTCAATCTGATGGACGAGTACGGGTTTGGAGTTTGCCAGTAAGAATGGTACATTTCGGACTGCATTGTGCCGAGTGTGAAATTTGGTGGAGGAGGAATTATGGTGTGGGGTTGTTTTTCAGGAGTTGGGCTTTGGCCCCTTAGTTCCAGTCAAAGGAACTTTGAATGCTCCAGGATACCCAAACATTTTGGACAATTCCATGCTACCAACCTTGTGGGAACAGTTTGGAGCGGGCCCCTTCCTCTTCCAACATGACTGTGCACCAGTGCACAAAGTAAGGTCCATAAAGACATGGATGACCGAGTCTGGTGTGGATGAACTTGACTGGCCTGCACAGAGTCCTGACCTGAACCCGATAGAACACCTTTTGGATAAATTAGAACGTAGACTGAGAGCCAGGCCTTCTCGACCAACATCAGTGTGTGACCTCACCAATGCGCTTTGGAAGAGTTGAAGCTGTAAAAGCTGCAAAAGGTGGACCGACATCATATTGAACCCTATGGGTTAGGAATGGGATGGCACTTCAAGTTCATATGTGAGTCAAGGCAGGTGGCCAAATACTTTTGGCAATATAGTGTATGTTTGATGAAACATGATTATATGCATGAGTGTATGTATACATCCATTATGTGCTTGTATGTGTACAATATGTGTATATGTATGTTTGTACAATGAACCTGCGTGTGAATGTATGTATCGTATGTGTGTGTGTGTGTGTGTGTGTGTGTGTGTGTGTGTGTGTGTGTGTGTGTGTGTGTGTGTGTGTGTGTGTGTGTGTGTGTGTGTGTGTGTGTGTGTGTGTGTGTGTGTGTGTGTGTGTGTGTGTGTACTGTATGTGCGAGCGTATGTACTTATGTATGGGCGCGAGTACCTATTTGTGCATGTATGTATGTATGCATGAATGAATGTACGTATAAATGTATGTATGAATAATTGTGTGTATGTGTGTTTGTATGTACAATATATTTGTGTCCCAGTATGTGTCAGTATGTGTGGGAGCCAAAGTACGACCTCAGTCACCCAGAGAGCCTAACCCAAAACAGTAGGTGTGGTACCCAATGAACAAGGGATCGGCGGCCCCACGCAGGCAGGCCAGCCAGCGACAGAACCCCCAGAACCGGGCCAACCCTGCTGCCTGGCAGTACAGCGGCAGGCCGTAGACAGACGGGCCCTACAGAGGACAAGGCACATGAGAAGCAAAAGACAGCCAGCCCCCAAGCCAGCGAGAGACCATACCTAACGCGGGCAGAAGGACGGGACGCCATGCCCCAAGAGGCCCAGAGACTCCCTGCAACCGGACGGGAAGACCGCCCCACTCCACAAGCAACCTGGCCCCCACGAAAATAACGCGCCCTAGAGAGCACGGCGGGGCCCGCCCCAAACCACTCCAATTAAGTCGACTGCAGCAGGACCGCACAGCACATGGGCCACGGGAACCACTTGCCCCAACTGCAGGCACCCCAATGATGGAGATGGAAAATTCAGCAACCGCCCTGGCAGATCCTCCCCGTGAGGAAAGAGAAAAGAAAGGGGGGGAAAAAGGAGGATATCACAGACACGCCGAGACACAAGGTCACTACCCCAGCAGCACCGCAGAATATCATGCAACGCACTGAGGTGCCACAGCAAGCCCAACCAAGGAAGCTCACTATGTGTCAGACTTGGCCTAGTGGTATACATTATGTTTATTGTTTACCATGAGTTTCCTAGTTTTCTTGCAAATTGGTATCTATAGCAGTAGCATACAATGTAAGACTACATTTATTTGGGTGCCGCAGCACCCAGATGAAAGGGAGGTGTAAAGATGAAAGGTTATGATGGTGAGAGGGCGAGCGATGAGTATAGAAAAGCTGTTTGGAAAATGTGTTGAGCTGTTTATTTGCTCGTCATTGAAGCTGAAGTAAGGCGCTGAGGGAATTGGCCAGCGAGCCTCTTCTTTACAACAGCTGCCGCCGCTAAGTGAGTTACTAGCCGTCACACTGCCTTTATATCACACAATCACAAACTTGTGCATTTTCGCTGTGACAGGCAACGTGCAGGCAACACAGACAAGATTCTCTGCCCGATTGTGTCATTTAATAGCAGCTTCACAGCCCTGCATTTGCATGAACACTGATGGAGGTGTTGGGCAATAAGTTATTTATCATGCTGCAACTAGCTGCAGCCCCATTAAAGGACAAGGCCGTGACACAAAGCAATGACTTGGTGTTTAATGTCCGCTGTCAAATAAAATGAGCAACACAGCTGGAGGCGGATGGTGCCACGGATCAGCATGTCATCAAGTCTTATGATACATTTACTAAATACCTCATGCAAGTTACATTATTTTATCCATAAGCTGAATAATCAGGAGGGACCAGAACCTAGGGATCTTACCTTATTTAAAATGAAAAGGTTTCACTGGTTTAAATGCAATTTGTATAACCACGTAAAGAATATCTTAGTCTACTTTACCATACTTTGCTCATTTCAATTTCCGATGCATCCTCACAGCAGGTTTCTTGCTGACTCAGTCTTCTAGCAGGACAATATTATGGCCCTAATCCACTGGAAGGCCAAAGCATGACAATCCCTTCAGCTAAGCCGTGTTGATGTCTCAGTAACCTGATTGCTTCAACCTGGGTAATTACTAGGGCCACAGGAGAGACTCTTTACTGTCTTCAGCTCCCTCTGACTTTTGTTTTACCCTCACATTCGCGACCTCACCTTTAGCGAACACACACCAAATTCAGTCATTTCTACTGTTTATCACAGTAGTCCAGTCCACACCAGTGCTCACCTTTTCTGTCAACTATTGTATTGTGCTGCACCACAGCTCAGCCAGAAGTTAAGTTGGATATAAAAAAATAATAATTAATATAACGACATATGTCAATGATATTTAAACTGATGAGCTGGGATTTTTTTTTGAGAAATCATTCATAATTGGATATGGTGCATTATTGTGCCTTTTTTTTCCTCTGATAAGGACACATTATCCGCACTACTACGCATAGAATTAACTCAATAGTGTACAAAACAGGCTATTTTCCTGCGCATTTCAAAATCAATAAACCCGCATCGGCAAATAAAACATACCTCTATATCAGGTGTGTCAAACGTACGTCCTGAGGGCCATTTAAGGCCTGCAAACAGGTTTAATCCGGCCCGCAAGATGAGTTTGCTAAGTATAAAAATGAGCTGGATTTTTTTAATGAAAAAAAACTGCTGTTCTAAATGTGCCCTCTGGATGTCGCAATAGCAATTCAAGTGTAACCCACGTCACACATGACAGTGTTTAAAGATGAAATGTCAGCTCACTTTAAGCGCCCTCTGGATTGGCTGCCGCTACTCTAATCAGCGCAGGTGAAAGCAATCAGCTGCTCTGTTGTGGCTGGCAGCAGATAGCTGCGGTATTGACGCACAATACTTTCCTTCATTGTATATTATCCACTCAACGTATAAAATACCGAAACGGTAAGATGCGAAGACTTAAGTCAACTTGACCATCATCTTTGTAGTTAGAGTTCCATGCAGCGCTTGCAATTGGTTGAATACTCCATGTGCACTCTTAATAACATTGTAAAAATTGTGTGTTTCTACATTTGTTTGTTCTGTTTTATTTTATGCGTAAATCTACCAAGTTCACATTGGTTAAGTTTGGCGTTATGATACCTTGATTTCGGCTATGGTGTCATTTTTATAATTGTTTTGTTCATTTTATAATTGTAATATTTGAATGATGATAAATTAATGTGTTGTGGCAGTTGCGGATTTCACCAATGCGGCGGTTTGAGGAAACACTGGATTGCTTTTTCATTCGTTTTTAATGGTGAACTGCCAACATGAGAATCCCAAACAGGAAGCGCTCAAAGTTTAATTGCTTTCTAAAAACACTGAGACAAAGTCTTAAGTTCATTGTGTTCTTTATGGTGTTTTTGAAACTGCACCAATTTTTTTCCTCGGAATGTTCAACCAACTTGAAATGTTTTGCCAATATGATTATTTATAATATGTACATTTTCAGAATGTGCTATTTTTGGCCAAAGTAAGACAGAGAAAACAATCTGAAGTTGTCTTTATTTTTAAGTTTTATTGCTGTGATTTTACCAGCCCGGCCCACGTGGAAATAGATTTACCTCCATGCTAAATTTAGTTTCATACCCCTGCTCTATATGGTACAGTTAAAATTAAAATAACTGTAAAAACAAATTCAATGTAAAAAAAAATGTAAGAAAATATTTTAAATTTATTATATTTGAACTCACAATTTGCAACACTCATCGGAAGCCGGAAGCCAGGTGTACCGCTCATAGTTGGTAGATTCGATTGGAAGTGACGGACAAACCATTTCACTGACTAGGACAGGTTAGCTAGCTCTCCCGACCTTGTCTCACGAGATCTAGCTTCTCTTGAAATATCTGTCTTCAAAATGGCCTTACAAGTTAATATCTGCAACATAATCAACAATTTGCTCTCGTTCGGCCATCATAGGTTAAAAAAGCAAGTAGATATCAGATTTTTCTGTTAGCCGAGTGTTGCTGGGGTGTGGCTCAGCCGATCAGCTTAGCACGTCCTGCTGTTGCAACTTACAATTTATGATATGAATACTCACTAGACTAGTGAGTCAATAATCATAGGAAGCATCAATGTCACGTCACATGCAACGGTTCATCGTGTGGCTACCTAAAACGACTGTCAACAACTCATTATCTGATTGGCTATCACAACTGTCTATCAACTGTATGTGCGCCGATAACCCACACTGCACAGACTGCCGCTTTGTTGATTTAGAAGTCTTCGGCAGATTTCATACAACGCTGGCAACAAGCCATCTGAATTCTGATTGGGTAAAAACTCTAACGTAAAAACGGCAACACTGGAGCCTAATATGACATAAAGAGAATATGGTGAATATGTTTATATATTTAGGGAATGTACATTGAAAATAAGAATCACTTTTAACAATTAATGATCATGATTTATTTTAGGCCAGCAGAAAATGTCTTGCTGGCTTTGACGGTAAACATAGTATACAGTAATTCAGGTGTCTTCAATGTTTTCCAGGCAAAGGACCCCCAAAATGAGGGAGAGCTCGAGCAAGGAACCCCTACTTATATACTGTATCTTGTATGAATTGTTTTATTTTTTATTTTATCCTAAAAGTACCTTGTTATTATGCAACACTAAGATATTCAAAGAATACAGTATAGCTCCGCCAATAGCTAGCTGGCAACTACAGCGCTAATAGTTAGCTGGCAGCTACTGCTGCTAATTGCTAGCTTGCAACTTGAGCGCTTTTAGCTAGCAATCGTAAATGCTAAGATTATTATAATAATACATACTTACTATTTATTCATGTTTTTATTTCAAACCTGCAATTTACAATGCGTAGGGTGCCATTTATAAACCAATGTTATTGTGTATTGAAAGACAAATTTGTGGAAAAATTGCAGGTGGAAAACAAAGAAATATATTTTTAAAAAGTCTAATCAACCAAAAAAATCACAACCTCCCTGCAGTACCTCTGCGGACCCCTCTGGGTCGCAAACAACATTTTTAACACTTCTGCAGTAATTCAAATGATAAGAAATATATAAAATATGCAATATACAATACTGTGGTATTAAAATGTATTACATATTGTCGTGATTAAAGCCTCATATTTGTTCGCTATTTGCTTTCTATGAAGAGAAAATGTGTTTAATTGCTGTCAGGTAATAGTAAATCTCATAAAGGACAATAGTTGTAGTTTTTGTGCTACCATGTATTGTTTTGAAAGGCTTATGTACAGTAAATACTAATCACGTCAAGTCTTTCAAAGCAAAATGTATAAGTATTTTCCGAAATTAACCTCTGTAAAGCCACTTTGAATGTATGTGTAAATCTATATATTGTACTTATTTATTTGGGGATTTTAGTATGGTTGATTTTGCATTTATTTTTCTACAATCATAAAAATGTAAGGGTTTACCTTTGAATTATATTAGGCAACATGCATGTATGTAATTTGTTGTGCAGATGTAAAATTATTTTAATATCAAATGTCTTCAAAGCTGTAGTGCCTTAATACTGCTAGCTATATTATTAACTCTGCCAGGAGGTTGCCATTGGTTTGTCAGTTAGTGAGTAAGCAACATAACTCAAAAAGCTATCAGTGAATATTTAGGAAATTTCAGGAAATGTCCGAAATGAAAGAAGGAACAACTAATCTGATTTTGGACTGGATCCAAATAATTTTTATTATGTTACCTTACATTTATGCTTGTGTGTGTGTGCATGTGTGCGTGCATTTATGCCAGCGGCCTCGCAGAGACAAAGACAGTGGATGACTGACAAGAGTGTTCGTTCCATTTCTTTCATTCCACCATTGATAGCTCAAAAGTTTATGAGACGTTTTTTTTATCTAACTTTCAGGAAATGTCCAAAACGAACAAGTCATTTTATGTTGTAGCTTATCCGGATCATTTCTATTATGTTACCTTACATTTACATTACAAGCTTCAATGTCTGTTTATGTGTATTCTCATGGCCTCGCCTTTACCCACAGAGACAAAGAGGCTTCAATTAGTTTTGTTTATTGCGCTGTAGATAGCTAAAAGATTTATGGGCAGATGTTCATTTAACTTCCGGGAAATGTCAAAAATGGGATAGGGAGCAAGTGATTAGATTTTGGAGGTGATCTGTATCACCGTCTGGATTTAGGACTGTTTTTTTCTCAAGTGGGAGATACGGCCTGTTGGATGTCTGCGTTCTCTTAGTGCTTTTCTCTTGAGTTTTTATTTCAACTTACAGTTGAAGTTGAATTAGCGGCCAACAATGGCGGCTCTAGGAAACTGCGCTGTTCCTCCCTCCAAAGTCAGCAACAGAATCAGAAAGATAAAAGTTGAAAGGAAATAAGGTAGTAACTCAGTTAACGTTCATAATCTGTTCCGGAAGTGCAGATATAAAGTACGTTAACTGAAGCAAGTTTTCACATAGGAAGCCATGTAAATACAAACATTTCCTTCCACAATCAAATATTTTAACACAAAACACCTTAATTATAGAACACTTACATCTTAACATGCAGAAACCATACAAAAGAAAAACTATAAATGACTAATGAAAATGATTTTTTTCCCCTTTATTTAAACACTATTGTAGACGAACACAGCGAGACAACGAGAGAGGTTGACTGGAGTGAAAAGCGGAAAGGGAGGAGGAGGAAGGAAGTGGAGAGAGAGGGATTTTGCCAAGTGAATTATAGGAGCGTAGTGTGCGAGATTTGGTATTAGGCATTTGATTCAAGATGGGTGGAAGCAACAGAACAAAATAACATTTTATTACACGCAAGCACAACAAATAAACGGTAACCAGAGCATCTTCTTGAGGAATAATTTGTTGTTAATTAGGGCAGTGGTTCTCAAATGGGGGTACGCGTACCCCTGTGGGTACTTGAAGGTATGCCAAGGGGTATGTGAGATTTTTTTTAAATGTCTGTCAAAAAGAACTGTGAAAAGAAATGCAACAATGCAATATTCAGTGTTGACAGCTAGATTTTTTGTGGACATGTTCCATAAATATTGATGTTAAAGATTTCTTTTTTTGTGAAGAAATGTTTAGAATTAAGTTCATGAATCCAGATGGATCTCTATTACAATCCCCAAAGAGGGCACTTTAAGTTGATGACTAATTCTATGTGTAGAAATCTTTATTTATAATTGAATCACTTGTTTATGTTTCCATTTTTGAAGTTTTTAGTTATTTTTATATCTTTTTTTCCAAATAGTTCAAAAAAGACCACAACAAATGAGTAATATTTTGCACTGTTATACAATTTAATAAATCGGAAACTGATGACATAGTGCTGTATTTTACTTCTTTATCTCTTTTTTTCAACCAAAAATGCTTTGCTCTGATTAGGGGGTACTTGAATTAAAAAAATGTTCACAGGGGGTACATCACTGAAAAAAGGTTGAGAACCACTGAACTAGGGCATTCGTTAACCAACGTATCACTGTAGTCCATATACAATTTAGGATTTGAGGGATTAACTTTAAAGTTAGATCATTAAACTGATTTCCCACACAGTAGACAACTTTCATTTACTTTTCTTTTCTTTTTTAGGTTTTTCCTGCTGTGGTCAAGAGTATGTCAACTCTTCTACATCGCTCTGCTGCGTAGACTCTGAGGGACAACCCATAAATCACCCATCTGGTAATGCCACAGTGAGATTGCAGTGCTGTGGGTCAAAGGTCATACTTCAGGGACAAGAATGCTGCCATGGAATTGGTTTTGACCCACAGCAGCATGTGTGTGCCAGCAAGCCCACACCGGACCTTTTGATGACGGTACAGTACAATTTAATATTTATATTAAATTATTTGTGCTACTTTTATCAATTTACTGTATATAAAAGACGATTTATATGCATATATATGTAGTCGAGGTTTCTGTGGTTTATCCGTTATAAAGTGCTCAATACCGGAGTAGAGCGGAATATATGTTAGGTCAGAAAAAACACAGAAGCTTTTATAAAATCCCCTGGCGAGCAGGGAAACCTGTGAAACAGGCTTGTAGGGATGATATAGCCTCTGTGTTTTTTCTGACCTAATGTACATAAATATGTATATATTTATGGCGACCCATCAGCGTTCTTGTTTTGTACAGTGTTTGTCTTATCTTGAACGGGTTTGTGCTGAAAACAAAATTTGGTTGTACTTGTACAATGACAATAAAGAGCCATCCATATGTACAGTCGTGATCAAAAGTTTACATACACTTGTAAAAAACATAATGTCATGGCTGTCTTGAGTTTCCAATAATTTCTACAACTCTTATTTTTTTGTGATAAAGTGATTGGAGCACATACTTGTTGGTCACAAAAAACATTCATGAAGTTTAGTTCTTTTAGGAATTTATTATGGGTCTACTGAAAATGTGACCAAATCTGCTGGGTCAAAAGTATACATACAGCAATGTTAATATTCGGTTACATGTCCCTTGGCAAGTTTTACTGCAATAAAGCGCTTTTGGTAGCCATCCACAAGCTTCTGGTTGAATTTTTGACCACTCCTCTTGACAAAATTGGTGCAGTTCAGCTAAATTAGTTGGTTTTCTGACATGCACTTGTTTCTTCAGCATTGTCCACACGTTTAAGTCAGGACTTTGGGAAGGCCATTCTAAAACCTTAATTATCGCCTGATTTAGCCATCCACTTTTGACGTGTGTTTGGGGTCATTGTCCTGTTGGAACACCCAACTGCGCCCAAAACCCAACCTCCGGGCTGATTATTTTAGGTTGTCCTGAAGAATTTTGGAGGTAATCCTCCTTTTTCATTGTCCCATGTAATCCCTGTAAAGCACCAGTTCCATTGGCAGCAAAACAGACCCAGAGCATAATACTACCACCACCATGCTTGACAGTAGTGGTATTCCTGGGATTTAAGGCCTCACCTTTTCTCCTCCAAACATATTGCTGGGTATTGTGGCCAAACAGCTAAATTTTTGATTCATCTGACACCACATGGACAAAGATAAGACTTTCTGGAGGAAAGTTCTGTGGTCAGATGAAACAAAAATGTAGCTGTTTATTTGAGTATATATGACGACCCTAAATTTTTTTTGCACAAATTACTTTTTTATTCTTTCCAATATCTGTAAAAGAGTAGGGGCCTTGAGTATTAGCTGTGTTTATGCACAAAAATGTGGCGTACACACTTTTTCACGACAAAGTTGTGATGTATCAAGAGTGCCCATGACATGGAAATGTGCGGTGTTTCACACCAACTTCATGCTTCACGTACACACATTTCTACAGGCCATGGATACTATGGCGACACACAGAGGTAGCTGTTTGGGCTTTTGCCAACATTTGATTTTAACAATGTAAAAAAGATCGAAGCAAGGACACAAAATACTTTTTTTTGCCAATGCATTTAATGCTTATTATTCATATTAATATTTGTGAGGACGTGTATACATTTATCTAGGCGATTATTTTGCCAACTATTGCTGTAACAATGTGTTCCTGTGACTCCAGCATATGTGCTTGACCAGTCAGGCAGACAGCAGCTGCCGGGGCATGCGGCACACTGGCACCGAAGGAATGACCCGCTTCTGTGTCAAGTTTGGCTGCTGCCACAAGTAGCTCTCCTGTGTTGTAATAATACATTGAGTATTCACACACGAGTCTTTCGTATCCTTTTTGATAGCACTGGCATGTTTAAATGTATAAGATTGCAAACCATATATTAAATAATTCTCACATGAAACTCTAATCTGTCTGTGAGCAGGCTGCTGTATAAACATATTTTGTTGTAAGTTGTACAAATTATATTTATATTGGAAGTAATCACAGTCAACCACCTCTTCTAAAGTTTTATGTATCGTTGCAGCGACTATCTTTTCAAACGGGGTGCAGAACTACTTTATCTCTGTTCTCCTCGCCTGTTTTGGCCACATCTATCTTCTTCTTCACCTTCTTTTTGATGTTCGACCATTTTTTTTAAATTTCAGCCTGTGTGCGGTTGTCAGAGCCCACAGCGATGACAGGCTCACTCACGCTATCCCACTCACTGGTCTGTCATTCGTTCGAAAAACAAGAAAGAATAATCTCCTACCGACTCCTACTGAATCCTGATTGGGCGGAGTGTGCAGATCTCAGGCACATGGCTAATTTCAATATGATTTGCGTATTTATAGGGGGCGTGGTGTGGGTGTCCCCAGCCAAGCAAACATCTGCGGTCAATTCTACGTTGATTGGGATGTAACAAAGAAATATGCTTGGATTAGTGGGTGCGCACACTTTAATACATCTGAATTTCTTCTTGTGTAAGGCGTTTTCTGGATTTGAACATATGGCAATTTTTAATAGGAAATCCACACAACTCTTAATACATAAGGCCCCTGGCATTTTCCGTTGTATCATATCCATATATCATATCTCTTAGTTGATTTACAGTTGTTTGATGACTCTCGTTCATTGATCACCATTATCTTAAAATTTGCATTGTAACTCAAATCTGCTCAACATTTCAGACACTTTTTCCAAACGGGTCTCTGTGTCAATGTCACTAATTTGTGTGAGTGACAGGAAGAAGAGCTCTAACTTGCTTGGAGAGAAGTAATCTGGCGCCACCTGACATTGCTACAATATGCTGTAACATATTAATCCACATTTCAGAGTTTGTATTTGTATTTAACTCCAAGTGAACCAGCCTCGTTGCTATGTATTTTTACTGTTATTACCAGATATATTATATTGAGACACTTGGTTAAATATTTCCTTTGGATGTTGAATAATGTTCACATCCAGTTGTATTGGATACACTTTATTGTACCATCTACATCGACACACATTGTCACATCAGGGCTGGTGACCGGTCCATCTTCCATTCATCATCTGGGGTCACGCGGTGCCGGCATGACATGAGCACATACACACACACTGAGATGATTGCACAAGAGGACAAAGGGTAGGAACCCATTA
Organism: Entelurus aequoreus; assembly: GCF_033978785.1. Taxonomy (NCBI): domain Eukaryota; kingdom Metazoa; phylum Chordata; class Actinopteri; order Syngnathiformes; family Syngnathidae; genus Entelurus; species Entelurus aequoreus. The sequence continues at coordinate 33,679,229 of NC_084732.1, read as the reverse complement.
GCTCTAATGATGTCATTAAGGTCACTTCATGGACATAGCTCACACAAACACACACTTTGCGGCTTGCAGATTATAAGGCAAAATTATTGAACATTGCACATTTTACACCTCACACTTGAAATTATGGAACAGCCTTCTTTTGCAAATCAGAGCTGAACAGACACTCGGGCACTCAAAATACTGCTGAAAATCCTGTTTCATTGCTGTATTGAATTCACTATTCATTGTTTCTACTGCTTTAATAGTTTATTGCCCCATGTCAAGTCAAGTCAAATAAAGTTTGACTTGACTTACACAAACAAAGTAGAAAATAAGTGTTCGGCACTCTTTTTGCAACTATAACTTTGCAACTATAACTATAAGCCTCAGTAAAGACTTTGTACAATATTTTGAAGTGTGACCTCCATTTCCCTCCTTCTCTATAGAGTGGCTGTGTGCAGGGTGCTCTGTGTCCAACTGCTGCAGCCTCTACAGCTTATTGCGGCTCCTGTGACATCGACCCCTCTATGACGGCCTGCACGTGGGTCCTGTCAACGTATCATGACGTCCCCTACGCAACATACTTGCCTGAAATCAACACCACATCTGATGGCCTCATTAAGAGCTCCCATTTTCACGACAAAACCAATGACATGCTGGGAAACAAGGAGAGCTTGTGTCCGTCCCATGAAGAGGTAGTGTACAGCGGAGATGCCAGAAGATACACCTATACAGGTAAGTTCTTAGATAGTTGTATTGTATAATTTAAAACAGTTTAAGTTTAGTACTATTTAGTAATTATATAGTTTTGCTCACCTCAATGAACGTTTTCTAAAATGTTTTCTTAAAACTGCTCTACATTGTACTTGCTTCCTGCTAATATTTTCCAGATTCTCTTATTTAGCCAGAGACACTTTGCTGGTGTTTTCCGATATCACTGTATATCGCTAGTTTCTTTGCTAACTTGCCAACTTTTTTACCCTAATTTACAATACAGTTTGTGCTGTAAAACTACGCAAGTCATTTCAGTTGCTGGCATGCAGTACTCAGTGGTAACAAGAGGGCTCACCAGTGCGTAAAAAAACCCAAAAAAGAAACATTTTAACCAATCACCGTCCTGAATTAGTCTTTGTCTCCTGAAGAAAATCACAGATGTGAGCCAGGATGTGGGTTTGTTCACACAGCAACCTGACTATTTTGGAAATATATGTAATCCATTGGTGGCTGCTGGTCTTTCAAGGAGGGAAAGCTCTAGTTCGTCCTACCTGTGAGTGCTTTGGGACAGTGAAGGGGCTCAACATCCTCGCTGCTCGTGGGGGATGCAGCTGTGTCAATGTATACGGCCTAATGCTACCATTGTACACCAGTGTCATTAACATAAAATAACATTTCACTACTATATATTAGTCTAACTGGAATTGGAATTTATATTAAAATTTGTGAATATGAATCTACCTTAAAGGGGAACTGCACGTTTTTCAAAAGTTTGCCTATCATTCACAATCATTATGAAAGACATGACGACGTATGTTTATTTTTATTTTTTATGCATTCTAAATATTAAATAAACGCGATTAAGTCCGCTAACAATGGAGTCTAAGGGAGCTGTTCAATTCTGCCTATAGAGCCCCTAAAAAAACATCCAAACATCTCTATTAGGGTTTTATATACATGATGTAAGTATATATGTAATGTAGTAACAGGCACATTTATAATAACATTTAATATTTACGTATTTTGATCATTTTAAGCATACGTGGCGCAATAATTTCAAAAACGCATTACGTTTGCTTTTTTTTTTCTTCATCACAGATTTTGCTCACTGCAGACTTTGAGAGCCAACAAACATAAAGAAACATCACTTAATTTATAAGGTCTTCTGTCATTAGGATGCCGACTGCTAGGATGTTTATATATTCCCATTTAGATGAAGGATGACAATGATCCTCACAAGGAGACGGGACTTTTCCTGGAGCATCTGGACTCCCCGGGAACCTACGCCAGGATCCTGTTTGTGGACTTCAGCTCTGCCTTCAACACCATCCTCCCTGGACTGCTACGAAACAAGCTCTACCAGCTCAGCGTGCCCGACTCCCTCTGCAGTTGGATCAATGACTTCCTGACGGACCGAAGACAGCACGTGCTGCTGGGGAAGATTGTCTCGGACAGTGGAACCACGAACACTGGTACTCCTCAGGGCTGTGTACTTTCCCCCTGACTCTTCTCCCTGTATACAAACTGCTGCACCTCCAGTCACCAGTCCGTAAAGCTGCTCAAGTTTGCGGACGACACTACCCTCATCGGGCTCATCTCGGATGGCGACGAGTCTGCCTACAGGAGAGAGGTGGACCGGCAGGGATCCTGGTGAAGCCTCAACAACCTATAGCTGAACGCCCAGAAAACAGTGGAGATGATCTTGGACTTCAGGAAAGTCACAGCCCCACCATCCCCCCTCACCCTGATTGACTCTCCCACCCCCGTCTCCATTGTGGACTCCATCCATTTCTTGGGCACCACCATCACCCAGGTCCTCAAGTGGGAGCCGACCATCAGCTCCCTCATCAAGAAAGCCCAGCAGAGGATGTACTTCCTGCGGAAAATTAAGAAACTTAAGGTGCCGACCGAGATGCTAGTGCAGTTCTACTCAGCCATCATCGAGTCCATCCTCACCTCCTCCATCACCGTGTGGTTCCCCGGCGCCACAGTCCGGGACAAGCATCGACTGCTGCGCATCATACGTGCTGCTAAGAAGGTTATTGGCTGCAAACTCCAGGACCAGGAGGCGTGTGGGTCGGAACACAGCTGACTCTTCTCACCCTGGACACAAACTATTCTCCCCTCTCCCCTCAGGCAGGGGACTACCGTCCATTCAGACCCACACCTCCTGCCACCTGAACAGTTTTTTCCCCTCGGCCATCAGACACATGAACAATAACAAGATCTGATAGCTCAGTTACAGCTCATGTTATTCTATTGTGTGTTATGTGTTTTATGTTGCACGATTGCACCAAGTAAAATTCCTAGTTTGTGAACCTGTTCTCAAACAATGGCAATAAAAACTATTCTGATTTTGATTCTGATTCTGACTTGTGTTTATGTTTATATAAAATTTAGAATGCAAAAAAAAAAAAATAAATCCATCTTTCGTCATGTCTTTCATAATGATTGTGAACAATAGGCAAAATTCCAAAAAGTGCAGGCCCCCTTTAATATTATTGATCTGGATATTTAGGTGTATTATTAAGACAAATTATAAACACATTGATTATTTTGTGGGATTTAGTTAGAGTTGAAGTACATGTGCTTCTCTGTGTGTCTCTATTGCTTTGTGTGTTTGTGCATATGTCCATGAGGTTTCGATAAGATTCTAGGCGATGCTGTGCTACCATCTGGGCACCCGCACATAAAGCTGTCACCACACACCATACGCCAGATGTTGCCCATGCACACACTGGGTATCATGCTATACTTCTCTTAGGTAGAATCTTAAACTGTATCATACACAAGCAAGGAGTGCTTTAAATATGTATTGTAGTGGCACACCCTGTGTGTTTAATTTGCATGTGCATGCCGCTGCATTAGTGTTTTTGCAGCCTCAGTTTTCACAGTAATAAAGACAACAGTCTCAGTCTGGTGGTTAAAACATGCTTTCATTTACAGCAGCGGTCCCTTAGCGCTCTTAAAATGGATGCACATATGCGTGTGAGCAAGTACATTGGTATTTATATATACTCCTGTACGTGTAGCCCAGCAGAAGGGCTGTAACAAGACTCGAGTCACTGCATCACATTTACAGCTTGTCCAGCAATGACCAGTGCGATCATTTGTTATATTTCCATGTAACGTATGCTGCCATTGGCAATGCTCCACTATGGTTTACACAAATTGAACTGCATTTGGGTGTCAACGTTTTTCTTCCTGAATCTTGCACAGTGTCACTACTGTGTGTGATCAGTTGCAGGCACTAACATCAATCAAGAGACTGCACGACTGGGCAATAAAAACCTCCACTCTAATATAAACACCTTTTTCAAATAAATACCCGGTACTCTTAGCCATCGAGTACTGTTCATTCTATTTCCTGTAGATTTCAACCTGGAACCCTTCACCACTTACGAGTACAGAGTAAGGGGCTGGAACAGCTTTGGCAGGGGTTCCAGTGATGCTACCACAGTGACCACCAGTGAAGACAAACCCTGGGGAGTGGCCCCCCCTCGCTGGAGACGCCTCAGTAAACGAAGTGATGTCATCCAGTGGCACTGGCAGGCACCTGCTCGGCCTAACGGTGTGTTTATTCATCATTCACAGTGCATTATGTCCAGTCGGAAAACAATCCCATGACTCCCCCAGTCACTGTTGTTGGGGTCCCTGATTTTAAGGTAAAGAGGCTAATTTGTTTATTTTGTTTTCTATTTTGTCAGGCATCTTAACCCACTATGTCATACTGCGTGATGGACAAGAGCGTTACCGTGGCGATGAAAACACTTTCACAGACATGGGTGGGATTGGGCCTTTTCAGGAATTCAGTTACCAGCTACGGGCCTGCAACAAAGCTGGTTGCACTGATAGTACCAAGGTAAGATTGTGTGTGTCTTCTTGTCTATGGTATTTTGTACAGTACTCTGCTCAAGGCTGGAATAACTGAAGCACATCTCCAATGATTTTTAAAAAGAACATTTTGAAACACAGATTTTAATCAATTTTGGATTTTCTCTAAATCATGCCGTTTCAAACTTATATATTGTATACAGGTTCAAATATTTACATACATAAACCAACATTTTTAAGTTAGGGGTGGTAAGGGTGCCCAAATGTCCTAAATTAACAAACCTATACATTATCAACCTCTCATTAGTGATCATGACTTACTGCAGTTGATATTTTCATCGGTAACATAACATGATTTGTTGGGCAACATTCATTGAATTAAGAGCATTTCTCAGAACAAAGGGAAAGTCCAGGATTCAATTATCAGAATCAGAATATTTTTTTATTGCCAAGTACATTTACTGTACACATACAATTAATTTGTTTTGGTGTATTGGTGAAAAAATAGCAATTACTGAAAGGGGAACTGCACTTCTTTTGAAATTGTGTCTATCATTCACAATCCTTATGTAAGACAAGAACACATACATTTTTCTTTATTTATGCATTCCAACTGGTAAATAAACATTAGCAAAAGTCAGCAAACAATGGAGCCAATGGGAATGTCTATATTCAACCTATAAAGCGCCCAAAAGCCCCCATCATTGTTTTATATACAAGCTCTAAGTACAGTAAATATGGAATGTAGTAACAGGTACATTCATAATCTAATAGTTATGTATTTTGCTCATTTTAAGCATACGGCAGCGTATTAATTTCACAGATGTTTCACAACGTTTGCTTTTCCCTTCAACAACAAACACTAAGCGATGAGGTGGCGATTTGTCCAGGATGTAACCCGCCTTCCACCCAAATGCAGCTTGGATAGGCTCTGGCACCCCCACACCCCTAAGTACCAATGATTGTCACACACACACGAGGTGTGGCAAAATTTGTCCTCTGCATTTGACCCATCCCCTTGTTCACCCCCTGGGAGGTGAGGGGAGCAGTGGGCAGCAGCGGTGCCGCGCCCGGGAATCATTTTTGGTGATTTAACCCCCAATTCCAACCCTTGATGCTGAGTGCCAAGTAGGGATGCAAATTATCGATTATTTCATTAATTGATAGTTGATAACCTTATCGATCGATCATCGATTAGTTGATAAAGCGGCGTTTTCCCCCCATCTGAGATTTCCCCTCAATAAGGTACAAAATCAAAATCAAAATTTTGCTGGTATAAAATACAAAGGACATTGTATTCCCTAATCAAATGTTTATTTGATACAAAAGTAAGTCATCTTTGTAACATGAGGAATATAATATAAAGTGCACTTTAGTCTTGTCACACATGCAAGACTTGGTAGTGGCAGCAGCCATAATAGCTAGCTTTATTTTATATAATCCCTCTTGAACTGGGAAAGGTGCCTAATGCCTATCTGTCAACTTGAAAAAATACAAGGAAGACATCCCTGAAAATTGTAACAGCAGGCAGCAAATAAGTAAGCCTGTTGGCTGTTGCAGTCTGCTGCAGAACTTCACCTTTGGACTCAGGTGAGGCTGACAAGAACTGAAGTGAAAAAACATGTCACTCACTCACTACTGTAAAGACAAGAAAAATAAAGTAACATCAAGTGCACAACATGCACAATGCACATCTTAGTCTGTCTCACAAACTATTAGAAGGCTAGCAGCCTGCAAGCTGCAACATTAATTGAATCCCTCTTGAACTGGGAAAAGTGCCTATATGACAGTCAACTTGAAAAAATATAAGGCAGACATCCCTGAAATTGTAAGTAACAGCAAAATAAGTAAACCTAAGCCTGCTGCAGAAGAACAGTCATTGATTCAACTTAACATTTGGGCTCAAGTGAGGCTGACAGAAGAACTGAATGAAAAACATGTCACTGCATAAAATAAAATAAAGTGCATGCACTATGCCCATCTTAGTTTGTCTCTCACAAACTATTAGTGTAAACATTAATGTAATAATCAGTCAGCTTGAAACAGGCTGACAACAACTTCAAGTAAACATTCCTGAAAGACAATGGTGATCGTGATAGTAAAATATTAAGCAAGCCAAGTTTAGCCAACCCTGGCTACAACAATCAACTTAATATTTAGATCATCAGGCAGGTGGACAATTGAAATTTTAACAAAGGGAAAAGTCACATTTTAGAGAAGGCTCTCTGCCTCATACATGTAACATGGTAGTCTGGCTCACAATAGTTCATCAACTCACGAAACCCCTTGCCATCCACAATGCTTATAGGCAGCATATCCTTTTCAACCATGTTGCAAATCCTCTGGGTGATGCCCTCTGCCCGTGCGTCATCACACACCGCTTTTCTTTTGGAAAACGCTTCGGCGACGGAGGGCTGGCCTGGCCGTGCTCCGCCTCCACTCTCTCCTCCAAGCACAGCGGCATGTAAACTTTTTAGGTGGTAATTTAACGAACTGGTTGAATTGTTGTACTTCAAAACAGCCTTACATATTTTGCACGTTGCATCGTCCTCTTTTAGGGTGAAATGTTCCCACACAGCACTTCTCTTGCGTCGCTTCATGTTTGTTTTTCTTCTCTCGCATGTGGACTCTCATGTGTACAGCGGACATGTAGGGCTGGTCACGTGATGGTGTTGCTGCTTGGAAAAAGTACAATAAGCAACAACTCCCTCGTGTGGACTAGCGAGGTATAAACTCAGCATTACCTTCACACAGAAAACCACCGCACCGACCGTGACAGAACGGAATTGTCAATTAATTGAAATCGTTAATTTTAATCGGGTAATTTCTTAACGGCAATTAATCGAAAATCGATTAATTGTTAACATCCCTAGTGCCAAGCAGGGAGATAATGGGTCCCATTTTTATAGTCTTTGGTAAGAGGGACAAACAGTAGAAAATGGATGGATGGAGGAACAAACACTAAGCATCATGCAGCAGCATTGCTAAGTGCTGACTAAGCTATACAAACTATGAACATAATAAAACAATCACTTAGGCCATGGCCACACAAAAATGAACGCAATCTCCATCCACACAAGTGTAGTTTCAAAATTGTCTATGTCTACACACAAACGCATACACCTGCTGTCATGCACATTTTGTCCAATCAGAAGCCTGGAAAAGCAGCCACGGCTGACTTAGGTAGCATTACACCTCTGCTATTATAATGAATATTTTGATATACTACTATGATATACTACTATACTTGATATACTACTTGATATACCACCGCTATATAATACTATGACATATTCATTATCTTTAAAACTAGCCTGCACTTACACAGAGTCTTGGGAACATATGAATTTTTTTTTTCAAAGGTTAAAGCGCGCATGCATGCCTGTGCTGCCGAAACCCCAAATTATACCATGTTTAATCGGCAACATGGTGATATATTACATGTGTAGTGAAGTGTACATTATTTATAAAATCAGCACACACTTGTTTAAGTGCCTAACGCGCACATACGTGAGTGTGTCCCTGCAAAACTCTTGTGAAATTGTAACACATTTAATGATCAATTTAGAGATGCATGTGCAATGAAGTGTATATTGTCTTTAACATTAACAAGGAGGAAGGATACTTCCTTTGTTTTTAGTCGCTCGGGCGTGTTATATGCGCATGCACGGTTGCTTCAGCTCCATCTACACAAATGGTACCAACACTCGTTAACTTCATGATCTGTCGTTCAACAAGGATTAAAAACATGGGATAATGTTGCACCTTTCTTATGACATAAAGCAAAAAGTCTTGCTTGCAAAGTTGTCCCATCAGCTGGAGGTTCAACAGCAATCGTATCTAAAACGACTGTCATTGTCCCTGGCGGGAGTGTCCCAAAGCTCATTTTGATGCGTCTTTTTTGTCAATGTAGAATGAAAATAGAAGCATGTTTACATTCAAACATACAATAAGTCCTCTTAAAGTGTGTTTAAAAGCAACAAGGCAGTGTTGTTGAGCTTTGGAAATGACAGCGCACAACCGTGACGTCATCAGAGGAGTACAAGTCTCCGTTTGAGCTGTCTACAAGCACACGTTGAGCTGAGTTTTTTTGGCTAGTGTTTGCAAAAGCCTACGTTTTTAAGGACAAAAGTATGTGTTTGCATGTGGACAAGAGGCCTAAACCTAGAGATAAGTATGCGTTCATTAGGTATCTATGCTCTTGTGAACATGGCCTTACTGTACAATGTCTGCTCTCATTAAGATGCTGTATGATGAGATGTTCATATCTTCCCGTTTAGATGAAGAATTAATCATTACTCTCATGAAGGGTTAAAAAAAAGTGCTGCAAATGAGCGTCTTTTCATGTCTTTCTCGCCATCCCCGGGTATAAGTTGAATGTCAAAGTTGAACAACTTCTCGCTTTATGGCCACAACCTTCTACTATACAGGTTGGCATGATATATCAATCAATCAAAGTTTATTTATATAGCCCTTAATCACAAGTGTCTCAAAGGGCTGCACAAGCCACAACGACATCTTCAGCTCAGAGCCCACATCAGGGCAAGAAAAAACTCAGCCCAATGGGCACAATAAGAAACCTCGGAGGGGGCTGCAGATGTGGGGGCCCCCCTTCTGGGCGACCGGTGCAATGGGTGTCGAGGGAATCTAGTTAATAATGTGAGAGTCCAGTCCATAGTGGGGCCAGCAGCGGATAATCTTGAATGGAGACAAGTCAAGAGACGTCCCCAACTGATGCACAGAGGAGTGGTCCAACCCGGGTCCCAACTTTGAACAGCTAGCGCTCATCTCTGGTCACCTAAAAACCTCTCCACGCAGGAGAAGGAGGCAGAGCAGAAAAGAAACGGCAGATCAACTGGTCTAAAAGGGTGGTCTATTTAAAGGCTAGAGTACACAAATGAGTTTTAAGATGGAACTTAAATGCTTCTACTGATGTAGCATCTCTAACTGTTACTGGTAGAGCATTCCAGAGTACTGGAGCCCGAATAGAAAACGCTCTATAGTCCGCAGACTTTTTTTGGGCTCTGGGAATCACTAATAAGCCGGAGTTCTTACAACGTAGATTTATGGCAGGGACATATGGTACAATACAATCAGCAAGATAGGATGGAGCTAGACCGTTTAGTATTTTATACGTAAGTAGTAAAACCTTAAAGTCGCATCTTAAGTGCACAGGAAGCCAGTGCAGGTGAGCCAGTATAGGCGTAATATGATCAAACTTTCTCGTTCTTGTCAAAAGTCTAGCAGCCGCATTTTGTATCAACTGTGATCTTTTAATGCTAGACATAGAGAGACCTGAAAATAATACGTTACAGTAATAAAAATGAGACTTAATGAACACATGAATAATGGTCTCAGCGTTGGTGGTGGACAAAATGGAACAAATTTTAGCGATATTAAGCAGATAAAAGAATGCTGTTTTAGTAACACTCTCAATGTGTGACTCAAATGAGAGAGTTGGGTTGAAGATAATACCCAGATTCTTTACCGAGTCGCTTTGTGTAATTGTTTGGTTGTCAAATGTTAAGGTGGTTTTATTAAATAGGTGCCGGTGTCTAGCAGGACCGATAATCAGCATTTCCGTTTTGTCAGCGTTGAGTTGCAAAAAGTTAGTGGACATCCATTGTTTAATTTCATTAAGACACGCCTCCAGGTGACTACAATCTGGCGTGTTGGTCAGTTTTAGGGGCATGTGGAGTTGGGTGTTATCAGCATAACAGAGAAAGCTAACACTGTATTCGCATATGATGACACCTAGCGGCAGCATATTAATGCTGAAGAGTGCAGGGCCAAGAACCGAAACCTGTGGAACTCTGCACGTTACCTTAACATACTCCGAGGTCACATTGTTATGGGAAACGCACTGCATCTCATCAGTAAGATAGGAGTTAAACCAAGAAAAGTCTAAGTCTGACATTCCAATACGTGTTTTAATATGTTCTAATAAATGTTATGATCAATGGTATCGAAAGCAGCGCTAAGATCAAGTAGCAGCAACATGGATGACGCGTCAGCATCCATAGTTAGCAATAGATCATTAGTCATTTTTGCGAGGGCTGTCTCCGTAGAGTGATTTGCCCTGAAACCGGACTGAAAGGGTTCACAGAGATTGTTAGACGCTAAGTGTTCATTTAGCTGCTGTGCAACAATTTTTTCGAGGATTTTCGAGATAAACGGAAGGTGGGACACCGGCCGGTAGTTTACCATGAGGTCAGGATCGAGGTTAGGTCTTTTGAACAGAGGATTAATAACCGTTTTTTTTAATGCTACGGGACCAGTGCCAGAGAAAAGTGGTAAGTTTATAATATTTAGCACTGATGGTCCTAATATTACAAACAGCTCCTTGATAAGTTTCCCAGGAAGTGTTTGTTTTGTCCCATTTACACGTCGCAGGAGTTACTCTGTTATTTCATCAAAAAGAGAGACTATTTTGGAAGGCAATATCCGTCGTATATACATTCGTATCTGTGTTACTAGAACCCAGTTGTAGCTGGGACGCGTTGTTTTTAATCTCCTTTCTAATTAGTTCAATTTTCTTATTAAAGAAATTCATAAAGCAATCTGCCGAGTGGATGGAGCTACTGGGAGGAGTCCCTCGTTAGGTTAGCGATGCTACTGTACTGAACAAATATTAGGATCGTTTTAATTGAGGCGGATGAGATTGGAGTAGTAATTAGCTTTAGCGAAGGCAAGCATGCGTTTATAAGTTATCACCATGCTTGATGGAAAACCTCAAGTTTAGTCGCACGCCATTTGCGTTCCAGCTTTCATAATTATTGTTTAAGAGCTCTAGTTTCTTCTGTAAACGAGGGGGTACGCCTTTTAGAGGCCTTTTTAACTTTAGTGGTGCTATACTATCAATGGTGTTGCGCAGGGCATCGTTAAAGTTAAGTTAAGAGGTTATGGTATTTATTTATTTATTTATTTTATTTTTTGTCATAAAGAAATACAATCATGTGTGCTTACGGACTGTATCCCTGCAGACTGTATTGATCTATATTGATATATAATGTATATATTGTGTTTTTTATGTTGATTTAATAAAAATTAAAAATAAACATTTTTTGTATTTTTTTATTTCTTGTGCGGCCCGGTACCAATCGGTACCGGTCCGTGGACCGGTGGTTGGGGACCACTGCTATAACATGTATGCAAGGAACCTTGCATACATGCCTCCTCCGTAATATACTTCCTGTGTTGTGACCTCTGTTCACAATCCATCACGCCAAGAATATACCTTCTTGCTGGCTACAAATAAATACTTTAAAACTACAACTGGTTTGGAAGTAACATTGTTCAGATTGTAATCATCCAAATACGATTCGCAGCAAAGTGGACAGCCGTAAACGTTGTGGCTCGGAGAGTGAACGGAGGCAAAAACAATTAAGATAGCTAGATGGTTAAGCTAACTAGTGAGCTTGTTTTGGTGCTCCTGACGTCTCTCAGTCCTGCAACTTAGTGCGTCGTTTAGGCATGCGGAACAGCGAGTACTGGCCATATTTTAAGTTTTAGAATACATAAAAAAGAGAAAAACATATGTGTTCTTGTTTTACATAGGGATTGTGAATTGTGAAAAATTCCCCCAAAAAGTGCAGAATCAATTAACAATATATAAAATACAATTTAAAAATGTCAAATATAAAGCATAATTACAAAAAACAAAACACAAAAGTTATGTACTAAGAAGTACATTTACACAAGTACATTAGTACATTTTCACAAGTTGGAAAGTCTTTTTTTCAACAGATCTGGTTTTAATTGTGTGTGTTGTATGTTTGTGTTGGGTCTTAAAAGGTAAGATAGGCTAAGTTTGATTGAGATCCATAAAGGCCTCCTGAATATTATTGTTTTATCTTAATCACTGCAATTATTGTGTGCATACCTGTTTGCTCACAACTGTTCTTTCTTCATATTTTTTGTCTATGGATGTTTTGCTGTTTCCATGTCAGAACAAGCTGCATATGCTCTCCCTCCTGTATGTGAGGCCGTAGAAACGCTGAGTCCACCTGATGTTTGTGATAGCATCCATAATAGCTTCACACAGTAACTCTCCTCTGCTATCTCTCTAGCTGTAGCTGAGCTGATATCACCACAACAATTAATTTCGCCGGCTTAGCACAGATGAAAGCTCCAGTTGAAAAGTGTCTGTCTTGCTTTTATAGCTGATTGAACACGTATTATTATTTGCTGAAAAGTTACATAAAGAGGCCAATGCATCACCAGGAGAGCTGTATGGTGTCCAATGGAACTTTGCTCAGTTTGCTAGACAAATTGATGAGAAGATGTGAAGTATGTAACGAACGAAGACTTAATAGAATAATGACATAGATGGTTCACAGAGTCTTAAAAAAGGGTAAATATATAAACTATGCAGGAGATGCCTCAAAATTATGAGACGTTCTCATGATTATGTTGCTGTTTTCAGTCACAGTGAGTGGCTGAGTGCTAACATTATTAGAGTGAGTAAATGTTGGTTTTACAAATGCCAGCCATACGTTATTTACTTCGTCTCCTTCTGTCGAAAAAAAAAACACCAATCAGTACGTGTTATAATTGAGACACTTGTGATTTAGGGCTATATAAATAAACATTGATTGATTGATTGATAAAAGTTGGCATCATTTTCCATTCATGCCTCCTTCACATAGTGGAACTAATGGGGAATAATAATTTTCTGTTGAGAAATAGATGGAATGGAACTACTTTATTAACAACATATGTGAGAATGCCACAAGGCTCAAAATGTCACTATTCTAATTCCTTTTTGTAATATTGTAACATTCTTAACTGTCAGTCAATTGTAAAAAATAAATTAACTACTGTTAATAATGAAATGTAATGTAAGTCACCCTGAAGTTTAAATGTCACACTTCAAGATAAGCTTTGGTGTAAATGTTGCGTTAATTTTCTGCCTGCAAAGGGTTTGTGTGTGGAGGGGTTCTTTTTAAAATGCAAATGAAACCCTCTACACCCCACCCTTCGCAAAAGTAAATGATAAAAGTACCAGAATGTGTGAAAATGTACAACTGTTAAATATTGTAATATCTGTGATATTTGCATTAGTGGACTGTGTCTTTAAGGGTTTGGGAAGCGCGCATGCGCGGGAGAGTTGGCGGAGAACTTGAGTGTGTGTGAGCGTGAGTTGTGGCTAACAGCAGCTCTTGTATGTGTGTGCGTTATCTTTTGGAACTACAACGAGTTACCGCTTGTTAATAAAGCGATTGAGCATCGCATCCTCGTCCGTGTGACTCCTTCTCCACTGCGGGGCATTACATTGGTGTCAGAAGTGCTTCGATTTCAACCCGCTGCCGGCCGCATTGTGGAGCGAGGATGTTCGCCGACCGCAGCGCTCGAGTGAAGGTAGAGAGAGGAACTGGAGAGTGTGCGATTAACATGCCGGACGCAGTTTGCGCCGAGCACGGACGCCATGAAGCCAGCGTTTCGCGCCACATGGACAACAGTACCGCCATGACAGAGCGGCGTCATGACGCAGGAGCGCATGCGCCGCCGCCGCAGAATGTAAACAAACATGGCGGCGGCCATGAGTTTGTGTGGGAAGCATTGAGGACGCTGAAGTTTTCCGGGAAAGGAAGCTGGGAAGCTTATAAAATTCAGTTTGAGCTTGTGGCTAATAAAGCAGGCTGGACTGAGGAAGTGAAGGCAATACAGTTGGCTTTGTCACTGACGGAAGAAGCTGCGTCCTGTTTGCTCCTGCTGAACCCGGAAGAGAGACTTGATTACAGGGCGCTGGTTGCTGCACTGCAAAGGCGTTTTGGAGAGTTTGACTTGAGGGACTCTTTACGCTGTGAGTTTAAGCAACGTGTCAGACTACCGGGTGAGTCGCTTCGGTGCCTGGCTCATGGGATCGAGAGGCTGGGTCGGCGTGCGTATATCGGAATGCCGAACGCAATCCAAAACGAACTGATACGTGATCAATTCATCCAAGCACTTAAACCTGATGAACTGCGCTTGCGCGTCCAGCTCGCCCACCCCACATCCCTGGCAGATGCACTCGAACTTGCTATGGAGAGAGAGATCGCCACTGGGGCAGCACTTGAGACATTTTCCCGCCCAGTTTCGGCTGCATCGTTTACGCAGGAAGCGGAACAAAGACCGGCGTGGGTGGAGGAACTTGTATGTGCGCTGCAGACCCGCCCAACCCAGTATGAGGAAAAGAAGGACAGACGAGCGTGCACTGCTGTCTGCTGGGGGTGTGGACAACTTGGCCACCTGCTGCGGCGCTGTCCAAATAAGAAGGACCAGCAGGGAAACGGGAGAGGGTCTGTGTAGCCCGGACGACACGGACCCCTTTAGCCAGTTACCGGGAGCACCAGCCCTTGAGTGACGAGACTGTTGTGACTGTGGGCTGGACAGAAGTGGGGGACCCATGTCATGTTTTCGTGCAGATTGGGGGCATGGCCTGCACAGCCCTGGTTGATACTGGATCGTCAGCCACGATTGTGAGACCGGACGTTGTTCCAGCTGGAACCGTTTTAGAACCAAGTCTCACCAGATTAAAGACAGTGACAGGGGAAATAGCCCAGATGAAAGGCAGAGCGACTTTTATGTTCGTAATCGGAGGCTTGTCAGCGACATTTTCCGCTTGGGTGGCGGATGTGAGCGACCCATGTATACTTGGTCGAGACTTTTTGAAAGCCACAAGATGTGTAATAGACCTGGGGTCTGCGGTGCTCGTTTTGCCGAGTGGCCAGCGAGTAAAGCTGACCGCTCCTACTGAACGGACTGTGGCTGTGTCCGTCAACACCGCAGTCGCCAGTCCGACAACCTGGGAAGAGGCTGTCAGGCCCCCCATAGAGAGGGATGAGGCAATCAGGGAGCTCGCAGCCAAGAGGACAACATCCACCACGCAGCAGCCACCGGTAATGGGGGCAGAGTCCGCTCGCCCGGAAGAATCAAGTCCAAGGTGGGGGGCGACGTCATTCGGGCCGTCCACAACAGTAGCGCTAAACCAACAACGGCAAAATGAGGACCGAACAGTAGCGGTCCGCTCCATCTGGGAAAAGAACTGCGTCAGCCTCGAAGGGGAGCAGCGCGAGCAGCTGTGGCACGTATTGTGGGACTTTAAGGACATTTTCGCCCTCAATGAAAATGAGGTGGGTCTCACCCATCTGGTTGAACACCACATCGACACTGGGGATGCGCGGCCAGTCAAGGTGCGCCCCCGTCGCCTTCCCATGATCCGGCAGGAGGCGGCTGATAGAGAGGTCCACGCCATGCTCGAGGCGGGAATCATAGAACCCTCTGACAGTCCGTGGGCGTCTGCCGTGGTCATGGTTCCCAGGAAGAACAGCACAAGACCGCGGTTCTGTGTGGATTACAGGCCGCTGAATAAGGTGAAAAAAAAGGATTGTTACCCACTCCCGCGGGTTGATGAGACGTTGGACCTGGTCTCGGGGTCCTCGTGGTTCTCGTCGCTCGACCTGCGCAGTGGATACTGGCAGGTCCCACTCACCCCTGAGTCACGACAGAAGACAGCGTTCTGCACCACCAGGGGCCACTGGCAATTCAAGGTCATGAGCTTTGGGCTCTGCAACGCACCAGGGACATTTGAGCGACTGATGGACACAGTGCTCGCTAACATCCCCAGGCAAGAGTGCTTGGTCTACTTGGACGATGTCCTCGTCCATGGACGGTCCTTTCAGTCAGCCCTTGATTCCTTGAGGCTGGTACTGGAAAGGATTGCGGCAGCTGGACTGAAACTCCACCCAGAGAAGTGCCATTTCATGCGGCGGGAGGTGGAGTTTCTGGGCCATAAGGTGGACGGGAGCGGCATCAGCACGCTGGAGGAGAAGATCAGCGCTATCAGAGACTGGCCAATTCCGAAGGACCAAAAGCAGCTAAAAAGCTTCTTGGGACTTGCCTCATATTATCGGCGTTTTGTAAAGGGATTTTCCTGCAGTGGCGCCCCGTTGTTTAGCCTCCTTCAGAACGATCAGATGTTCGTGTGGACGCCGGACTGTCACGAGGCATTTTCTGGCCTCAAGAAGGCCCTCATAAATGCTCCTGTCCTCACTACTCCAGACCCAGCTAAACCTTTTGTGTTGGACACGGACGCCAGTAATGTTGGAATGGGCGCGGTGCTGTCGCAGGTGGGCCCAGAAGGTGAACGGGTGCTGGCTTACTTCAGCCGCACCTTCAACAAGAGTGAGCGGCGGTACTGTGTGACCAGACGTGAACTGTTAGCTGTTGTGTTGGCTGTACGCCATTTCAAGTACTACTTGTGTGGCGTGTCCTTCACCATCAGAACAGATCATGCAGCACTTCAATGGCTGATGTCGTTTCGTGAACCAGAGGGTCAGGTGGCGCGATGGCTGGAGGAGCTGCAGTCTTTCCACTTTAGTGTGTGTCATCGTGCTGGGGCGCAGCACGCCAATGCAGACGCTCTCTCTCGGCGGCCGTGTGCTATTGATGGCTGTAGCTACTGTGACCGGCGAGACGTCAGAGAGAAGGAGCTGCGCGGAGATGAGATCGCTGACGGGCCTTCATGCTGCACCTTGGAGACTGTGGACGCTGCAGAATGGGCGGCCAGGCAAGGGGAAGACAGCGATCTCAAACCAGTGCGGCAATGGGTCCAGAGTGGTAGGAGACCACCCTGGGATGGCGTGTTGGGGCTGTCAGTCGGCACCAAGGGCCTGTGGAGTAAGTTTGCTGTGCTGCGCATCAGGGACGACGTACTGCAGCGTGCGTGGAAGGAGCCGGCCACCGGGGAGGAGAGATGGCAGGTGGTGGTACCGAAGACTCTGAGGGACGCAGTGCTGAAGGCGTGTCATGGGGGCACGGGCTCAGGGCATTTTGGCAGCACAAAGACGCTCCGTCGGTTGCGCCAAGGGTTCTACTGGGGTCAGCACCGGCGGGACGTGGAGGACTTCTGTCGGCGCTGTGATGAGTGTGCAGCCTACAAGGGACCCCAGGACCGGTCACACGCACCGCTTCAGCAGCAAGGGGTTGGAGCACCCATGGAGAGAGTAGCTGTGGACATTATGGGCCCTTTTCCCGTAACAGACAGAGGAAACAAGTATGTGCTTTGCGCGATGGATTATTTTACTAAGTGGCCGGAGGCGTACGCACTGCCGAACCAAGAAGCGGAGACAGTGGCTGATGCCTTACTGGAAGGCATGTTCAGTCGCTTTGGAACGGCAGATATCCTCCACAGCGACCAGGGCAGGAATTTTGAATCCAGGGTTTTTGCTGCCCTGTGTGAAAGACTGGACATGCAAAAGACACGCACGACTCCCTTGCATCCGCAAAGTGATGGACTAGTGGAGCGGTTTAACCGCACCATGCAGCAGCAGCTAGCCATCCTCACCGCCAACCATCAGCATGACTGGGACCGGCATATTCCACTAGTGCTGATGGCATACCGTTCCGCGGTTCAAAGTTCCACAAGCTGCACCCCTGCCCTACTGATGTTGGGTCGGGAGATCCGGACACCTGCTGAGTTGGCGTTTGGGAGACCACCAGGCAGTACCGAGGATCGGCCGGGACTGGAGTACGCTCGGAAGTTGCAGGATCGGATGGAAGCGGCACATTCCTTTGCACGAGACCAGTTGGGGAAGGCTGGTTTGAGGCAAAAGAGGAACCATGACATGCGGAGCAAGGGCCGGGACTTTACGCCTGACGAGCTGGTCTGGGTGTACACACCAAAAAGGAAAAAAGGACGTTGCCCCAAGTTGGACAGTCATTGGGACGGTCCGTGTAGGGTGCTTGAGAGGGTGGGGGAAGTAGTCTATAGAGTTGCAGTGCCCCCTAAGGGACGAAAAGTTGTCCTGCATAGAGACCGTTTGGCACCCTACAGGGGCAGAGAAGTTCCTCAGTTTGAGCGGGCGCCTGCCTCACCAGATGGCAATGGACAGTTAGTGGATCAAGGTTCCCCATATTCCACCATTGTTGTCCCTGTTCAGCCGCTAGTGCCACGTGTTGATGGACCTGAGTCAGAACAGGACCGGCCACAAAGACAGAGGCGTAGACCGCCGAGGTTCAGGGATTTTCTTGTTGACCCCTCGGGGCGAGGGGCTTCATAAAGGGGGAGGCAGTGTAATATCTGTGATATTTGCATTAGTGGAC
This sequence comes from Entelurus aequoreus, assembly GCF_033978785.1. Lineage (NCBI taxonomy): Eukaryota > Metazoa > Chordata > Actinopteri > Syngnathiformes > Syngnathidae > Entelurus > Entelurus aequoreus. The sequence goes on along the minus strand of NC_084732.1, from coordinate 33,660,617 downwards.
TGTGTCTTTAAGGGTTTGGGAAGCGCGCATGCGCGGGAGAGTTGGCGGAGAACTTGAGTGTGTGTGAGCGTGAGTTGTGGCTAACAGCAGCTCTTGTATGTGTGTGCGTTATCTTTTGGAACTACAACGAGTTACCGCTTGTTAATAAAGCGATTGAGCATCGCATCCTCGTCCGTGTGACTCCTTCTCCACTGCGGGGCATTACAATATATATATTGAATACAAACATCAACACATTTTTTTTCCAACTAGGTTGAAAATAAACTTCATGAATTTTATGTACATTTCACCGGTCACAACATTAGGTATATCTTGTGTGGCGTACAGTTTCTCAATGCATTTATATCCCTGCATGTCAGATGTCGGTGGTGGTGTGTGCATTCCACGATTAGATGAAAATAATACTTTATTCTACCTTCTTCCTCCCTCAAATCTAGTCCCTCAAACCAAGTACTAATGTCGCAATCATACTTATAGGCTGAGTTTTGCGGCTAATCCAACTTTGTACTGGTCAATGTTGTCAAAACAGTCTTGTGTAAAGGAATGACATGGGAGGCTGCTGGCAGCAGTCTCTGTACAGCGGAGGTGGAGGAGGCTGGTAGAGAGCATGTACTAGAATGCACACATAAGTATGTCCGTCAATGTGTGATGTCACAAATAGCCCATTTTTTACGAACATTTTACAAAAAACAACTTTCAGAGGGATCCAACACCACATGCAAACACGCCCCGAAATGCATGAACTTCATAATTTGATGCTTTGGCATTGTTCAACACGAGTATCCAACATTTATAAGTCTAAAAATAGGAAAATAATCATAGGTCCCTTTTAACAGAAGCAGAGATCAACCTATACTTGTTGAACTGAAATATTAAGCATTGTGCTGACAGATGATACAATATGTGCATCATAGCAGTTGGAACACAACACAGGTTTTTTTTCCCCACGCAATATCGGCCAAATTCCAAGTTTCAGAACCTTAGTAACCTCGGATTTTCCAATATATCGCCTTGTATGATAAAGTATTGGTAACAAAAAAGGGACGTCAATGATAGATGTTAGATTATTACGTAGAGGAGAAAATTTCAGTTTATCCGACCACCACTCAGCGAATTCTCTAGCCACCCCCAATATACAAGCACAGTTAAACAACAAACTCAATCTCTTAGACATCCCTGTTTAACGCACGTGCGCATATACACACATACACACAGACACACGCACGTGTGCATATACACACATGCACACACAGTGCACAAAACCCAATGCACACAGTCAAGGCAGAGGGTGGATGGGGAGTAACTTGGATTAGTTTGTACACCAGTGAAAATTGGCCAAACACTCCCAATTATGGGACAACGTGGGCTAACCTAATACACCATTGCAATTACCTGGCATCCGCACCTCCTCGTCCACATACACACGCCTGGAGGCCGACGGACACACACGAGCGCACACCTGCCGTGACAACAGAAGGTGCTGATCTAATACGCTTGGTCACTTAGAGAGGTTGGAAGAGCGATTGGTTCCTTCTTTGTCTTCAAATGCTCCTGTCCTGTTGCCTCTGCTATTTGTCTGCTGTCATTCCTGTGATAGAAACACCACCCTGCCCCAGCCTGTTGTCCTCATCTTTACTTCTTCTTCACCCTCATCTCCTCCATTGTTTGCACTTACAGCTTTTCTTCCATCCATACCTTTGTATATCTGATGAAGTCTGTACCGTAGGATTTGTACCAAAATGTATGTACTGTGATTAATAGAAGCCAAATATATTGTTTGGATTACTTTTTTTAAACATTTGTTTATTGGTTTTCAGACACATAATTGAAACAAGTTGTCAAATACACATCAAATCTGCTGTTTTTACCCCAACAAGTAAAATAAATAATAATAATAACAATAATTAAATAATAATAATAATACATAAAGTAGAAACTACAGACAGAAGTCAACATATAACCACAGACAGCTGCATTCCTGAATGGCCTTAGAGAGATATAGCAAACCCACAAGCACACAAAAGGCTCATCAACCACCCACATTTTAATTGTGATTCAACAAGGGTTAATTTGGAGATCAGTTTCTTTTATATATCTCAGAAAAGCACACCACAGCTCTTTAAACTTTGTAGAACAACCATTCAATGTCAGCCTAATCTTCTATAGTTTGAGAAAATACAGAACATCTTTAATCCAGCAGGTGTGGCAAGGATGTGCTGCTGCCTTCCCATTTTTATTTGTAGTTCTTAAAAAAATTGTATTTATGAGTGAAATAATAATGCAAATGCTCTGTTCAATCCACTGCTGAGTTTTCTATTGTCGTTGTTGCATTGTCTAAGAAAGCATATAACCGACACTGTCTCTAATTAACACTGAGTCAAAAAAAACTTTGACATTGGTAACAGCTGTGGCTGCAAGCAACCTCCTGATGTTAGTAGCTGTGGAAGTAAGCATCATGAACAGTCAGGATCCAGCAGATTTATGTACCGCTGCGTGCGCTTTAAAATATTGGTTTCACCATTTAGCTGTTGGTGTGAAACTCATGCACATTTTACTGTACTTGCTGTACTGTTGTCGACAATGAACTCATCAGCGGTTTTAAAGCAGTTTTGTCTTTACCTAAATTCCAAAATTGCTTCTGTTAGTGCTTTGTTGTCCAATATACTCTGGAATAAAGGATCATTCAAAAGAGTAAAGATTTAAATTAGAACTGTGTTTTTATTTCTACTTTCTCATGCACTGCAAACAGTTATTCAAGTGGAAAAAATGATAAACAACATAACGGGTTTTCAAATTTCATATTTTTTTATAGAAAAACGAGCAGTTCAGGCACACCTTCCTTTAAGTTAGGCCTATCAAAAACTTAACACAAGTACTTGGAAGTAGTTAGTGTGTCACTGTGGCGTTGTGGTTTTGAAATTATATACAAACAAACCTAAGAAAAAAGTCCAATTGAACACTGCCTCAATAGCAAAAATGTGATCAAATGCTTACTTATAATTACTTTTTCCTGGTTAAATATAAGCCAAGTGTTGAACTTTTGCTGGCACATTGTGTCCGTGTGTATATACCACCACATACCTGTGTGTTTGTGTCTCTCTTTAGCCGAAGTAGGAGTGTTCTAATTGCATAGCACTGTGCGGGACAGGTGGCGGAAGTGTCCGTGACAGTCTATTAAGGCAGGATATCCCTGTTGCCATTAGCAGCAGATTGCCCAGCGATTCTATGTTTTCACTTTCATCCGCCGGTAGCCTACTGATATCACTCCTAGAATTCACAATAACCGGGTCCCCTGAAGTTGTTGTGTATGCATTGTCGATTGTTAAAAGTTAGGATTTAAGTCGTACAGTGGTGTGTATAGTTGTAAGTTGCAATTACTTGCACATGTAAAAATGCCAAAAAATTTACTTATATACCGGTATGCGTTGCATATCCAGCGTGTCAAGTTTATTTTATTTGTATTTCATATGTCTGTTTGTGTATAATATTTAGAATACATCAAATGTAATGCCACAGTAACACCATTTCAAAAATGCAACATAAAACATGGCTCCATAAGTAATACCACATTTTTCCAATAATAATTAAAGTTCTATAAGAAAATTATATTATTAAAATGGAATGTTCTTCTGCCACTGTATCTGTGTGTGTTTAGATGGTGGCACTAACAGTTCAAGGAGTCCCAGAGGGGGTGCAGTCTCCAGCAGTAAAAGCCTTGAGCCCCTCTTCTCTTCTTGTGAGCTGGATCCAACCTGCACATCCCAACGGAAGAGCGCTTTGGTATCACCTGAACCAGACTGGAGTCGGCACCATATTTACACACACTCATGCACCCGGGAATCATACCGTCGCTGGTAAGGCATATTTTGTGCCATTTTCTTCCCTATGACCGTCCTTTTTTATTGTACCGCTCTCCAAATTAGTTTTTTTTTATCGGCTTCTCTTCCCCTTGTTTTTGTTCTCGTACCTCCGCTGTTTAATCCCTTATACTATTCCATCTTCCCTCCTTCACTTTGTAATTTTTAAACCCGTCTTCTTGTCTGTTAACTCCTCCTCTATCCTCCCTCTCTCTGTTACTTTGTAATGCATTTATGTATTTATGTGTGCTGCTTTGTGGAAGGCGTCGAATGACTAAATATACATCACATTTCCACTGCATACTCTCTTTCCCATTTCCTTACCCGCACAAACATTAACACATGCAGAAATTTGCAAATGTGGTAGAACCCAAAACAATACAAAATACTCCAAAACCCTTTTCCAAGTGCCGCCATGTAGGTTGTACTGCTGCGTTCCTCAATAAGTGGCACACAGGCCAAATACAGATTTCCAAAGCCTTTCATTTGGCCTGCCAAATATCGCCCATATAAGGAAGTAATGCAATCTTACAGAAAACTCCTCATCAAAGGGGCATAGTGATGTAAACTATGCCTTACGTAACAAACATTAGCTTTGTGTGCCCCGAGAGGGACAAGCGGTAGAAAATGGATGGATTGATGTTGTTAGCGAATTAGCCAATGATAGTGTAGCTACTAACGTTGGCTAACATTTAGGAGTTTAACGATTAGTTTTAACGATTTGATATAGAATTTGCGGTTGCCGTTACGATTCAGAGACTGTTTTTTTTTTTTAAACGATATGGTCCAGGGTGTACTCCGCCTTCTGCCCGAATGCAGCTGAGATAGGCTGCAGCATGAATCAGGGAAAAGTTCCCCTCCACTATGTGATATGAATGTTGCACTACATGTTATACCATACTGTTGTTAAAAGATAAACAGAACTGACTTTACCTCAGGGAAAATAATAAAACAGCTGTTTATTCATTTTGGGAGTGAACAGAGTTGTCAGAATGCTGGTTTGTAATCTATTAATAAAGTTTGACTGACCTATCTGACTGTTTTGTTGACATTCCCTTTAGCGCAGCTCCATCTAATGGATGCATAGGTGCGCCTTATAATCCGGTGCGCCTTATATATGAAAAAAAGTTTTGAAATATGCCATTCATTGAAGGTGCGCCTTATAATCCGGTGCGCCTTATAGTGCGGAAAATACGGTACTGGATACTGGACACTGCAGGTGAAGTTTCCTATATATCCCTGCTATTTCTTGTAAGGGAATTAGATATCAATGAATTATGGATAACAAAAAAAGTAAACAACAATTAATGGCCAATTATGCATTCATATCTTATTTGAATAAAGTGCAATCAATACATTAGGTTGAATTAATGCTCCCATTTTCAACATTAAAGATATTTCCAATAAAAGTACAGTTACCAACATTTTAACAGTAGATGTACCTGCTACTTTTGCTGTTGTTTTTCAACATAAAATATAATACAATATTAATATAAAAAATTAAGTGCTACCAACATCTCATCAGCTAGCATTAGCAGTAGATTTACCTGAGAAATTAAGTGCAACCAGATATTTTCAGATTAAATGAGCAGTGGTTTGACCAGCTATTACTCTTATTTTAATAAACACTGAACAAAAAAACAAAAGTAACAGCGGACAAGTTTGGGAAACCAAATGGCTGAGGATGTAATGAACGAAGTTGGGAAAGTAAGTGAGTTGTGACCACTTTTTCAGTCACAAATAACGTATTTTTTACTTTTTCAACAATACTAAAATAATGTGAGCGTTTGTTACACTTCTGTTTTGTTTGTTGTATCCTTTGTGGTTTAAAGTTAAGTTGTGACTTTATATTTGTGTGTTGTCATTTTTATTTGTTCTGGCTTTTACCATCGTGATGTAGCAGAAAGTTTTTGTGTTGTAATTCATGATATTGTCTTGTAGCATTTGCATTTGTTGTGACTTTTCTCGACCATTGTAGCTATCCGCTATATTTGTTTTGATGATGCCACAAATGGGCATACAGACTTAACATTTTACGTTCTTATCATTAAAAGCGTTAAACTTTGTATAATGTCTGCCGTTCTTAAATCCAATGTTTGATTATTTTCTAGTATCGATAAAATCGATACCTTGCCTTTGAATTTAATTGAATTGAAGTATAGCTCGGTTGGTAGAGTGGCCGTGCCAGCAACTTGAAGGTTGCAGGTTCGATCCCCGCTTCCGCCATCCTAGTCACTGCTGTTGTGTCCTTGGGCAAGACACTTTACCCACCTGCTCCCAGTGCCACCCACACTGGATTAAATGTAACTTAGATATTGGGTTTCACTATATAAAGCGCTTTGAGTCACTAGAGAAAAAGCGCTATATAAATATAATTCACTTCACTTAATTCACTTATTTCAAACCTGCACAGTACAACAAAACTTTTTTTTTTTTTTTTTTAATTTAAAAAATAATAATTTTTAAATCAATGTTGGAGCGATATCCATCTTCCGGAAGGCCGACTTGCCGAGCACAGATCGATAAACTTGAAATTAAGGAATATAAATCGATCTATCGATATATCGCTTAATCATTACACCCCTATTATTATTGAATGTATAGCCTATCGTAGGAACATTACTGCAAATTGTTAGTTGCTTCTCTGGGACTACTCTTGTATGTGTGCATGCGTTCCAAGCATATACGTGTGGACCAGACAGCAGTGAGGGAACATGCATGAACACCAGACTAATTCCTTGGGCTGATGAGCTATTTTTATTCAATATAATTAGGAACTGTGAAAAATATAGATATCTAAAAAAAAAATTGACATAAGCTAGTCAGTAGTTTTTGTATTTTTGGATTAAAAAATGTAACTTTAAGCAAGTTTTAAACAGCCCCTTTAATGGCGGAGATACACTATCAGTGGCTGGATAGTTTGATATGTAATGACGCTTGCTCTCTAAACACTGGGAACAAGGTTCAATGACCAATTAAGGAAGATTGTAACATTTGCCATTATATTAGTTTTTATTAAACTATTATTTATATGTTCTTTTTTTATTTTTTATTTTATTTTTACAATACTGGCCTTTACAGTATCTGCTGAAAAAAAAGTCTAGCCCTTGGACAAATGTAATTTAGGACCGAACGTGTTTATACATTTAGTTCACGCAGAGATATAGCAGCTGCAGGCCCTATACCATCAGCAGTGTTTCCCACACATTCATTTATTTGTGGCGGCCCGCCACGAAAGAATTACATCCGCCACAAATAAAAAAAATAAAAACTTTTTTTTTTTTTTTTTGTCCTCTCCAGCTTCTCAGGCAAATCATATAGTTGATGTAGATGCCCATATCGGCTGTTCAGATTTACTTTACAAAAGAGAAGTGTAGGATACTTCTCTTGTTGCCTTATTTGTATTTGACTTTATTAAATGTATTTATATTAGAAACACAACATGTGTATATAACAAAGGGTGCAAAGTCTGCAGGCAGTAGGAAACACATGGTTAAGTGTAGGGAGTAAAACTGATGGCAGTCTAAAGTTCAAGATTTTTGGAGCTCTTTGTTCAGTGGATCAGATGTTTGATGAAGCTCTGTGTCTATCTACCACCACTACTGTTTTCTGTTTATTTGTTACTGACTGTGGCAGGACACCTCTGCCTCTGTTTCACTTTATGTTGCTGGTAAATAATATGGTTGTAGTAGTAGGCTAAAGTTAAATTATTTAGTATGCACTAATTAAAGGGGCAGAGCTTTATGAGACATTTTAGCTTTTATATTTTATAAGATATATTTTTTGTAAGAACCACAATTAATAAATATATTTCAGTGAATAACATATTGTTCAAATCTGTATATAAATATGTACATAAAGTGTTGTAATTATATTGTAAAATGGATGGATGGATGGACGTTTAAAACAAAACTGTTATTATTAATTAGTAAGAATACATTTTTTGAGCCTTTTTAGAGAAAATTATATCATTGTAGTACATTATGCAAATTACTCGATGATGTCATGGTGACCACGCCCATGGCCACCCCCATAGCCACGCCCCCACCGCCACAGGTATCTTGGCAGTTTATGGGAAACACTGTTCAGTCATGACACAAACCTATGAACACAATTAAGTAATTAAGGAAAAGGAACCCTCAAACTCAAACTTTATTCATATAGCACTTTTCATACACGGGCAAGTGGCAAATACAAAGTGCTGTACAAACAAAAGACAAGAGAAGAAACTTACATTCGCACACACACACACAGAGCACTACCTTTGAGGCGTCCACGCTGGAGAATAACAAAAATTAATGTCATCTAAAAAAATAGTATAAAACATATGATAAAATATATTTAAAAATAAAATATAAATAATATAAATAATGCAATAATAAGTTAATAAAAATTATCAGTAAAAAGTCTTTAGCCTTTTTTTTTTTTTTTTCTGGCAAGCTGTTCCGGGGTGGGGGGCATACTGGCTAATTTCCACCTCACCGTGAGTCTTTGTTCTGGTGTTTGGTAAAGCTAAGAGGGCAGTGCCAGAGGACCTCAGGATTCGCGAGCGTTGATACGGTAAAAGCAGATCAGATTGATAAGAAGACGCAAGGCCATTAAGACATTTAAAAACTAATTATAGAACTTTAAAATCGACCCTGAAGCGGATGGGAAGCCAATTCAGCGACTGTAAAACTGGTGTAATGTGCTCCCGCCCTTTGGTCCTTGTCAGCACCCATCAGCTGAGTTTTGGAATAATTGTAGACTTCTGATATTCTTTTTGGGAAGGCCACAGAGCAGGGCATTACAATAGTCTAACCTAAAAAAAAATGACTGTGTTGGTTTAAAATATTGTAATTTTGGTAACCCTTTCTCCCTCAGGTCTTTAGGGCCTAGAACTAAAACATCTGTTTTGTCCTGGTTGAGCTGTAGGAATTTAACTGCCATCCATGACTTGATGTCTACAATGCAGTTAAAGAGGGTATCTATCAATGTAAAACTTTTTTCTCCAAAGAGATCGTAACGATAGCTGAGACAGAAACCGAAAACGTTTTAAAGCAGGGGTGTCCAAAGTGTGGCCTACAGCCCAAAGCCCAGAGCTTGTTTTTTCGTGGCCCTCAGCATATTGTAAAAATTATTTGATTCCATATTAATTAGGTATATCTTTGGATATTGCAATAATTTTTGCTTTTTCACCAGTAACACAAATCTAAGATTTGGCTGTTTTGTTCTGATAGCTTATCATATATTGACATACATTAGATTGGTTTTAGCGTATTTAATGAGCAAACTTTGTCAAAGTTGCCCCCGCATCTTTCCATTTTGTGTACAGCCCACAGAAGAAAAAGATTGGCTTGAAGGACTGTCAACACAAGATAGCCTAGTAAACTGTTACAACTCTGTCATCTCCGTTATCACATTTAGGGATCATACTAATCTACAGCATTTTTGCTTTGGCCAATTTATGTGTGATGCTACTTTTTTTATTTAACACACTGTAGCTGCAGCTTTATAAACTTAATGGCTTATTTTAAGTCATTCTGTTTTGGGCTATTCTACCAAATCTGCAGCTATATAAACTTAATGGCTTATTTTAAAGGCCTACTGAAATGAATTTTTTTTAATTTAAACGGGGATAGCAGATCTGTTCTATGTGTCATACTTGATCATTTCGCGATATTGCCATATTTTTGCTGAAAGGATTTAGTATAGAACAACGACGATAAAGATTGCAACTTTTGGTATCTGATAAAAAAAAGGCTTGCCCCTACCGGAAGTAGCGTGACGTAGTCAGTTGAACATATATGCAAAGTTCCCTATTGTTTACAATGATGGCCGCATGAAGTGAGAGAGATTCGGACCGAGAAAGCGACAATTTCCCCATTAATTTGAGCGAGGATGAAAGATTTGTGGATGAGTAAAGTGCAAGTGAAGGACTAGTGGGGAGTTGAAGCTATTCAGATAGGGAAGATGCTGTGAGAGCCGGGGGTGACCTGATATTCAGCTGGGAATGACTACAACAGTAAATAAACACAAGACATATATATACTCTATTAGCCACAACACAACCAGGCTTATATTTAATATGCCACAAATTAATCCTGCATAAAAACACCTGCGTGTTTGTTACGCTAGCTCCTAGCTCCTCTGCTAGCTCCTAGCTCCATAGAACACACCAATACAATTCAAACACCTGATCAACACACACAATCACTCAGCCCAAAAGACCGTTCACCTAACCCAAGGTTCATAAAGCTTATATATTTTTAAAACGTTACGTACGTGACGCGCACATACGGTCAAGCTATCAAATGTTTAGCAGCCAAGGCTGCATACTCACGGTACCTGATATTCAGCTGGGAATGACTACAACAGTAAATAAACACAAGACATATATATACTCTATTAGCCACAACACAACCAGGCTTATATTTAATATGCCACAAATTAATCCTGCATAAAAACACCTGCGTGTTTGTTATGCTAGCTCCTAGCTCCTATGCTAGCTCCTAGCTCCATAGAACACGCCAATACAATTCAAACACCTGATCAACACACACAATCACTCAGCCCAAAAGATCGTTCACCTAACCCAAGGTTCATAAAGCTTATATATTTTAAAAAAGTTACGTACATACGCAAAAAAAAGTTGCGCACATACGGTCAAGCGATCAAATGTTTAGAAGCCAAAGCTGCATACTCACAGTAGCACGTCTGCGTCTTTGTCATCCAAATCAAAGTAATCCTGGTAAGAGTCTGTGTTGTCCCAGTTCTCTACAGGCGTCTGTGTATCGAAGTCAAAAGTCCTCCTGGTTAGAGTCTCTGTTATCCGAGTTCTTCCATCTTGACTGCATCTTTCGGGAATGTAAACAAAGAAGCGCCGGCTGTGTACTGTTGTTGCTGACTACGTTCGAAAAATACGTCCATTTCGCACCGACAACTTTCTTCTTTGCTTGCTCAGCTTCCTTCTCCATAATGCAATGAACATGATTGGAACAGATTCACGAACACAGATGTCCAGAATACTGTGGAATTATGAAATGAAAACAGAGCTTTTTCGTATTGGCTTCAATGTGGAAGGCATACCCGTGTTCGCCGGGCTACGTCACGCGCATATGTCATCTTCAGAGGCGTTTCGAACCGGAAGTTTAGCGGCAAATTTAAAATGTCACTTTATAAGTTAACCCGGCCGTATTGGCATGTGTTATAATGTTAAGATTTCATCATTGATATATAAACTATTAGACTGTGTGGTCGGTAGTAGTGGGTTTCAGTAGGCCTTTAAGTAATTTTGTTTTAGGCTATTCTACCAAATCTGTGCCATTTGATTGTTGCAACTCTCAAAAAACATTTACATGTACAGTATATCCTTTTCCAATTGTAAATCTGATAATACACATAATGAACTACCGGTGCTCACATTTTTTATTGACCCATCTCAGTAATTCATATTACATTTTTATATACGTTCCTAAGCCGAAGAAGACTCATTTGAGTAAGAGGTCTAAGAGTAACTAGAGTGAGTATTTAGCATACACTTAGCAATCTACTCTACATGAAATACAGCATGTATTTTGACAAGCACATTACAGTGATTCAACAAAAAAAAACGTATTTAAAAAAACAAACAACTTTAAAAAAATAATTTTAGTAGCAGGACTGTGCTGAGTCCTATACAATCAAAGTACAATCAAATATGCAGTACATAAATATAAATGAGTGAACCTACTTTTGGTCTGCAGAAAATCTGAATGATGCAACTTCCTGTGGAATATTCCCCATTACAGCCCTTTGATTCATTTCCGTAACACATTCCTAAAACACTACAGTTCTCCTATTGTATAGAGGAACTTTGACCACTGTTAACACATTGGATATCATTGCATCAACATGTTAACTTCCTTAAGGCCAACGTCCACTATAGCTAACACTAAGAAAAACAAATGTCCACTGCAGATGAGGCTGGTTCTCAAAATACGAATAATATTGAAGGGAGAAGTCAGGCACCAACCCCAGAACATAGCCCATCCAGGTTGTTAGGTCTCTGGAAATGTGTACCCTAGCACAGTTTTAGTGATTTTGTTAGGGTAACAGTAATGAGTGAAAACACAGGGACAATAAAGTGAGAATTTTAACTTAATTATTTTTTGGGGGTTTTCACAAAAATATTGGGATAAGGAGTAACACAAATATGTAAAAGATCATTATGTACATTTCTAAAGGATTTAAAAGGTTATATTTTATGGTAAAATCTAATCTTAGGAAGCAAGGACAGACAATGCTATTCTTACATTACAGTGACCAAGATAGTTTAAATTAATCTTTTGAATTATGTTTACTATTTAGTAGGGCTGTGAATCTTTGGCTACCACACGGATCGATTTGATTATTGTGGGTAACGATTCGATTCAGAATTGATTCTTGTTTCAAAACGATTCTCGATTCAAAATCCATACTTTTTAATAACATGGGTGCCAGTACTATGGTTAGCTACGATCCTCCATAAAATAGATTAACAGCTGTGATACATTTCTGTATTACTTAAAAGAAAACTGGTTTTGTTTAATAAAATTCGACTTAAACATTTAATAAAGTCAAATACAAATAAGGCAACAAGAACAGTTCTCACATTTCAGTAAATCTATACAGAAGATATGGGTATCTACATCAACAATATGACTTGCCTGAGATGTTGGACAGGACAGATTTAGAAAAAGAAAAAAATGAACATTTTTAGAATCTATTATTTATTTATTCATTTTTTAATCGATTAAGAATTGTTACAAATAAGAATCGCGATTCATTCGGAAATCTTTTTTTTTTTTGACACCCCTACTTAAATAAGCTATCCGATCAATGTGCAGGACATTCTGCTTAATGAAAAACATTAATTTTACAGTCAATTTTATTGTGCATTTATACATTTTATTACCAGGGCATCAAATTGCAGTGATTTGGTGGAATGGCTCATTAATATCTATTGTGTAAAGTGGCTGTACGAACATTAATTACATGACAGGTATGTTGCGGACACAGGCCCACCTTTTTTAATCAGTAAAGTAATTTTATCCAATCAGAGCTCACTTCATCAAAAGAACCAGACATTAGATGTCAAGCACAGCCTGGGTCTCCTCGTGTGAGTGTACCCTTCTCTTAATTGTGCAAGTGACTCTTTAAAATGCAAACACAAAGAAATAAAGTCAACTATAAAGTATGGTATCAGTCTTCCATCACAGGCATCAGCTTTGCCAGTAACCAACACACTATTGCCATGGTTCCTGTGGTTAGTGTGTGTGCACCATGCAAACATTGGCAAACATAAATAGTAATGGGCAGTAATACTGTAAAGGCCTAATGTGCCAACATGTGCATGTAGCCCCTCTTATACAGTATGTATACACACACACACACACACACTCAGCCTGAAACATCCTGAGGGAAACCCTGCACACCCAACACTGTCTCGCTCTCTGTTAACTCTGTGTATCTGCTGTCTGACACTTAAAGCAGAGCTCATCAACAATGCTCAGAAATTTACCAGCTTTCCATAAGTACATATGTGTTATTGCAAAAAGGCTTTGAGTGGTGCTAGAGCAAACGAAACAAGACAACAATAAAAAGGAGACATGCTGTATAGGTTTCAATAATGATTGCTGCTGTTTAAAGTGACACTTTTCGTCTTAACGCGCAGTTCTCACAGGTGTGTCGTAACACACACACGCCACATCAACAATATATAATGATAATAATAATAATATATATATAATATATTATAAGAACATAATATTTTTAACAATCAGCAATTTGTAAATTTGGTGGAATGGCTCATTTATATCTATTGTGTAAAGTGGCTGTATGAACATTAATTACATGACAGGTATGTTGCGGACACAGGCCCACCTTTTTTAATCAGTAAAGTAATTGTATCCAATCAGAGCTCACATCATCAAAAAAACAGACATTAGGTGTCAAGCACAGCTCGGGTCTCCTCGTGTGAGTGTACCCTTCTCTTAATTGTGCAAGTGACTTAACACTTAATTTGTCTATACACTCAATAATAACACATTTTGCAAGTAGGGCAAAATCTCATATTCATTATCAAATCCGAGTAATTGCTTAACACGCCCAAGTATGTTTCTGCTTACAGTTGAGCAATGATTTCCTTCAGGAAAAGTAACAAATAGGCTTGTTATTAATAGCATTTTAGCTGTTTGCAATTATGACACTTCATAGAAAGAATTAAGCACTGCTGTTCAAAAGTACCCCATGTGAATCGATATTAAACATTGCCGTCATTAGCTCACGATGAATGATTGCCTGCAATTATATAGATTATGGCATTAATCATGTGTTTAATTGGCCTTTTGTAGGCTCATTATTAATTCACAAAGGCAGGGAATAGAGTATGTTATTTTATTTATTAATGATTTCTATCTTTTTTTACGCTGGCTGCAGTGTGCTTTCTGATTGGTCTGTGCTACAGCAAAGGTGTCAAGTGTGTAGACATGGTGCAATGGCATAAGACAGGAACTTTTCTTTTCATGTAACCATCCCTTCTCATCAGTGTCAGTGTTAAAGAAAAAAAAAACCCACTGTAACTTCCGTATGAATTCTACTGTGAGCTACTGAAAGAAAGAAAAATTAGATGCGGCAGATATTTGACAGGTTTCCTTCCCTCTCCCGTGTTCATAGCACAGAAATGTGCTATTATATCTGAGGTACTGTATGTGCTCAAACACATTCTACAGAGTTTCTACATCTGCATTAATTCATAAAATTGAAATGTATAATTGAAATGCGTTTTCTCAACAACAACAACACCGGTCTTGACATTCTAAAGATCCCTTGTGGAAATAAAGGGTCTGTAATATGGGGTTAGTGTTGCTTGTCACATAATTGTATCTTTATTAATGTGATACAGTAACATGATACCATGCATTTTGCAAATATGCTTGTGTGTTTACATTGATAAAATGACAATATTATTCACATTCACAGTCATTCCAACATTGACAACACTAATAACTGTTTTTACTAATGTTCTTACTAATACAAAATGCATGCTTTAAGGCAATAGGTAAAACATTACTTATTTACTTCCGAATTTGGAATGTCTGTTTTCTTTGTATATTTGTATCTATAGGTTAGTGTATGCATGCATTTATAAATCTGATCTCAGTGTTCTAGATTCAATAGAATTCAGTTTATTTTGAACATGTTCAAACTTCACAAGCACACATTTTACTGAAGTGATCAACCGTTCAACAGGAGTGGGAAGAAGCAGAGCTTGTCTGGTCCCACCCCTGTGCCATAAGCAGCAAACAAAATTTGAGACACATCACAGAGCCTCAGAGAGGAAGTCTAACTCTCCAAAATGTAGAAGATATGGTATTAAGGGACGGCGTGGCGAAGTTGGTAGAGTGGCTGTGCCAGCAATCGGAGTGTTGCTGGTTACTGGGGTTCAATTCCCACATTCTACCTTCCTAGTCACGTCCGTTGTGTCCTTGGGCAAGCCACTTCACCCTTTGCCTCTGATGGCTGCTGGTAGCGCCTTGCATGGCAGCTCCCGCCATCAGTGTGTGAATGTGTGTGTGAATGGGTAAATGTGGAAATACTGTCAAAGCGCTTTGAGTACCTTGAAGGTAGAAAAGCGCTATACAAGTACAACCCATTTATCATTTATTATTAAAGCCCTCTCTTTCCTTCCATATATTCTTCTTCCTGATCATGATTTTGTGAATCTTTTGCAGACATAAATCTAATGCTATTCTTGGTTCTTTACACTTTGCTACATTTTCATTACATTTGTAATTTCTCATGGTTCCCTCTGTTGTTTCATTCACCCTCATGTCGCCTGTCTGTGGCTCCTTATGTTGTATATCAGGTGACAGTTGGCTCCATTATCTTATCATATTCTCTGATGCAAACAAGCAATGGCAAACTGTCAATAAAATTCAATTTTGGGTCAGTTATTTTTATTGACTCCCACAACACACATACTGTAGTCTTATAGCAGCTCTTTAATAAGAGGTCTCTTTTTTGTTCTACATATTAGTCAAAGTTTTTACTGTTCTTACAATAACAGTCACAACATTGTCACATCACAATGCTCTCCACCCGTTTTTCACTTCTCGGTGATCACTGTTAAAATGATTGAAGCTTCCTCTCTTGTTTCATAATCAGGCATATAAGCACACGCCTGCATGTATGAGAGTGCTCTCCCATACATACAGGCACACACACACACACACACACACACACACACACACACACACACACTGGTGGAGACGTAGGGTTCTCACTTCTGCAGCAGAACAACACTGCCCTCTTTAGGATGAGTGATTTTCTGTGTGTGTGTGTGTGTGTGTGTGTGTGCGTGTGCGTGTGCGTGTGCGTGTGTGTGTGTGTGTGTGTGTGTGTGCGTGCGTGCGTGATTTGAATAAGAAGTACATAAGTTAATAATGTTAAAGACAGTAGTCAAATAATTATTTTGGATTCTTTAGAAAATGGATGGATGGATGGTTATCATTTGTCATGCACACTTGAAAGTCTCATTTTTATCAGTTTTAAAGCCATTGCCATGTGTATTATGTGCATTATCAGGTTAACTACATGTGATGTTACATGTCTAACAAATAAGGTTGCTGCATTTTATTCAGTGTTCCACTAAAAGACATCAGAACATTGGTGACTTTTACTATGCAACAGTTACATTACTGTATATGCATGCTTTGTAAACGGTGCAACGCAGTCTTTACTAATTAACCCTGACTGACAGATTTTCTTTATTAAACACAAACACAGGACAAAAGTGAGAACACACACACACATACACATTGATCAGTGGTAGTGTTAAGTACGGGGGGCCCCACAAGGCATGTTAAGCAGTAGGGAACAATGCGAGGAAACTGGGGGGAAGGTCTCCGCTGAGCATTATCCAAGTGTTTGTGTGTCGCATGTGGTCCATAACGGCTGACTCGCAGCAGAGATGCACAGTTGGGTGTCTTTCTACATCCCCCCTCAATATCAAAACATGCGCAGTGGGGGAGGACATATCAGTTAAGTTATTGGCAAAATGATGTCAATAATATATTTATTTAAGTAGTTTGTGCATTATAATGCAATCAAAATGTACATTGGCTTATCAGATTTGAAATTCTAAAGTCCTATACTGCAAGATGGAAATGAAGAAAATAGGACATTTCACTTCCATATAAAACATTGAATTTAATGTATGATCCTTAAAGTGAGGATAAATAATGTATTCATCGTTGAACAAATCTATTAAATCAATATTATTTATAGCATGCTGTAAAATTGCACAGAATATATGTATAACATATTCACTTATACATATTTCTGCAACCCCCATCCTGCGATGCCAAAGTCTATTGTTGGAGTCATTATTTGAGCTGAAGTTGTTTTACTCCCTTCGTTTTGTCATAAATTTGATTTGCAAGCTGTTGTATGTAGTCAGCTGCTAAGTGAATGACCATAAAACATTCAGTCAATTCCCACGACACCTTGAAATATTTGCATTGGACTCTTTAGATCGGCCACCTTCCACCTCAAACATGGCACTACTTAAAAATAAACAGATAAAAAATAGCAAATAAATGTTCTATCAATTTGATATTTCCCCCCAATAACAAAAATGGCAGCCACCTGAAGATCCACTCAAGGGGTTATGTGATTTCTTTAAGACTGCATAGCGAGGGCCCCTATTAATAAATCATGTCAGGACGCCGTAGCCTAAACGCATACCAAGGTATCATAATTATCATAGATCAAAAGCTGATGACATTACAGCGTCGGACCGCTCCCATCCCGTGTCAGCTCCGCAGCTGCCCGTCTTTACGTTGTTTCATTATTGAGTTATGGCATGCATAATTTAGCACAGACAGATATGGATCCATCCGTTGAGAGTGGCAAGAATGGAAGGAGGGTGGATTGCGGGATCAGGAAGAGAGCAAAGGATGAATGTTGGGAAAGACGTCATTCAATGTCCCTCTTGGACTTTTTACACTTATTTCACCTTTTGTAACTGTTCTATAATCCCTAGCGCAATATATTTCTCTAAAAAGAAAACTAACAAATAGGACCTATGCATGTAATGTTGCATTAAGTGGATGTTTGTATACATACAAGTGATTATTTCTCCCTGTGATGTACAGGTTTGCAGCCATTCACAAACTACACGTTTGTGCTGGTGACCTGCACAACTGTGGGATGTAGCACCAGTTCACCTTCTACGGGACGCACCCAGCAAGCTGCTCCCACTGGTACCGTACAAACACTCTGTTTTGTCCACTCCAACTGGAGACATAACTCTTAAAAGCCTACACTTAAAATGGTTTCATGAACAGTAAATGGCGTTAATATTTGATTCATTAATTCACTTATTTACATTATGTTTAAATGTCTAAGAACAATATTTACTGTTTTTAGATGCTCACTTCCATGCTTTTCTCTGCACTGATTGTTTATAGCATACTTTATTTCCCATCCACACATATTCAACATGTACTCTTACAACTCATTATTGACCAGCAGTATTCTATCTCTATATTGTTTTGTGCTACATTCAACCTCTTTAGTCCCTCATCAGGCTCCTCCCCTTCTTTCCCCCTTCTCCACTTATTGTGTCTTCATGTCATTGGCGACGCTGCCAGATAAATCAATCACATCAACTTAAATTAATTAAATTGTGTAATTTACAGTAACGTTTTCTCTATCTAAGGTGTGATGCTTGATTAGTAAAAAAAAACAAAAAAAACCACACATTAAAAAATTGGAAGCGTATAATATATCATATTAAAAAAGTGTGGATGTCCTTTTATAGTGGAATTGATTTACTCTCTCTATTCTGTTTGTTTCTATTTTATTTTCTGCAGGACATAACTGTTACCTCTGATAAACAGAATGTCATACATGATTGAAAGCCACAGTCAATAATATCAAATACTGATCAATCCATTTGAGCCGATTCTAAGATAAAAAAATATATATATGGAGATGTCTTCTTTATATTATTTATTGTGTCAGTTTAAAGGCATTCATACAGTAATGAAGTGAAAAAGTGAATAATCATCTAAACTGACGCGGAATTGTTTATCCTTTCCACATGTAGGTGTCTGGCCAAGACCCAGACATGTGATCGTCAACACATCTGTGGTGGAGCTGTTCTGGGATCAGCCGGCCAGGCCTAATGGACTGGTCTTGCGGTACAGACTGCAGAGAGACGGTCACACTGTTTTTACCGGAGACCACCGTGACCAGAATTATACTGACACTAGACTCCTGCCAAACCGCAGGTACACATGTGCACTCGACTTCCACGCATGAGCCCGAAAACACCTGCAATAGCACACTGCACTCGTCGCTCTATAATTAATTTAATTCCAGATTTGCGTGTGCTGTACGGGTGGTGACCCTGCGTTTTCCTCTGAGGACTGCACTCTTATACGTCTGTTTGTGCCATTTAATGATCAAATATTTGACATGCCAATGATGCACATTCCCACACAGTGAAATCACAAATCTGATCTGACTCTTAGTGGCCGATCAGCAGAGCGTAGATTTGATGTATTTGTTTATTTTCATTTAACCTGTATTAATCTGCTTTTTTCAGAGTGTGATTTGCTGTTTTAATTATTAGGGGAGTGAAAAATGATTCCCATGCTCAACCTCTCAACCTCTTCATCCCAGTATTTCGATAGATAGATACAGTAGATAGATAGATAGATATACGTGTGCAAAATCAGAGCAGATATCTCTTTAACATAGATAAAGAATATAAGGACTTATTTGTATGTGACATTTAATTTTCCCTCATTTCTTTCTGTTTGCCAGAAGGCATCCCCATCCCGACCCGCTTTGCTTTTCTTCCCACTTTTAAAATATACACTTCCTCCCATCTCATCCTCACCCTCTCACCTTATTCCCGTTCTCCTTATTTTCCTAATTTAGCCCTGCAACAGAGAATTACACCAGGAGCACCGGCCCCATTATCTATATGCCGTGTGCTTTCACCCTCTATGTGTATGCCTGTGTACGCTTGTACTGAAGACAGCTCAAAGTGGCCATTGATTATTTATGACGATGTTGATTAGCTGTCACTTCACTTCGGCACTTCAGGAAGTGTCTAAGATGACGAGAGAATTAACCTATTCCCTGTGGCTGGCCCCATAGGACACACATGCACAGCCGCAGGGAAAGGGATGCAAATCGACCACGCACACACGCACACGCACACACACACATTTTAGTTCGTCATAATTTTTGGGGATATCCCATGGTGGTGTTTAAGTTCAGGAAAAAGTCTCTCTGTGATAAATTGTTTAAATTCACCCTCCTACTCAATGTTTTTTTTTTCTTCCTTTCCAAAGTGTATTTTCTATGTTTTTATCTATGCAAGTGGCTCTAATACCTTTTTCCCCGACTGTCTTCTAACCCACTGCTGAGGCACTAATGGCCTCCTGTTTAAAACACTCAGCCTAAGAACAATAACCTAGCACCGCCACCTATTAATGCATGTGTGCCCAAGTTTATAGCAAATTAAAGGCTTTTAATGTTAAATGGCGGCCCACTTACACAGCTAATGTAGGCTTTAGCGTCAGCCAGGCACACGCTCTTAAAAGGGGAATCCATCTTATGATGTCATGGTAGCGAGCGCGTCGGAGGAGGCGGACGGGACAGATGGAAAAGTGCGCTGAGACTGCATGAGGATGATGTATACGTTTGGATGATAATTGTAGTAGAAAGTAAAGCTTTATTGACATTGTTTTTTTTCTAGGAAGATCACTAAAGGCTTCATGATAAAATAACAAATAGAAACAGACAATATCAGCCTGTTAGAGTGTGAAATTAAAATTGATTTGTAATTATTGTGAGGTATAGATAACAAGCAGAGATTTAAAGATTGGTGGACCGTATGAATGCAATGAACAACATAGAAGTCCAGGAGTGAGGTTATCTATGCCTTAAGGGGAATGAGCAGAATATTTTAATTGGCTGTAATTGAGTTTTCCCTCCAGTGGAGTAAAGTTAAAATATGTAATGTTAGTGCCTAATTTTGGACCACTTTACTTTGATAACAATTTTAAAGCAGATTGACTATGGGCGGGGGAAGGGACAGAGGAGAGTACTGATACTTATTTTATGCCTCATGCCATTTTAATGCTAATTTTCAAAAGAAGCCAAGCCGCCTTACTGCTTCAGTCCCAAAATGTTGGGGAATGTTGTGTGTTATGTATTGTATATTATTATTTTATTGTTGACTTAGCCATGATGAGTTCCATTTCCACTGCTGTGATCACCATCTGCAGAATATTTTATCATATTATGTGGTGGCATCACAAAACAAAGCCAAAAAAAATCTAAATACACTTTTCAAGTTCATTCTTTTTAGATATCACTATGTTGAATATGAGGATTTGACCTCCAAGTGTTTATACATCCTTATTGGAGGTCCACTGTGTTTCTGAAATGATCTTATTTATCAAATAAGAAAACCTGAGTATGATCAATATCTCAGATGACTGAACATAATAAAACGTTTACCATAAGCGACTGAAGTAAGCCACATTAGAATAAAATATTTTTATATCACATGATGATGACATTTGCACAACAAAACAGTTAATATGATAATGTGAGGTTTTCTTTTGTGCACAAAAGTGTTAATGTGTAAACTAAGATGTTTTTATAGATGTTCATTCGTATCACCTCTTTAGGTATGTTTATGAACTGGAGGCCAGCACAGGTGGCGGTGATAGTGTGAGTGACAAATACCTTATAAAAACACCAGCCTGGTGCCCCGCTGGGATTCCGGCTCCACACAATGTGACAGTCACAGGCCCCCACTCCATCTTCTTGGCCTGGACCCCTCCTGGTGAGTAGCAGTGCAAACAGATGGATGGTCATTTTCACAGCGTCTTTATCAAAATGACACGCATATTAGTCACCATTGTCATGGTGTCTAATGATATAATTAACTATGACATTAATATTTGTCTTTTAAAGACAGCTTTAGTCTAATGACTTTAAAAGATTAACTCTTATTTAAGATATTTATAACCCTTTCTTGCTACATTAAACCGAGCACTCAAACTTCTCCCTTTGAATCACTTCTAACTGGGGTCAAACCAAAACAAAACCGCAAAGTAGTTTACCAGTCACCTTCTGGCCTTTTTGGACCCATGCATGCACGCACCCACACACCCACATCCCCACACACACACAGTAGCAAACACTCAGGACTGAGTTTCATGCTTATGGGCTAGTGATTGTCTGCCCTAACCCATCTATCGCCAGCTATTATGCTCTCATTAGCATGATTTCCTATCTCGGAAACCGCTTATAGGGCCAACCAGCGAAGACACTTCGCTTTGTTGCGCGTGTGTGTTTGTGTTGTGTTTTGCTTGGGTCTATTTTCCTGTGCAGATGTGTGTGTGTGGGCACGACGCTGTGGAGATATTTCCATAGGCAGGTCTATTCTATTGTCATTATGGGTTGATTTTAAAGGTGAGGAAATATCGTCTGGGTTCTCACGCTTGGTTAGCTCCCTGAGCCCAGAGCTTGGAGTGTCTCTGACTGGTGTGTGTGTGTGTGTGTGTGTGTGTGTGTGTGTGTGTGTGTGTGTGTGTGTGTGTGTGTGTGTGTGTGTGTGTGTGTGTGTGTGTGTGTGTGTGTGTGTGTGTGTGTGTGTGTGTGTGTGTGTGTGTGTGTGTGTGTGTGTGTGTGTGTGTGTGTGTGTGTGTGTGTGTGTGCGCGCGTGTGTGTGTGTGTGTGCCTCTCACTGACAATGTGCCTGTCTGTGTGTACGTACATACACAGGTGTTTGCATCTTCGTATGCATACATTGACAACCAAAACACCACCACATGGCTGTTAAAATGACATTTACAGTACCTTTACAGTATATCTCTGCACTTTAGTAGTGTTGTTTGTGTAGAAATGTAAAAAAGAGCTGCATGGCTATGTTTTGGGATGAAAAGTACTTAACACAACTTGAAAATCACAGTGCCGGTCAAACGTATGTAAGGAAGGGGGGATGTGACGTACTTATAAATATCCTTCAGTTTGTGTGAAAATGTGCTCATATTGAAAGTCCATAGTCAGAAGTGAGTGTGCTGTGTACATTTTTGTGTGAGTGTGTGTGCATATGTAAGTTGGGGGGGTGAATAATTGAAGTCTTTCATTTGTCCAGTAATCAGTTCATTCTCAAAGATATCCAGAGTTCATGAATGTTGAATAACCCATCACAATACAGTTGGCCTGAATTATGGAAAAATCTCCACAGAGAATATTAACAGTCTAGGTGTGTGTGGGAGTTCAGTGTGTTTCTGTATACATTTCGGTGTCTTTGCCTTGTTGTGGGTCCACAGTTAAGACCCATTTTGAGGTCAGAAATATAACCACACTTTTGTATGGTCAAGTTGAAAAAGATCTTCCTGGAAAATAATGTGGACTAATACATCTATCTTACTTTGTAAATATTGAATTAAATGGAGTACTCTATCTCTCGTATTGAAGAATAGCATCTTAAAATGTTCTAATATCTCAGCTATCTTATGCTAACTCATCACACTGTCCAAATACTTCTGGAACCCCCAAAATCTAGTCCAGTCTAATAATCATTCTCCATCTTGCCTTTTCCACAGACCAGTTCAGCATCAGCCAGCCTATGCATTACAACATCCTGTTGAATCCAGGAAGTACCAGTGCCACAATGCATCCTACGGGCCAACACCTGAACCTTACTGTAAAGGGTCTACAGCCTTTCACCACCTACCTTGTCCGAGTGCAGGCATGTCAGAGTGGTTAGTGTCAGATGCAAAGTGCATTATTGTGTCATCTATAAGACTTATGTGACATAAATATACATTTTGGTCCGTTTATCAGGTACCTCACAAAATAAAATACCTAATACCTAAGATCCAAATAACAAGTGCTAAACTAAAAATGTGCACATTATTAGTGGGCATGTTGCGGTTGATCTACTAAGTGTGCAGAGTTGAGCAGAGTTGATAACAAGTACAAAAGTGTTGTAGACCTCTCTTTTTAAAGGAGTTTGCTTGTACTATACCGACTGTGCCCATGGAAGCACTCATTTCCGTCCACATTCATGACATCATATGCTGTAACAGTCCAACCTGTGCTGTCGCTATGTGAATTATGCAGCAGACAATTATAATATGAACTACCTTTTCTGGGCGATATAGAAGTGCAATCTAGACAAAACAACCTATTTTTAGCATGCCGAAGGTGCACTCTGGGTGGTGGCGGTTAAATGCATATTGCAGGATTTGCTTCTGCCCGAGTACAGCTGGCAAAGGCGTCACAGTCTTTACGTTCTTTGAAAAGTAAAAATTAATTATAGTACCGTTAATATTACTACATAAAAACAATAAAGCACTCATTCTTCATGTTTGTAATGAACGATAACAGGAACAACAAAATTGGTGTTTGGATGCAACTCACATTCTCAATTGTCATACAGGTGTAAAAAGACATTAATCATTGTTGATACTAAACAATAATTAACTTTGTTGACAAGTGGTGATGCATATCGTGACAATGGAGTTTACCTGTTTTGAGTCCACCCTTGTGGAAGTTATTCCTTTTTTTGCAATCAGTGTCACGAAAAGCCAAAACATAAGTGTAGAGTGTAAATCAATCATCAAAGAAGAAAACATATTTACAGTATGTGATGCTTGCAGAGATCGCACAATATTTTCAGAGGTCTTATACAGTACAATGTACAAAAGCTACAATAATAAGACTGATTTTCATCTTTTTGTCTTGACCATTAAAAAAATTGTTTTCTCCTATGAAGGGCGGTGTGGTGTAGGAGAGGGTGTTTATGTCCATACTTTAGAAACTGCACCGGATGGTCAAACACCACCCTCAGTAACAGCAGCTGGTTCCGAAGTCTTAGAGATCCGTTGGTCTCCCCCCCAAAATGCCAATGGGCTTGTCACCTCCTACCATATATACAGGTAACATACACAAATGCAATCAATACATGTATCTTGCTATTGCTGCTACAGGTTGTCACTCTCGTCAAGTGTTCAGTGTTACCATTACGGAAGTGTTTCACCTCCTACACAAATAGATGTATATTTTGCAGATTGGGCTTAAAGTTTTAGGTAATGTGTCTTCTAGCATAGCAGCCTCCTATGTGTGTGCATGCGCTACTATTGTGTGTTTTAAGTCACGCTGAAGGTCGCGCTATGCTTGTTGACCAAAGTGTGTGTGATCTGTATGCAGGGTCAGACGGGACTAAGCCCTTTAAGTCCTCAGGAAACACACATTAGCATAGAAGCATACGTACACACTGTGACACACCTGGCATGACGAGACTCAGGCAGACAGGGACTGAAGTAGCAATATCTCTCTCTCTTCTTCTTCTCTCTTTCTGTCTCTATGTCACACACTCTCAAACACACACGTACGCACACACACACTCACACACACGTACGTCCATTTAAGTTTACCAACACAGTTTGGACTTTACTGCGTGTTATATAAAGATTGTTTAATTTCTTTAATACGTTGGCCGGCAGGGGCAAATGCATGGCAACATCTAAACGCTATAGGCAGAAACACCACAAAACACATGAAACAGAAAAATCTGCAAGTTAAGAATGCTGTAATCATATAAACGCTGCAGGATCGAAAACAAATGCCATAAAAATACTGCAAATGCAAAAAAAACCACCCAAATGAAAATAAACACTGCAAGTTCATGGAACAAAATTGAAGTTGGCCAGGCTCCCAGGAAGTTGAATTTAGGAGCCCCAGACCTGAAATATATCTGCCTTTAAAGTTTAAAGACATGAGTGTTTGTGCACAGAAGTGTTTATGTGTAAATTAAGATGGGGCGGCATGGCGTAGTGGGTAGAGCAACTGTGCCAGAAACCTGAGGGTGACCGGTTCGCTCCCCGCCTCTTACCATCCAAAAATCGCTGCCGTTGTGTCCTTGGGCAGGACACTTCACCCTTTGCCCCCGGTGCCGCTCACACCGGTGAAATGAATGATGAATGATAGGTGGTGGTCGGAGGGGCCGTAGGCGCAAATTGCAGCCACGCTTCCGTCAGTCTACCCCAGGGCAGCTGTGGCTACGAAAGTAGCTTACCACCACCAGGTGTGAATGATTGATGGGTTCAGAAAAACATGTAAAGCGACTTTGGGTACTTAGAAAAGCGCTATATATATCCCAGGTATTATTATTTATTATTATTATTACCCAGTAGAAAGTTATCAGAACTAAAAAGGTATATTTTTCTATGTGTTTGTTTTAAAAATGTAAGTTTGTCAAAGTTATATTGCTAATTTCTTTTAAACGGGAACTGCACTTTTTGGGGAATTTTGCCTATCATTTACAATCATTATGAAAGACATTACGACGAATGTTTTCTATTCTTTCTAATGCATTCTAACTCGTAAATAAACATTAATAAAAGTCCCCTTACAGTGGAGCCAAAGGGAGGTCCTCTATTCCGCCCATAAAATCCAACAAAAAAAAACATCCAAAAAGCGTCATTTACATTTCGTGATTTGAATATTAACCAAGTATTAGTGATATTGTCATTATCAGCGCTAACGCAGACAAAGTGTTTATAGCGGCGCCGTTATCACAAGCGTGTGTGCCAATGTTGTCATGATTGACTGATCAGCTGCTTCCTCGTTTTCCTTGCTTGTCAAACTTTATTGTAGATCATAAATCCTGTCTATCAACTGGATAGTAGGACGAGGACGTATTCCGAAAAGTTGGTCAACTTTGACAGCCAATTTGACCGGGAAATGGTGAAAACGACACAAAAAGAGGCTTGGTTTCAACCCCTTTTCTTCGCGAGGATTATGAGTCATTCTTCATCTAAATGGGAATATATGAACATCCTAGCAGTCAGCATCCTAATGACAGCAGACATTGCACACTAAGTGATGTTTCATAATGTTTGTTGACTTTCATGAAGTCTGCAGTGAGTAGAAGAAAAAAAAAGTGAATGTCGTGATGCGTTTTTGAAATTAATGCGCCGTGTATGCTTAAAATGATCAAAATACATAAATATTAAATGCTATTATAAATGTGCCCGTTACTACATCACATATACTCACATCATGTATATAAAGCCTTAACGGAAGTCTTTAGATGTTTTTTAAGGGCTTTATAGGCAGAATAGAGCGCCTCGCATAGGCTCAATTGTGCGTAAGCAGACTTTTGATTGTATTTATTTAATATTTAGAATACATTAAAAAAACATGACTGTCTTCTCTTTCATAATAATTGTGAACAACAGGCAAAATTCCCAAAAAAGTGCAGTTCCCCTTTAACTGCATTCATTTTTTTGACCCATCAAATGCTAATCAGGAAGATCGTCATTACATTCTTTTATTAAAATCATTAAGATTAAGATTAAAGTACCAATGATTGTCACACACACACTAGATGTGGTGAAATTTGTCCTCTGCATTTGACCCATCCCCTTGGGGAGCAGTGGGCAGCAGCGGCGCCGCGCCCGGGAATCATTTTGGTGATTTAACCCCCAACTCCAACCCTTGATGCTGAGTGCCAAGCAGGGAGGGAAACGGGTCCCATTTTTATAGTCTTTGGTATGACTCGGCTGGGATTTGAACTCCAACCTACCGATCTCAGGGCGGACACTCTAACCTCGGTCATGATCTAAAGTGGGCCAGTCTGAGGCAGGAAAATCCATGGTTGAAAAAGTGTCCCACTACGGCTGTGGTGTTTCTGTAAAAGAGTGTTTGTGTCCATTTTGTGTTGACCTGTTTAAAAAAAAACATAATGTTTACTAAACAAATAAATGATAAACTAAAATTTGCATAAAGCAAACATATTGTCCAGTCCGAAGTTGATAGCATTAAAAACTTATTCAAGATAAAAAAAAACTAATCTATGATTAACATGATTGATTACAAGTTAATTAAATAGTTTAATCATTTGACAACCCTAATAAGAATTTTTCCCTTTGTCTTTAAAGTGAGGTAATTCTCAGGTCTTGTTCCCATGGTTGCTCCTGGTAGCCTAGCTTACTCCTGTTTTTAATCAATCCATCACAATTTATTTGTATAACTCCTAATCACAAGTGCCTCGAATTACTTCACAAACCACAACGACATTCTCGGATCTGAACCCACATCCGGGCAAGGAAAAATTCCAAAAGCTCCGTGGCCATCTGGTAACCTCTCAATGCTGGAGAGGAGGAGCAGAGCAGAAAAGAAAAGCGGCAGGGCACCTGGTCTTAACAAGGGTCTATTTAACAGCAAGAGTATATAAATTATTTAAAGGTGAGACTTGAATGCTTCTATTTAGGTATCATCTCTAACTCTTGCTGGTATGGCATTCCAGAGTACTGGAATCCAAATAGAGTTCTGTGAAGTTGCAGCATTTATCTTCATGCATGTTTGTGTTCGTTTTTGGCATTTGCAGCATTTTTCATTTGCTTTGGCTTTTAATTTTGTAGTATTTTTGGGATTGCATCCTTTTAATGTGCAGCAAACTCCAGGTGCATTTGTTTTATGGTGTTTGCAGGGTTTTTTCTGTGTTTGGAGCGTTTTGAGGTTGCTGCACATTTGCCCCATCAGCCTTCGTAGTTTATATTTGTAAACGATATATACTATAAAAAAATAAATGAAGAATATCCTTACATAGTGTAGCTTGATAGAGTACTGTGAAAAATAAAGAACTACATTAAATTAATATTATCGTGTTTCTCCCTAAGGTCCCCAGTGGAAACAGAAGAGGAGCTGCTGGTTTTCATCTGGACTAGTGGGCCGCTAGAGTTTTTTGATGCAAGCCCTTCCTTGCTGCCCTTCACCTCCTACCGATACAGAGTTCAAGCGTACAACTCTAAAGGCTCAACTCTGAGCCACTGGACACTAGCCCGAACCCTGTCAGCCGCACCAAAAGATATGGCTCCTCCCACTGCCACACCCACTGGTGCGTCACTTGAAAACTTCATTGAGTTTTTGTTCTTCGTTTGATGACTGAACATTAATCCTGCATATTCTACACAGGTGCATACGCTATCCATCTGAAATGGAGTGAACCAATACAGCCCAACGGTGTCATTTCGAACTATAAACTACTTTACAAGAAGCGCCAGCTGGACCCGACGCTCAACTCACCTGCAGTGATTGCACTCACTTTAGAGGTAAAAATGCAAGCATACACACTCTCTAATGCATTCTTTATTAAAGTCACTCACAATTGTAATAGAATACTAGAACTGTACCAAAAAATCTGAATGCAAAGATAACTAGAAAAGCACTCAGAACGCAGACCTCCGCCAGGCCATATTTACTAATACTAAGTAACCCCTTCTCCTTGTTATGAGACATCTTGACTCTGCACACATCCACACAAGGATTTTATTTGTGGATTGTTTCTCTGCTTTTAACACCGTACACACAAACACTCTGCTGCACCGCCTCTGGGACATTCATGTCCACCCCACGCTGGTTTTATGGATATAAGAGTTTTTTTACATGAAAGACCACAACAGGTGTTTTAACTGGTTTTAATTCCAGTTAACTGGTTTTAAACAGATCTCCCCCAGAGTTGTGTTTTATCTTCAATTGTCTTCTCTGTTTACACGAACAATATCTCTTGCAACAGTGAAATAATGACACTTTTTAAGTATGCAGATGACATGAACCTGGTTGCACAAATAACACCACTGTTCTAAACCAATACCAGCAAGCAGTCAACAACTTGGTCCAGGCATTTGGTGAAGACTAAGCTAAACATCACAAAAACTAAGAAGTTGTGCTGTGGGGGCAGGGAAAAAACAACATTACCTTTTTTCTAACCACTTAGGCCCCTTCTACACTCTGTGTTATCCAGGCTATATCCCACCTAAGCTTATCCTTGTCCACACACACACAATGCCACTGTTTAGGACCCCCTCTTCCATCCGTCCGCCAGCACAATGCGAGCTATTACGCATGCGCGAAAAGAAATGCGCGCGTCATTCGTTACCTCTGACCTGGAAGTGTATTCTTACTCTGTGTTTCAATGTAGCCTATTGCCACATTTATTTTACAGTAAACCTTGCTTGCTTCACCATCAGCAGCTGTTAGACTATCCCTATTGTAGTGAATCACACCTAAGCCATCATACAGGAATCATATCTTTAATGGACGTGTGAAAGTAAACAATGTGATAAAGAACATTTTACAACAATAAATCTAGGGATCTAGATGTCTGGTCAGGACACTGTGCTTGTATGCTGAAAGTGGCGGTCGTACTTGACGGCATGTTGGAGATATTCAGTTACGTCAACGGTAGGGATGTCACGGTATGAACATTTCTTATCACAGTTACTGTGTCCAAAATGATT
Source organism: Entelurus aequoreus (assembly GCF_033978785.1). Classification (NCBI taxonomy): domain Eukaryota; kingdom Metazoa; phylum Chordata; class Actinopteri; order Syngnathiformes; family Syngnathidae; genus Entelurus; species Entelurus aequoreus. Next base: position 33,630,409 of record NC_084732.1, on the reverse strand, counting down.
ACAGGTTATCATTATTATCGCGGTATTTTTATATGTGCTCAAAATTTTCAAAAAGTACTCATACTGAAATCTTTTAACCGAGTTTTATTTAAAAAAGCCTAAGACATTCAAAATGATTTCCTTTGTAGAAGAAACATTATTGTAGATTAAGAATACTGTTGCATGGACCTCAAGTAGAATTTGAATGTGCACATGAAAACAACACAAGCATTATAGTTTCAAGTTTATTCACAATACCATATTACAATTACAACAGTAGTGAATATCCATTTAAGGATGGTGGTAAGTGAAAGGGTCCCCCAGATAAGCTAGAAGAAGCTTTTGGCAGGGGGTCCAGAGGTCAGTATATGCATGGAATGCTGAAACATGGTGGCAAGCACAAAAACGCGATATGACAAACACAAAATAGGAGCACAAAAGAAAGCATACACATACATACATACGTACATTCAACCACACACAACCCAACAGTAGTCTACCCCAAAGCCACATGTGGCAATGCTAATCCTCTAAAGGAGCACTAGCCATTCACATGAGGCATTAGAGATAGGTGGTTAATAGGTATGATTTCAGTTTCTTTTTGAAGTTGGAGAATGAATATAGCATCTTTGGTCCCCTGCATACAACACTTAGAGCAGTACAAGCCAGTAGACAATGTTTACCTGATATCAGGTCAAAGTTACAAGTGTTGTGGGCATGCTGGGGACGATAGATAGGAACTAAGCTACAGAGCCTGACATTCAGCCTGTGGATGACTTGATAGGTTAGACAAGCATTGTGATAAATATTGAACTCTGTCAGTCTTAAGAGATGATAATTATGGGATAGATGTCGAGTGGGGGCATTAAACTTGGACCAAGACAGGGCCCGTATGATTTTCTTTTGCATGGATTCTAATTTGTGACGGTAGCTAGGGAAGGTGTTACACCAGATGACATTACAGTAGTTTAGATGTGGTTCAAAGAGAGTTTTGTATAGAGTAAGTAGAGCATAATGAATATATATAAACAAAGTAATATAGCAAAAACAAAATAATAACATAAATAAATGAAAATAAGTGTGAAAATTGTGCAAGATGGCACCTTAAGGATATAAGAAATAAACAAAACAAATGTAAGAATTGTGCTAGATGGCACCTAAAGGCCATAAGACGTAACTGCACTTTTTTTCCATATAGCTGTTCAATGATTATGGCCAAAATAATAATTAAGATTATTTTTATCAATATTGAAATCATGATCATTAATCACGATTATTCATTATGTTGGATAAAAGTGTTGGGGTGAGGTGTGAACGTGACGCCATAATGTAATTTGTAATATTTAATAAAAAGGCTAAAGATAAACGTTATCCATATATCTAAAGACAAATATTTGTGTTTTTGTTCATTACTAGTATCAACGTATCAGTTTTTTTTATTACATGATGCCTTTATCTCAATTTTTACATTTTGGTAGAGAAAAGTATTTTTTTAAGTTATGTAAATTTAAACTAATTTACTAATCTATGTACATGTATATGCTGTATCAGGACAGATCCTTTAGTTTGAACAGAAATATAAGTATAGGAATTAACTATACACCATAAAAAACTTTAATGAAATGCTATGCCACAATAATATTTTTAAAGTAATAACTTTGGTGAAACCCACAAGTCTTTTTTTTTTATATCAAATTAAAACACAAAGCAGTTTGGCTAATGAAGATAAAGTCAAATTAACAAGCTTTGTTCTTTTCCAACAACACCATGTGGTTCAATGCAACAGTTTGTGCAAAAGAATAAACAAGAGTGATACCTCCCGCATCTATTACACAATCTTTGCATCCCAGCATGCTGATACTTCATAGCCTGTGTTCAATTCGATGAGATGACAAAAGATTTGAGCTAGTATTGATGTTATTGGAACAATGACAAAGTTAGCAGGTAAATAAATGATGTTTGACCGTCCCAGTAAACAAACTAAAGATTTTATAAACAAGTTGTGGCAATGTTCCCTACGTATTGTCTGCTGCACGTTTCCTCAGGTCATTAACTCAGTCAAAGCAGGACGCTGTGTTGGGAAAATTAAAGCAACATCAAATATTGTTCTCCTTAGCTGTATACTTTGTGTGGCACAAATGTGTCTGTCTGTAATATTGTCCACACTTGTTGCCATCTAACAGCAGTGCACTCTTAATCGCACGCCGAGATTCTTTACTACAGAAGTGAAGCGAGGGAAATAAAGTGAAACAAAGCGTTTACTGCGAGGGGAAATCTTCTGGAGCAAGATCTGTGTAGTTGCTTTTCGCCATGTTTTCAGAATCAGAATCAGAAATACTTTATTAATCCCCGAGGTGAAATTAAAATTTTCAGCACAATACCATTCAAGAGCAGACAAACATTACAGGGAGACAGAACAGGATCGCTGACGGGTCTGCCAACTTCCGGCGGCCCTTACAAAAAAGAGATACAGGTAAACAATGTGGGGGGTGAGAAAAAAAATTGGTCTAAGCCTGGGCCCCTGGAGAGAGGGTCCAGATTGAGGCCAAGGGAAAAAATAACTCATAGCCATAGCACACATTCCTCTTACATGTGTGTAAGAGGGAAACATCGAACACAAAGGACATTAAAAGAGCAGAGCTGATGCAACCAGCCACGTCTACATACAGCTATGAATAAAAAGTAAAAGAAACATATACACTGTGGTGGCCTCTGCTGTGTTCCACGCCATCGTCTGCTGGGGTGGAGGGAGCTTGGCCAGAGACGGGAGCAGACCCAACAAAGCAACCAAGAGAGCCGACTCCACTCTCGGCCGCCCACTAACTTGGCCAGTGTCCAGTCCGCATGGATGAGCGAGGATACATCCAAGGAGACTGTGGTGTCCGATACCTGCTCATTCAGCCAAGAAACCGTGAAGCCTGTCTGTCCCGGCGCTCAGCGCTAGCTCCGCAGCCCTGTCTCTTCATCCACATCTCCTCCAGTCTCTCCAAACGGACTCTGGTGTGGCAGAGACTCAGCAGCTGGTCTCCATGGCCAAAAGGCTCCCGGGAGGCAGATCCAGAAGTCCACAAAAAAGCACCGCAGAAGTCACAAAAGTGCCACCCCTTGTCACACAGTCCCAAAGGGTCCCGAACTAAAAGGAGAAAAAAAAATAAAGAAATATAAAATATATATATAAATATAATAACACATGAAAACAAGAGGGAAACACAAAAGGATGACACAAGAGCACAGAGCTCCTGCCAAAAGCAGCCACTACAGCGGCGCCATCTTGTCGAGCAAAACGATGCTGGTGCGCATGCGGCGACTTGGTTTCCAGGAAGTAAGCAGTGTTGCTTAAAATGCGTTAATAAATGACGGTTTTTCGATAATTTTAAATTTAACCATTTGGAATTTCACAGCGGTTTATTATTGTACTGTTTACTGTTACATCCTTAGTCATTGGATATTTTCATTTATGGGCCAAACTACTTTATATCTGGATATGAGTTTTGGTGCACAATGAGTTTTGGTCCATATCACCCAGGGATGTTTAGGGATGTAACGGTAAACGGTATAATGATAAACCCCGGTAAAATTACCAACGGTTAGTAATACTGTTTAAATTATGAATTACCGAAAAACCGTCATTTATCAATGCATTTTAGGCAATACTGCTTACTTCCTGGAAACGATGTCACAGCAGCGCTGGCGCATGCGCACTAGCGTCGTTTGGCTTGAAAATTATGGCGGAACAAACTACACAGACTTTGCTTCGGAGATTTCCCCTTGGAGTAAACTGAGGCAAGCGCTTGGTTTAACTTCATTTTCCCTCGCTCCATTTCCGTGCAGTCTCAGCGTCCGTTTAAAAGCACACTGCTGTTTTTAGATGGAGACAGGTGTAGACAATATTGGAGACAGACGCATCTGCACCACACTAAAACTGTACAGCTAAGGAGAAAACAATTAGATTTTTGCTTTTATTTTCTCAATACATCGTCCATCAGCTGCGACTGAGAGTTAATGAGGTGATGAAACATGCAGCAGTCAAACGTTGCCACAACTTGTTTATAAAGTTTTTAGTTCGTTTACTGGGATGTTCACTCGTCCTTTATTTAACTGCAAACTCAAAGATATGCACCTGGGGATAGGTTGATTAGCAACACTAAATTGGCCCTAGTGTGTGAATGCGAGTGTGAATGTTGTCTGTCTATCAGTGTTGGCCCTGCGATGAGGTGGCGACTTGTCCAGGGTATACCCCGCCTTCCTCCCGAATGCAGCTGAGTTAGGCTCCAGCGCCCCCGCCCCCCCACCCAAACTCCGAAAGGGACAAGCGGTAGAAAATGGATGGATGGATGTATCAGTGTTCAAATAACATAAATACTAGCTATAATATTTTGTCAACTCATCGAACTGAACGCAGGCTGTGGAGATTGTGTATTCGATGTGGGAGGTATCACTCCTCTTTTTTGTAAGCCAAACTGTTGCACTGAACCATGAGGAGGTGTTAGAGAAGAACAAAGCTTGTTTATTAGACTTCATCTTCATTAGCCAAACTGCTTTGAGTTTTGTATTGATATCAAAAAGTAAATACCATGTTTTTTTACATTATCAATCAATCAATCAATGTTTATTTATATAGCCCTAAATCACAAGTGTCTCAAAGGGCTGTACAAGCCACAACGACATCCTCGGTACAGAGCCCACATACGGGCAAGGAAAAACTCACCCCAGTGGGACGTCGGTGAATGACTATGAGAAACCTTGGAGAGGACCGCATATGTGGGTAACCCCCCCCCTCTAGGGGAGACCGAAAGCAACGGATGTCGAGTGGGTCTGACATAACATTGTGAAAGTCCAGTCCACAGTGGATCCAACACATCAGCGGGAGTCCAGTCCACAGCGGGGCCAAAAGGGAACCATCCCGAGCGGAGACGGGTCAGCAGCGCAGAGATGTCCCCAACCGATGCACAGGCTAGTGGTCCACCCGGGGTCCCGGCTCTGGACAGCCAGCACTTCATCCATGGCCACCGGACCTATGCAACTCCCCCTCGCAAGGGACAGGGGAGAAGAGGAGAGAAGAAAAGAAACGGCAGATCAACTGGTCTAAAAAAGGGGGGGTCTATTTAAAGGCTAGATTATACAAATGAGTTTTAAGATGGGACTTAAATGCTTCTACTGAGGTAGCATCTCTAACTGTTACCGGGAGGGCATTCCAGAGTACTGGAGCCCGAATAGAAAACGCTCTATAGCCCGCAGACTTTTTTTTGGCTCTGGGAATCACTAATAAGCCGGAGTTCTTTGAACGCAGATTTCTTGTCGGGACATATGGTACAATACAATCGGCGAGATAGGCTGGAGCTAAACCGTGTAATATTTTATACGTAAGTAGTAAAACCTTAAAGTCGCATCTTAAGTGCACAGGAAGCCAGTGCAAGTGAGCCAGTATAGGCGTAATATGATCAAACTTTCTTGTTTTTGTCAAAAGCCTTGCAGCCGCATTTTGTACCAACTGTAATCTTTTAATGCTAGACATAGGGAGGCCCGAAAATAATACGTTACAGTAATCGAGACGAGACGTAACGAACGCATGAATAATGATCTCAGCGTCGCTAGTGGACAAGATGGAACGAATTTTAGCGATATTACGGAGATGAAAGAAGGCCGTTTTAGTAACACTCTTAATGTGTGACTCAAACGAGAGAGTTGGGTCGAAGATAATACCCAGATTCTTTACCGAGTCTCCTTGTTTAATTGTTTGGTTGTCAAATGTTAAGGTGGTATTATTAAATAGATGTTGGTGTCTAGCAGGACCGATAATCAGCATTTCCGTTTTCTTAGCGTTGAGTTGCAAAAAGTTAGCGGACATCCATTGTTTAATTTCATTAAGACACGCCTCCAGCTGACTACAGTCCGGCGTGTTGGTCAGCTTTAGGGGCATGTAGAGTTGAGTGTCATCAGCATAACAGTGAAAGCTAACACCGTACTTGCGTATGATGTCTTGTTTGTTTTTTTATATCAAAGGTATTTCTTGAAAAACTATTCATGTGACATAGCATTTTGTTAATGTTTTATTGTGTATAGTTAATTACTATACAACATATTTCTGCTCAAACTCTTAATGGATCTGTCCCGATACAGCATCTACATGTACATATAAATGTACATAACTTAAAAAAAAACCTCCCTCTATCAAAATGTAAAAATAGAGATAAAGGCATCATGTAATGAGAAAAACCTAACACGTTGATATTATTAATGAACAAAAAATAAATAAATACTTGTCTTTAGCTATATAGATAAAGTTTATATATAGCCCTTTTATTAGACATTACAAATTACATGATGGTATTGCTTTCACACCGAACCCCAACACTGCTTTACCTAACAATCAGTAATATAGATTTCAATATTGATAAAATAATAATGGTAATTATTATTTTGGCCATAATTGGCAGCCCTATGTATAAGACTAGATGTCATACGTGAACAATATTGTATCTCTATGGACAAAAAGTGCCGTTACATCTTATGGCCATCAGGTGCCATCTTTGAAAATTCTTACATTGGTTTTTATTTTTGAATCTCTTATGTCCATAAAGTGCTGTCTTGCACTAATTCACAAATATTTTAGTTATTTATGTTATTATATTTTTTCTGCCATATTACTTTGTTTGTAATGCTTTTGTTGCTTTCATATGCACATTCAATTTCTACTTAAGGTCCACGGTATAGTGTTTTTAACTGCAATAATGTTTCTTCTACAAAGGAAATAATTTTGAATGTGTTGTTTTGGTTAAAAGATTTCATTATAAATACTTTTTGAACATTTTGAGCATATTTAAAAATACAGAGATAATAATGATAACGGTGATCACTTTGGTCACAATAACCATGGTAAGAAATGTTCATACCGTGACATCCCTACTCGTGTTACAGACTGGGCTAGCACCGTTAAGGAATGTTCTCCTGTGTTTAATTGAGCATTGTCGTAGGCCTTTTGACGGCATTGTGTTTATATGTATGAGTGCACATGTGTACGTTTTGTGAGTGTTAATAATGAAATTGTGACATTTAAGACATTTCATATTGCTATTACATTTTTTCTGTGCTACAAAAAAATGTTTGTACTACTAGTTATTTTCATTTAGTAGCACGGCAAAAAGCTAAGCGTAAAGCTCTGGAGAGTGACAACTGAAACTAAGGACTTTTTATGTCAGCTAACACATTTTAACTTTGGCATACAAATCACTAATTGAATCCATTTTAATCTTTAACATCTCATCCTGATACAACTCACTTACCTCCAAATACAAAACCAAACTCTCCCGTGCCGTTAATCAGGCCAGCAAAATAATCGGTTCAACACAAACTACCCTTTGCAAACTTTATGAATGGTCAGGAGAGCCACCCTGATCACGAACGACCCCTCTCACCCTCTCCACCAGTCCTTCTAGTTACTGCCATCAGGCAGACGCTACAAAATCCGACGAGCCTGGACATTCATCCACAAAAAATCCTTTATTAACCTCTGCTATGATTATTCTGAACAAAATCAAATAGAAACCCCTTTTAAGAAGCAGTTGGTTTTTAACAGTCCTCTTTTAATGTACTGCACTTTTTGTCTTTAATATAAGTTTAATGCAAGTTGTGTGTATTTCGGGGGGTTCTATCTATCTATCTTTAAAGGCCTACTGAAATGAAATTGTTTTATTTAAACGGGGATAGCAGATCCATTCTATGTGTCATACTTGATCATTTCGCGATATTGCCATATTTTTGCTGAAAGGATTTAGTAGAGAACATCGACGATAAAGTTTGCAACTTTTGGTCGCTGATAAAAAAAGCCTTGCCTGTACCGGAAGTAGCGTGACGTCGCAGGTTGAAGGGCTCCTCACATTTCCCCATTGTTTACACCAGCAGCGAGAGCGATTCGGACCGAGAAAGCGACGATTACCCCATTAATTTGAGCGAGGATGAAAGATTCGTGGATGAGGAACGTGAGAGTGAAGGACTAGAGAGCAGTGCAGGACGTATCTTTTTTTGCTCTGACCGTAACTTAGGTAAAAGGGCTCATTGGATTCCACACTTTCTCCTTTTTCTATAGTGGATCACGGATTTGTATTTTAAACCACCTCAGATATTATATATCCTCTTGAAAATGAGAGTCGAGAACGCGAAATGGACATTCACAGTGACTTTTATCTCCACGACAATACATCGGTGACGCACTTTAGCTACGGAGCTAACGTGATAGCATCGTGCTTAAATGCAGATAGAAACAAAAGAAATAAGCCCCTGACTGGAAGGATAGACAGAAGATCAACAATACTACTATCAGGAGACACCGAACCAAACACTGGACCTGTAACTACACGGCTAATGCTGTGCCGCCTGTCGAAGCCTAGCAATGCTGTTGCTAACGACGCCATTGAAGCTAACTTAGCTACGGGACCTCGTCAGAGCTATGATAAAAACATTAGCGCTCCACCTACGCCAGCCCTCATCTGCTCATCAACACCCGTGCTCACCTGCGTTCCAGCGATCGACGCCACGACGAAAGACTTCACCCGATCATCGATGCGGTCGGCGGCTAGCGTCGGATAGCGCGTCTGCTATCCAAACCAAAGTCCTCCTGGTTGTGTTGCTGCAGCCAGCCGCTAATACACCGATCCCACCTACAGCTTTCTTCTTTGCAGTCTCCATTGTTCATTAAACAAATTGCAAAAGATTCACCAACACAGATGTCCAGAATACTGTGGAATTTTGCGATGAAAACAGAGCTGTTTGTATTGTGATACAATGTGTCCGAATACTTCCGTTTCAACCATTGACGTCACGCGCAAACGTCATCATATATAGACGTTTTCAACCGGAAGTTCCCCGGGAAATTTAAAATTGCACTTTATAAGTTAACCCGGCCGTATTGGCATGTGTTGCAATGTTAAGATTTCATCATTGATATATAAACTATCAGACCGCGTGGTCGGTAGTAGTGGGTTTCAGTAGGCCTTTAAAAATCCTGAATCCAGACAGTGATCTAGAGTCCCCTGCCCTAAAAACAATATAATTACTAGTTCTTTATCCCATTCCTGACTCTTAGTGGGGTAATTAATGCAGTGAATGTTTTCCTGTGTACTGACTAGGGTTGTTAACGATAAACCAATGCGACCGGATATCCGGTTCGAGAAGGGCCGGTTCAGCTATGTTGGTTACAGCCCCCCTCGATCGATAAAATTATCGCGCCGAACAAGAAATCATTTGCCAGGTTTTGTCTTTAAAACAACACAAGAGCCAGGGTTGTCCTTGAAAAGAGTCACGCACTTGTTACGTTACTTGCGTAATAGGAGACAAAAATAGACGTACATACATGGTATGTACATACATGGTTGTCGTGCGAGACTAGCAATAAGTTGTGATAGTTTATCTTTAAAACAACGCAAGAGTCACGTTTGCACGCCAAATAACTAACCACGATTTCCACAAGATACGTAACTTCAACAGTATGGACGGTCTCCGTGCCGTGCCGCCTGCAATAGTGTAACATTCAAAGTAATGGAGGCTCAGACAGATTTCCAGTTTGTCTTTCTTTATTCACAAAATGCAACGCTGTCATACAACAGGCTCAATCTCTGTGTTTTGCTCTTTTTTCCGGCAACATTCAAACAACCTTTCACCCCCACAACACACGTCACTTCCCATCCTTGTCCCGGAAGTCCCGCCCCCAAGTCAAGCCATTGCCTCGAACCTGTAGGCGTCTGTGATGACACTGACTTGACTTGACTCGTGGAAAATAAATATATTTCATGTGTGTTTGCCATTTTACTTAATTTAACATCTTTGGGGATATGTATTTTTCCATATTTAACATATTGTGTTGAAATTTGGGAAAATGTTTATAAAACAAACATAGACCCAATAATTAAACTTCAAAAAAGGGTAATTACAATATACACAAAGCATGCTACTATGAACCTACCAATCCATTATTTATAAGTTCTAATGTGTTAAAATTTCCAGATATTGTGTTTTTAAAAACAATGGAAATTATGTTTCGAGTAAAGAACAACAGCCTTCCAGCTTATATTCTTAGGTTATTTATATTAAGAGGAGAAAACTATAATTTACGGGGGGATTGATTTTTGAAATAGGTAAAGTAAGAACGAATATAAAACACTAATGTATTTCAGTTTTAGGAGTTAAATGGTGGAACAAGCTCAGTGATGAGTTGAAGACATGTAGTTCTTTGTTAAGGTTTAAGAAAACCTTGACAGGTAAAATAATAGAAAAATATAGTAACAATTACTTTCATCCCATTGATTTTTTTGAACGTTGAGGTTCCAGATAATCTTATTTTCAGTGAATGTATAGATTAGGCAAAAATAAGCCTTGGTTTCAGCCTATTCCTTTTCGGTCATTTTTTTCTTTTCTTTTTGTGTGTAAATGTGTATGATAGTTAAATATGTATAATCTGTACTGTTAAATTGATCTCACAAAATGGTTGATTACATAACCGAAATAAACTAATTTCATTCATTCATTCATTCATATATGGGGTGTTTTAAGAGGGAGCAGTATATTTATAGCTAGAATTCACTGAAATCCAAGTATTTCTTATATATATATAAATAAAATTAATACTTGACTTTCAGTTAATTCTAGCTATATATATATATATATGTATTTTACTATATATATATATATATATATATATATATATATATATATATATATATATATAAATAAAAGAAATACTTGAATTTTAGTGTTCATTTATTTACACATATACACACACATAACACACTATTCATTGTTGTATTTGAAAGTGCAATGCAATGCAACCGACTCCCACACTTGCCGTCAGGGTGTGCAATACAACGTAAACCGTTGGCCAACCAAAAAGTAACTACAGAACACTATACTCAACATTCACCAGGAGATGGCAACAAACAACTTAGATCACTCTATTACAGGCAGAATCTGTGAAATTTAATTTGCAGGAAATGAGTGAGTTTAGGGTTGAATTGTCCATCCTCGGTCTATTCTCTGTCACTCGTCGTCGCCATGACTGTCTCTTCTTCGTTCTTCTGCTTTGTCTCCTTGTGTGTGCAGTTGTGCACTCGCCAAAAGCCGTAGATGTTATAACGTGACTGGGCCGGCAGGCTGTTTATATGAAGGAAAAGCGGACGTGACGACAGGCTGTCCTCACTCAGGTCCGCACGGACCTGGAGGGGGCGTGCCTTAAGTCCGGCTGGAAATCGGGAGGAATTCGGGAGAATGGTTGTCCCGGGAGATTTTCGGGAGAGGCACTGAAATTCGGGAGTCTCCCGGAAAATTCGGGAGGGTTGGCAAGTATGCTCTGCTGGTCTATTTCTGGAGTCTTTAGCGACCAGCAGGCACTCTACCACGCACCCAGCGGCGCAAGAGACATTAAAAAAATACACAGAACAACCAAAAAAAAAAACGTATTACGCTCATTTTGCCAAAATCTTTATTAGCTTTGGACCAACAATCATGGAGAAGTTATAACTTGTGTGAAGTATGTCAATTGTGGTGGATGCCTCTAATGTATGTTTGTAATCACGGTGCTATGCCTGTGCTTTTAGACTTAGACAAACTTGACTGATCAACTATCATCTGTTATTACACCCCAAATTTGGTTTCTTTTACTCTTTCAATGTCTACTCCGTCTATTTGTATTTGTTTGACTTTCTCTTCTGTTGTTACCGAATTACATTAGCTTAGTTTTACTAAGATTCAAACATACACTGTTTTTGTCAAACCATTTCTTTAATTTCTTAATTTCTTCTAGTATTATTTGTATTAGCTTCTGTGTATTCTCTATTGAACAAAACCCAGATTTTGTTTTGAGTGTTTACCTCGAACAAGATAATGTAGTTTGTGGCTCTCCAGTGTCGATGGCGAACCTTCACTTCATATACTTTTTTCAGGGTTATTGGGAAAGCAATGTAAAAGCTTTACACAATTGTCGCGGGTGGAGCAGCCCAATGCTGCACAACAGGGCATTTTTACATGCCCCAAAACTAACAAGGAAGCGCGGCAGACACATAGCATCAGCTCAAAGTTGTAGCAGTCATGGCGCCCTGTAGTCACATGAGTGCCTTTTGACCAATCATTGAGGAGACTGCCTGAAGCCGAGTTGGCCATTCTCTCTTTATACAGGACTCCAGTCCTGCAGCTTCCCCCTTTGGCCAAGTTTTAATAATCCTGGTCACAGATTTGCTCCTCTTCTGGAGGGTGGTCTAGGCAGAAACAAGAAGCAAGAAGAGGTGGTCAGACGTTCCTAGGTGGGGGAGAGGAAAAGTCTTGTAGGCTGGCTTCAGATTAGAGTAAACCCAGTCCAAGGTATTCTCACCCCGAGTCGGGCCCTGTACAAACTGTACAAATCTTGGGAGCACATTTTTTAAGCATGCTTTGTTGAAGTCCCTAGCCACAACAAATGCTCCTTTTGGATGGGCCTGCATTTACTTGTTTATATTATTATGCAGTAAAGAGAGGGTTAAGGTAACGATAGGCTTGGGGTGGCATGTAATCAGTTGTTAGAATTACAACAGTGACCTCTCTGGGTTGGTAAAAAGGTCTGCATACTACTGAGATGGCCTCTAGATACGGACAGCAGAGGGTGTAGATCATTTTACAGTTCGTACTACAGTCATCCAGTGTGAAGATGCACAGCCCTCTGCCTCAGCTCTTACTGTAGTCTTTGATGCGATCAAAGCGGTGCAGGCCTGTTGGCTTAACAGCTATGTCAGGGATGAGCGGGTGTAGCCATGATTCTGTGAGGATAATTGCACAGCTGTTCCGAAGCCTGTTGCCGTTTGCCAACCATAGTTCCAGTTCGTCTGTTTTGTGGATGAAGGTTAGGAAGATACTCGGAATCGGTGGCCTGTGTGGTTTTTGCGCTGGCCTTGCAAGCAGGCCCGCTCTTTCGAAAAAAAAAAGGCCAAAGTTGTTTATGGTAAACAGACTTGGTAACACTGCCTTAGAACACACACGGAACATCGTGAATGTGAGGCGTATCAAACATGGTGACAGTGATACGGAATCACTCCCAAAATCAGAAAAAATAACTCGGGAGATCACACAATGTAATAATGCTCAGTTTAGAGGTATTCATTCAACAAAATGTATGTATTTATTTCTGTTGTTGTAATTTAGCAGAATAAACACTCGAAGGATTCATATGGAAGGTAAGAAAAAGAAAAGGAACACAATGCCAGTCTGTAAGAGTGGCGGAGACGACCAACAGGCAGGATGAAACAAGGTGATAGATCAGGGCAAGGAGAGTGAATGGAGAAGAGGTACACGTATAGATCTATATTCTGTCTGAACGCATGGCCTCTTCTCCCTCTGTGACCTTTGGCTTGTCACTCATAATTAATACAAGATGTAAATGGAGACCTTTCACCTTCTCATTGATATGGAACACTCCATGGTTGTGTGTGTGTGCGTGCGTGTGTGTGTGTGTGTGTGTGCGCGCGTACGTGTGTTGGGGTGTGTGAAAGAGGCTCATTGACATGGAATAGACTTATTTTTGTGAGAGTCATTTGTCACACACCTTCCTTATATGCACAGGCGTTTTTTGTTGCACACGAGGACACAAAGAAATGTCAATGAGTGAAAAGGTTGTAAACTACATTACATTATTATATTATAATGCAGCATTCAAGACTGTCGGACACATACTTGCCAACCCTCCCGGTTTTACCGGGAGACTCCCTGAATTCAGCGCCTCTCCCGATAACCTCCCGGAAGAAATTTTCTCCCGATAAACTCCCGGAATTCAGCAGGAGCTGGAGGGGGCGTGGCCTCCAGCTCCATGCGGACCTGAGTGGGGACAGCGGCGACAGTCTGTTTTCACGTCCGTTTTCCCACGATATAAACAGCGTGCCTGCCCAATCACGTTATAACTGTAGAATGATAGAGGGCGAGTTCTTGGTTTCTTATGTGGGTTTATTGTTAGGCAGTTTCATTAACGTCCTCCCAGCGCGGTAACAACACACAACAACAGCAGTCAAGTTTTCGTCTACCGTAAAGCAGTTCGTCTGCCATAAACAGCAATGTTGTGACACTCTTAAACAGGACAATACTGCCATCTACTGGATAGCCTCCGGAACACTGAAATTCAAGTATTTATTTTATTTATATGTATAATAAAATAAATATATATAGCCAGAATTCACTGAAAGTCAAGCATTTCATACATATATATATATATATATATATATATATATATATATATATATATATATATATATATATATATATATATATATATATATATATATATATATATATATATATATGAATATGAAATACTCGAGTTGGTGAATTCTAGCTGTAAATATACTCCTCCCCTCTTAACCACGCCCCCCTCCCCCAACCACACCCCTGCCCTACAAGTGAGGCATAATGATGCAATACGTACATAAAGCTTTGATTGATTGATTGAGACTTTTATTAGTAGGTTGCACAGTGAAGTACATATTCCGTACAATTGACCACTAAATGGTAACACCCGAATAAGTTTTTCAACTTGTTTAAGTCGGGGTCCACCCTAAATAGCAGGTTAGCATCGATTAGCTTGCAGTCATGCACTGACCAAATATGCTTGATAAGCACTTCACACAAGTCAATAATATCAACAACGTTCACCTTTGTGCATTCACACAGCATAAAAAGATTGGCGGACAAAATGAGACAAGGAATGAGTTGAAGAAAGTTATACGTTTGTGTCATGTTGTCCTCCTACAGAAACACTATTAAAACAAAAAAATATTTTTCTATTTTCATAAATTTTTTTAAAAGCTCCAGGGAGCCATTAGGGCGGCGCCAAAGAGCCACATGCGGCTCTATAGCCGCAGGTTGCAGACCGCTGCCTCAGTTCAATGTGTGTGTCCATTAGCCATGTGTGTATTTGTGTGTGTATTGATCTCAGGCTGGGTTGGGAACCCTAGTCTGTGCCAGCCTAGCTGATTAATGGGGTCGTCATGGCAATCGGACGGAATGAGGATACGAAGCACAGGCGGCCTGCATTGCTAGACCCCTACATGCTGCTTGGCACTCATACACACACACACACACACACACACACACACACACACACACTCACAATCTCAAAACACACATTACCCCTCTCCATGCCTTGCAACTCAGTGACAGACGTATTAGTCATTCAGACAAGGCTGTCAATGCTAACTTTCTTGTGGACCTCCTTTTTTTAATTGCACCAAGGAAGTCATATTTCGCAGAATTTACATTTTTCTCACTTTGTGTTGATTTTGACAAAAGGCACATGAATGCATGATGTGTTTATTAATGTAGACAATGTCATTTTGTCTTTGAATGGCGACTAGTGAACTAGTGAATACTTGTTAAAGGGGAACTTCACTTTTTTTGTAATTTTAGCTATTGTTCACAATCATTATGAGAGACAAGAACACACATGTTTTGTTTTGTTTTTTAGGATTTTAAAGATAATAAAAAACGCTTGCAAAATGTGGCTAACGAGAGTCACCATTGTAGCCTTCGAAGCCTCCTAACACAACTTGAAAACCCTCTATTAACCTGTTATGTACTTGCTGCAAGTATATATATATATATATATATATATATATATATATATATATATATATATATATATATATATATATATATATATATATATATATATAATGTAGTAACAGACATATTCATAACAATATGTACAATATTTACCGTATTTTAGACATTTTATGTAACTTAGACAACTTATTTCCTCAGCGCATTTATTTCCCTTCCCTTTTCCGAATTACGTCAACAAAGTTGTGTTACTACTTCCGGAAGCAAATGCGTGTGTGTGTTTTAATCATGGCAGACTCTGTAACAGGCATCAAAGATGACTACTTTTGGACAAATGAGGATTGACAGCCTAAACTTTTTAAACCTGAATATACGGAGGATGAACTACTGGTTATAGAAACAACACGAAGAGAGGGTGAAACATTGGAGTTGACGAAAACCGAGAGGGGGAGGTCGGCGTGACTTTAGGCTGTAAATGTGGAACTTGGAGCCAAGCTATGCCGATTGAAATGGCGTGCTTACCATATCAACCGGAAAAAAAACTTTCCCGGCCAGCTGGACCGAACGGACAACTGTCCATCGAGTAAGTCATTATAATGTTGATCATGATACATGCAGCACATCATGCTTGTTTTTACAACTACGTATACTGTATACACTGTTGCGCTAGCTGTGTACAAAGAAAACATGAAATGTGAGTTAATACTTTACAGATACTGTAATATGACTGTTGATGTGTTTCAGTCAGTACAGATTGGTGTCCTATGGCATTGTGTTGTACATTACAAACTCAAAAGCCATTCGGCTGTTGACGCAGTACCTAGCTTATCCTTTGCCATAGCTAGTTTGCCGCTATTGCCGTAGCATGCTTTCGCAAGGATATGTGTCACTACGTTGGAAAAAGAGTTTCTAAGTGTTTGCTCTTACAACAACAATGTTGCTACAGCTTGGTTATTATACAGGTTGCAGAATTAAGTATTGTTGGCGGTTTGTGGATACAATTGCAAAGTGATTAAGAGGCAGAATGGTTGGATTTCATTAGCTGCATTGCTAGCCACCTTGAACGACCTTAATATTACAAACTAGAATGTAAAAGGAGAAAATTATAATTTTGTGTTCTTGTCTCTCATTAGGGTTGTGAATGATAGGCAAAATTCCAAAAAAGTGCAGTTCCCCTTTAAGAGAGGTTTGAGGTCTTAGTAAGACTCCAGGGGCATCCGCACAAAACCTGCACTACGCCCTTTTCACGGCAAAGGTGAGATGTATCAAAACTGACGTTGACATCGAAATGTGCGCTGCTTCACGGCATCTTTATAGCTGTCGTATGCACATTTCTACAGGCTGTGGATACTTTAGTGACACACATATGTGATGCTAGGTAACAGTTCACATATACAAGTGCCAATTTATATTCCTCAGAATGATTGATGTGCCCATCGGATACATATGAACAATCAACCCCCGCCCCTTTCATATTCATATTCATATTTTTGAGGAAATATATTAACAAATAAAACTGTAATCTGACTCATGTTCGCATTTAGCGTGAAGAAGCACATTAAAATGTAAATTATTGAATGACTACGCGCTACATATAAAAATTTGCCCGAAACATGCTCTGACACTGATTAAAATATGAAAGCAACATTTCCTCTATAACTTCCAGTGGCGGACTTCATAAGTATTTGCTCAAAACTTAGTGACGGTAAGTATAGAACGAATTAAGTGCATATTTTAAAAGTCTCTGCAATAATATAGCAAACTAGGTACAGATGTACAGTATATTAATAGATAATGTAATAAAGATACACTTAAACAACTTTACATAATGCACCATTTACATCTGCATTTATTCTTCCTTAGTTTAATCAGTTGTTTAGACAAATGTAAGCCGTTTTGAAATTTTTTTGGCGCAGTTGGACCAATTGTGACGAGTCACGCTATTATTGTGAAGCCGGAAGTGTGTGTGTGTGTGTGAGAGAAGGTGTCTTGACGAGAAGCCAGTGTGTTGACGAGAGATGTGATGGTTGTCAATTAAGAACGTGCCTCTCAATTCCTCCGTTACTGTCTGTCTTTTCTGCTGGGCTTCATTGCACTGCCGGTGCAATGGGCGCCACCTTCCAGAGGTCAAAACAAACATTGTGAATAATCTTCGTTTATTTATGGTAATGCGCTAAAAAAAATTTATCACATGCGTTAATTTTTACAGCCCTAGTATAAACACATTTTGTTATAAGTTACAAAAATGATTTTACATTGGGGTAATCAGTCACTCACCTTTTCTTCAGTTTTACGTATCATTGTAGCGACTATCTTTTTAAACATGGTGCAGCACTAATTTCCCCGAGTCAGTTTTTGCCACACACATCTGTCTTTTTCTTTATTTTCTTCCAGACACGACTATTTTTTTTTAAATTTCCGCCTGTTTTCAGTTCTCGGAGACACAGCCAGGACAGGTTGACAACCCCTCTGTGGTTTGCCCGAAACACAAGAAAGAAGCACCTCCTACTGACTTGTGATTGGTCAAACCATGCCGAGCTCAAGCACATGGCTTTTTTCATATGATTTGCATATGTTTGAAAGGGCCGTGTCTGGGTGTGCCAAGCCATGCGAATGTCTGTGACGGATTCCAAGTAGATTGCGATACAACAAAGAAATGTGCTTGGATTTGTGACTGCGAACACTTTGATAGATCTGATTTTTACTTGCGTACGCCATTTTCTGGATTTGATTGTACATCCATATTTAGTAGGAAAGCCATGCAACTCCTGGTTACATGGGGCCTCAGCAGAGACCAGGGATTTAAAAGTGGCACAAAAAGACATTAGATAGTGTTTTGGAATTTTTTCTATTCAATAAATAATTGTCCGGAGAAAAACTAAGATGATTTTAGTATTTATTTGAGTTCTCAAATAACATCAGATTACAAAAAGGACAAAGGTTTTGAAAGAAGTTTAGAGAGAGAGTAAAAATCAGACAAAGAAGTCTTCCAGAACGTTTTTGAGAATGAGGGGGGGTGGCGAAATGTCCAGTCTCCTAGGAGCGGAGGAGAGAAGACAAGCGAATAAAAATTGTATCTAATTGTTGACAAAAATGTTTTGGTTTAGCATATCTGTGTTGGCCCTGCGATGAGGGGGCGACTTGTCCAGAGTGTACCCCGCATTCCGCCCGATTGTAGCTGAGGTAGGCTCCAGCACCCCCTGCTACCCCAAAAGGGATCAGCGGTAAAAAATGGATTGGGTAAGGCAGTTAACAACATCAATCATAAAAGAAACCCATTTGGAGAATAACTTTTTGACCAAAATTCAAATATAACGTAAAGAAGTGATCAACCAACACCACAGCAGTCTTTGTCCTATTCACGGTGAGGGTGGGAGTTTGGAGATATCCCCAACAAGCCCCAAGAATGCATAAAGGGTCATAAAAGTGTCTTATCTTAGGACAATAAACAGACCAATGCTGTGAAAACAAAGCCGCACACAAACTCTTAGACTCAAACTGTGGTTTTAGACAAGAGATTAAAAAAATATAAATTTTACCATTACAAAAGCAAAGCCCTTTTCACAAAACAGCTTAAGTACCAATGATTGTCACACACACACTAGGTGTGGTGAGATTGTCCTCTGCATTTGACCCATCACCCTCACCCCCTGGGAGGTGAGGGAAGCAGTGAGCAGCAGCGGTGGCCGCGCCCAGGAATCATTTTGATCAGTGTGTGAATGTGTGTGTGAATGGGTGAATGTGGAAATACTGTCAAAAGCGCTTTGAGTACTTTGAAGGTAGAAAAGCGCTATACAAGTATAACCCATTTATCATTTATTTATTTAACCCCCAATTCCGACCCTTCATGCTGAGTGCCCAGCAGGGAGGTAACGGGTCCCATTTTTATAGTCTTTGGTATGACTCGGCCGGGGTTTGAACTCACGACCTACCGATCTCAGGGAAGAGGGCAAACAAACTTTCAACAACATATTAAGTTTCCTTTCTCTCAAACCTAATTAAACGATGGTTCGTACTTTTTTTCTAAAGAAATGTCCTTTTTCCTTTCTGAGGCATAGGAGCATATCATGCACCATTATGACCTATGATAACTGACTGATCAATGCACTCCTATCCACATGCCGAGCAAATGATATTACCTAACAGTAGTCAGCCTGACTTTAATCTTCAGTATCCATAGTTTGATCACATGACACCATCATAGAGGCTCTATTTGTACACCAAATCAACGCCTGCCTAGCTGGTGTGGTGAATTATGATATGAAGCGACAATCATACTGCTTAGGAGTGTTCAGCCTTGGTTGAGGTCTGTGCTCCATTGCGTAACATTTTGCTGCTCGCTTTTCATTCTCTCCCTTCTTTTTTTATAGTTAATTTCCACACTAGACTAATTCTCATTACTCAGGTTTATTTTTTTTTTGCTTGATCACCACATTCTGAGTGGAGACTTTAGAGGACAAAGCCCCACCTTTTCTTTGGTGAAACTTGCTCCAGAACTTACCATGTATACAATGTCTTTCTTAACTTTACTTAGACCCTTCATTCCTGTGCGTTATTCCTTTATTTGTCATTTCAATCTGTCCATTGGGCCGAAATCCAATTTGCTGCCTAATCTCATTGCTCTTTCTACCTTTCTTTCTCCTCTTTACTGACTCGTCTCTTAACTTTCTCCCTCGGCTCTTCCAGATGTTTCACTGTGGCCCTTAAAGACACTATATGCATGTATTATGTGAATTTCTGTACTCCTGTGTGCATTGGTACCATTTTTGTTTGCATGTGTTTGTGCATTAGCGTGTGCGTGTCTCTCGCTCTATGTGTGCCGTATTAATACATCCCATTGATCAGAGCAGGACCCCTGACAGTCATCATCCCTGAGAACCATCTGGCCGACGCCTGACGCTCCCTCACCCAAACACAAGCTGACACCCTATTAATCTGCTAGCGGCATGCATACATACGTGTGTTTGTGTGTGTGTGCCCTTGTGAACGAATGAGTGTGTGGAAGACATTGTTTAATGTGTATGTTAGAGATTAAGTGCAAGACTATGCGCTTACATTTTAGCCATGCACCTGGCTCTGTGTGTGTGTGTGCGTGTGTGTGCTCCCCGTGCGCACACATGCAAGTATGCACACACATCATCCGCCAACAACAGCCGGTGCGGAAGGGAGCTGAAGGGTGCTTGGAAATTAAGGTTATTACACAAATTGAGCCATATGGTCTAAATATTTCAGAGCTGAAATTTACTAGGCAATAAAAATGGCCCCTACCTCGGTAATGGTGTAAATTACAGCTTAACCACCAGCGCTAATGATGTCCTTCTGTACGCCCCGTAACCAACCGTACATGAAGGACACATTGTTTAAAAAACACCCCAGGAAAGGCAGGGGAGAGAAAAGAAGGGACGCGAAGGGGGGCAGCATGGAAATGGCGATGGAAGCTAGGGGGAAGAAAGAGGTAAGGAGAGCAGAACGGTAATGCAAGAGAAGAATTAGGAAAGAAAATAGGAAGAGATTGATGGAGGGAGAGGAGTCAGAGAGAGCGCAAGCAGCATGTTTACAATCTGTTAGTTTACCATTAAGGGCCCATCAGAGAGTGAGGGCCAGCCAGCCAACTGTGTTTCAAGCCAACAGGAGCTTTCAGACATGGCACGTGTGTATTTAATCACACACACTTGGAAGATGTAACAGCCTTTTATTAGTAGTTAGACAAATATTAGTGGCACAAAGTGTCACATGAATGCAAGAGTGGCAATACTTAAGCATGTCAAATGAGTCGGAATTCAACATGGATTGACTTGAATGCGGTCTGTAATGTATACATCACAGCCAGTTAGCTTAGCATAGCCTGCAGTATAGGTTGTATACACCTGACTTCACATCCGCCTCACGAACAATGCGAGGCTCCCAGTGGTGGTCCAGAGAGCGTCTGCTGTCAAGGCGTTCTGGGCGGCAGTTTGCCTTTCTCGAAGAAAAATGCCCTATGCTTGCGTTGTTTAAGGTCGTTAAAACTGTTCAAATCGCAAAAAGGAAACAACTTTCTTCACAGTTCAGAGGTATAATCAAGAAGGGCGAAAGATTTTACAAAAGACGACGGGAAAAGTGGTATGCACTCGAGACCAAGGCAGCAGAGTTGA
This sequence comes from Entelurus aequoreus, assembly GCF_033978785.1. Lineage (NCBI taxonomy): Eukaryota > Metazoa > Chordata > Actinopteri > Syngnathiformes > Syngnathidae > Entelurus > Entelurus aequoreus. The sequence goes on along the minus strand of NC_084732.1, from coordinate 33,608,735 downwards.
ATAACACAAAAGTTGTGGTGATCACTTTATTAAAGGTTTGTTTGACATACTTTTAACGTTTAGGGTTTCAAATTTAAGTATTATCTTGATATTTCGGGGTTCTTAAAACACAGAACACTTTTCCACTTTGCATCAGTCCATCTTAGATGAGCTCGGGCCGAGCGAAGCCGGCAGCGTTTCTGGGTGTTGTTGATAAATGGCTTTCGCTTTGCATAGTAGAGTTTTAACTTGCAGTTACAGATGTAGCGACGAGCTGTAGTTACTGACAGTGGTTTTCTGAAGTGCTCCTGAGCCCATGTGTCCTTTACACACTGATGTCGCCTTTTGATGGATTGAAGGTCCGTAATATCATAGCTTACGTGCTGTGATTTCTCCAGATTCTCTGAAACTTTTGATGATATCACTGATCGTAGATGGTGAAAGCCGTAAATTCCTTGCAATAGCTCGTTGAGAAATGTTGTTCTTAAACTGTTCGACAATTTGCTCTCGCATTTGTTCACTAAGTGGTGTCCCTCACCGCATCCTTGTTTGTGAAAGACTGACCATTTCATGGAAGCTGCTTTTATACCCAATCATGGCACCCACCAGTTCCCTATTAGCCTGTTCAACTGTGGAATGTTCCAAATAAGTGTTTGATGAGCATTCCTCAACTTTCTCAGTCTTTTTTGCCACTTGTGCTAGCTTTTTTGAAACATGTTGCAGGCATCAAATTCCAAATGAGCTAATATTTGCAAAAAATAACAAAGTTTTCCAGTTCGAACGTTAAGTATCTTGTCTTTGCATTGTATTCAACTGAATATAGGTTGAAAACGATTTGCAAATCATTGTATTCTGTTTTTATTTACGATTTACACAACGTGCCAACTTCACTGGTTTTGGGTTTTGTATAATCTGTGATATTTTTTTACTGAATAAATGCTTCTGATATTCTGTACATTACAAGTTAATGGTCTTCATATTGCTGCATGACAATATCATAAACTTCTTTATTTATTAATAAACTGTAATACTCAGCCTGTTAAACATTATGTAACTGAGGAGTATCAACCATGACATTTTATAAAATAATTTACACAATATTTCAGCCAGCCAGAAAAATCCCCCGAGCCGCAACATTCCTCAACTGACGCACATATTTTTTTAGTTGCAAATATCACAGAATAACATTACTAAAAATCTTTGACAAAGCATGATCGTAATATAAGACAATAAAAAAAAATGTTGTTACTGTATTTAAACCGGATGTTAACCGAAGCGCTTTTACTTTGGAGGCCGAAAAGTGTGATTAGTTTGAGAAGGTGTCTTGACATGTTTTGTAGACGGATCTGACTTTTTGCAATAAAAAAGTCCCCTTTCGACTTTCTGCTCACTGTCTTTCATTTCGGTTGAGCATATATGCCATCTTACTAAAGCAGTCACTGTGACAATCCACATTTTATGTTATCAATGCACCTTAACCGTACTCCAAACACGGAAGTAAAGCTCCTCTCTGAAGTGGCAATCTGCATCAGCAGACGTTCGCTCCAATGATGTTGTTTCGCGGCGTTCGAAGATAAAATAGTCTTCTCTTGTCGAGAGAATGACTCACCATCGGATATTTAAATAATATGCCCCTTTTTTGCGCATTTCTGCTCGCTATTTTCGAGCTTGTGGCTCAACAGCAACTGACGCCATTCCATTTCCCCTCGCTACGGAATGGCCGAAGGGGTCAAAAAGGAGTCAGGACGCATGCACGCTAAAAAAATAATCGACATTATAGGTAACGCGTTATCGCATTAACTTTTACAGCCCCAATATATTTTTAGACTTCCTTTTATTGTCATTTAGATATTGCTGTAAAAATCGGTTGTACAGTATGTGTGCTTAGGTCCCTACTTTCAGGAACACTACTACAGAAACTCACAATAATGTCTGATTGAATGCTAAAAACGTTATGACAGACCACCTCAAAAAACTGAATGGAATTGTTCCTTTTTTTTACTGTATGAGACACCCAAAATGTACATGAAAATAAAAAATGTGGGATTTACAATATTAGCTATGAACGATAAAACTCTGAATATTAACCACCTCCTTGATCGACATATTTTACAATAAAGCAAAACACGACAAAAATGAAACAAACACAGCAAAATATGAACGCAAAGGGTAAAAAACACACACAATCTGGTATAACATCAGTTTTCAGCAGAACTCTGTTGTAAAAATATGCTTCCGTGTCTGTCCCTGACACCCGTGTCTTGGGCTGGATGCTCTGTAAACAAACCCTGCCCGCTCTGCTCTGTGTTTGTCTGACGTAAATTACCGTAATAACCAACCATTGAAATACTTTCTATAGTTCAAGACTTATGGTAATTTGAAAACAGCACTGCACATCATAATGGCAGCTACAGTTTCAATGTTAAAGGTCAAAAAAAAAATATTTCGAAACCTCTGGCGGGCCGGATTGAAAATCTTATTGGGTCGTATGTGGCCCACGGGCCGTATTTTTGCCCAGGTGTGTTGTATACTGTAAGCCTGTAATTGTTTATTAATTTGTAAAAATGGATTTAAAACGAGTTTGTTAACTCTGAGAGGAACATTTTAGTGTTTTGGAGTATCAAAAATAGGCATTCTAGGGCTTTTATAGGTGTGCCCATTTCTTGCTGTTTTAATCATCGCGTGGGTATTGGAACAATATCAGGGATCAACTGTACACTATTTCGATTGTCAGCAGCACTTCTTTTGATTCCCCCACACACCTACAAAGTGTTCAATTTCATGAACGCTCCACTGGACAAATCAGAAGAAACCGGCTAAAGGGTGGAACATATAGCAACATAAGAGAAGCCCAGTTGGCTTCCATTCACATGTTGCATTTAACCCTCTAAGTCTCTGCTGATACCCTTTACTTTTCTGAGCCACATAGGCATGCAGGGATCAAGCCGAGCTCTAGGAACAATAGTGGCCAGGATTTGCCCTTGCTGTGCTTTTAACAAGCTGGTGACACAAAGGAGTGGAGGGAATAGGTGGCAGCGCAAGAGTAGGGAATGATGAGGAGGATGAGATGGGAAAAAGAAGACAAGAAGGCGTGATAAGCGGACTTGGTTGCAGAGTTCATTAGCACCTCCGGCCTATCAAACCTCTTCGTTAGAGGTCTCCAACTCTGATTGGAGGGCTCTCAACATTTTGCATAAACAGCTAAATAATCAGACTGCCATACTCACTCTCCTCCTCACGACAATCTCCATCTTCTCATGTTTCCACAACTCCTCCCTCTAAAGCGCTGCAGTGCGCTACATCAAGGTTTTCTATACCTTGGTGCCAAATAACAGTGTTTACATCTTTCTCCCCTACCATCTCCCTCACAGTCCTGCAAGTGATAATTTCTCAAGTGACTTTTTAGACTTTCTCACAATCTCCACGTAATGACAGGTTGTGTATTATTGTGTCTTGTGTGAAAAGGCTCCGCAGTCCAAGTGTGCAGCCCCTCCACTTGTCCTAATGGCTGTTGAGTTTTGCAGCAGCGATAGAATGGTTATCACTTCAAAGAAATGTTGAGTGTCAGAGTTAGTACGTTAGAGTCTGTGTGTGTTTGTTTTTTCTTAAGTGCCTGCTACTTCTGAGCGTAGTTTGGTCTGAAGGGGTCCTTATCTGATGCAGACATGGAGGCACTCTTTGTTTTTGTGGTTTGCATACATGATTAATCAGTTATATGTAAGGATTTGTATGGTTTACTGCAGAGTTAATAGACAAAACTGTGTTTATGACTGTATTACTTTATAATTGCAAAGTATAAGACCCAACCAGTTGCATCCAAAGGGTTTTTGGTTAACACTCTCTCAAAGTCACAATTAACAGCCAATCAATCCTACTCATTTAGAATGATATCTGATCCCAGATGTTTTCAAGTAGCTGAGGTCCAAGGTTGATCAGTAGTTAGTGTTTTTGTTTGTGCTTGCTTGGTGCATTTATTGACTGTTTTCAAATGGACTATTGTATATATTAGGGATATCAAAAAAAAAAAAAAACGTATTTATTTTGATTTATCACAAAAAAATATTCAATCTATCCATCTTCTTCCGCGTATCCAAAGTTGGGTCGCAGAAAAGCCCAGACTTCCCTCTCCCCAGCTACTTCGTCCAGCTCTTCCCCTGAGGCGTTCCCAGGACAGCTGGAAGACATAGTCTCTCCACCATGTCCTGGGTCTTCCACGTGGTCTCCTACCAGTCGGGCGCCCTTAACACCTCCCCAGTGAGGCGTTCGAGGGGCATTCTGACCAGATGGCCGAACCACCTCATCTTGCTCCTCTGGATGTGGACTAGTAAACAATATTGCAATATTGATGTATATATGCGCATCAATCACACAATTCATTTTGCTTGCTGACAAATTTCACTTTAAAATACACCCAGATGGTACTTTGGATAAAACTGTTAACAAGTTTTAAGTACATAATTCAAGTAAAACATTTAAAAAATGTTCCTGTATGACATTCTGACAATAAAATGGCATTTGTGTCTAAATATTGGTCTTTTTTAAAATTAATTTAATGTTTGCAAGCGAGGAATAACCTGTGATTAATCATGATTCATCCGATTAATCACTGTAATAACCGCGTAATCTGATTTTTTTTAAATGATCATTTGACAGCTTGAGATAGCGCTGGGGTGAACAGTCAGAGGTGTAGTCCAAGTTGTTCAGGTCAAATCTTGAGCAATCCTCACACATGAATAAATAGTTGCATCAACACAGTTTTGCATAATGCAATTCTCAACAGCTCGCTATCAAATATTGTCATAACCATCGCCTACAAAAGTTTTCTCCTTCAATCAGTGGGGTAATTAATCTTTCAGAAAGTGCATGTGGGAAGCTGTCATTGGACCGTTGTTTATATGCTGTTGATTCCACCTCATCAATACTGGCCTCAATAAATGTCTGTTGTACGCCTACCTTGTTTTTATAACTCTTGATTAGAAATGCAGTGAAATACTTTGGAATCTCCTAAAGTAGGACGCACATGAATTAAATGTTGAATTAAACCAACAATTTTGGGAAAGACTTCAATTTCACAAAAATTATGTTCAATGAGAATTATTAGATTATCTTTTTTCTTTAGTATTTTGCTATTCCTATGGCTTGTTAAACAAAAATAAAACTCTTGTAGGATTCCAGATTTACTATATGCACCATCACTTGTTATTAAATGCCTACTGAAACCCACTACTACCGACCACGCAGTCTGATAGTTTATATATCAATGATGAAATCTTAACATTGCAACACATGCCAATACGGCCGGGTTAACTTATAAAGTGCAATTTTAAATTTCCCGCGACACTTCCGGTTAAAAAAGGTCTAGATATGATGACGTATGCGCGTGACGTCACGGAGAGAACGGAAGTATTCAGACCCCATTGGATCCAATACAAAAAAGCTCTGTTTTCATCCCAAAATTCCACAGTATTCTGGACATCTGTGTTGGTGAATCTTTTGCAATTTGTTTAATGAACAATGGAGACTGCAAAGAAGAAAGCTGTAGGTGTGATCGGTGTATTAGCGGCGGACTACAGCAACACAACCAGGAGGACTTTGAGATGGATAGCAGACGCGCTAGCCGCCGACCTTACCTTGACTTCCTCCATCTCCGGGCCGCCGACCGCATCGGTGATCGGGTGAAGTCCTTTGACGCTCCGTCGATCGCTGGAACGCAGGTGAGCACGGGTGTTGATGAGCAGATGAGGGCTGGCTGGCGTAGGTGGAGAGCTAATGTTTTTAGCATAGCTCTGTGAGGTCCCGTTGCTAAGTTAGCTTCAATGGCCTCGTTAGCAACAGCATTGTTAAGCTTCGACAGGCTGGAAAGCATTAACCGTGTATTTACATGTCCATGGTTTAATAGTATTGTTGATCTTCTGTCTATCCTTCCAGTTAGGGGTTTGTTTATTTTGTTTCTATCTGCATTCAAGCCCGATGCTATCACGTTAGCTCCGTAGCTAAAGTGTTTCGCCGATGTATTGTCGTGGAGATAAAAGTCACTGTGAATGTCCATTTCGCGTTCTCGACTCTCATTTTCAAAAGGATGTAGTATCCGAGGTGGTTTAAAATACAAATCTGTGATCCACAATAGAAAAAGGAGAAAGTGTGGAATCCAATGAGCCCTTGTACCTAAGTTACGGTCAGAGCGAAAAAAGATAAATCCTGCACTGCACGCTAGTCCTTCACTCTCACGTTCCTCATCCACGAATCTTTCATCCTCGCTCAAATTAATGGGGTAATCGTCGCTTTCTCGGTCCAAATCTCTCGCTGCATTGTAAACAATAGGAAAATGTGAGCAGCCCTTCCTCCTGTGACGTCACGCTACTTCCGGTATAGGCAAGGCTTTTTTTATCAGCGACCAAAAGTTGCGAACTTTATCGTCGTTGTTCTCTACTAAATCCTTTCAGCAAAAATATGGCAATATCGCGAAATGATCAAGTATGACACATAGAATGGATCTGCTACCCCGTTTAAATTTAAAAAATTCATTTCAGTAGGCCTTTAACGGTATGGTTGTTTATGTTAAGCTATTTGATTAACATCCATGGATGGATGGATTAACAGGGGTTAACTTCTTTTAACATACTTAGGAGCTTAACCCCCTGGGGTCAAGTATACACTTGGCTGTTTTTTGTCTACTTTTGAGTGTACCTTTATAATTCACTGTAACAACTGTTTATCTTCACTGTAACATCTCACTCTTCCATTGTAAAAACTGTATCTTGCCTTGTCTAGTGGCCTATTCTCAGTCACTTTTTATTTTTTGCATCTGGTAATAATATGAAGTCTAAATTTCTTTTTTTAAAATTAGCAAACAACAAAGTTATATAGAATTGTATATTTACATTAAAACAATTGACAGGACTCATCTTCTAAATGTGCGTTTGTCATTAAACTGTTGTTCAAATGCGTACATTTCCTATGCAGTCAAAGGCGCTGCCACAATAATAGTTAAAAAAAAAAAAAAAGGTGTAAACAATTCGATTATTTGTCTTTTTGTTCCTGTAAATGGGAAATTTCCGTATCCGAACAAATTAGAAGTCCACCAGTGTCCTGTAATAGATAGCGTTGAATTTTAGAGTTTGTACTGTATTTTACTTTGTGGCTATGATCAAGCCATCCCTCTCATCTCACCAGACTGGTCTTTAGCTGCGACAGTCATGTGAACATGTACGCACTAAATATGTTTTTCCCGGGGTCGGGAGCCGCCAAAGCTAATCATGGCTGTCGGTGTGAAGAGGCCATGCCTCTTCCAGGCCCCTGCAGTCTCCCGCTACCTCTGTGCTGGCCACCCGCACAACTCATACCTAATGGCAATTTTTAAGTCCAGTGTGTGTGTGTGAGAGGTTTTGTCTAGCGCAAACTGACTTGCAGGGACACCCATGCAGGGCATTTGCAAACACGCACAGGACAGTTGTTCCGGCAGCATCGAATTAGGCAAGTAAACATGTACACATAAACACACACACATATGAACAAGGCTTGCCAGCTTGGCATGGGACAGAAAAGAGCAGCGTGTGGTGCTCTGGCTCACCTCAGAAACCTCCAAAAACAATTACAGCTCTCTCAGCACCGCTCAGGCCACAGCTTGCACTAATAGACCCGACTGCAGGACAGAATTGACTTGAGCTGAACTGAACTTTGCTTGAATACAATATGATCATAGCACGTTTCACCAGTTGGCACACAAGAAGAGGCAGGCCAGCATGGTGCTTTGTTATCTCTCCAGTGCTTAATATTAGGGAACAGGGAGGGCAGAGGTGGCATGTGGAGAGAGACAAACCTGAGGCACACCAGTCACCGGGCACGCTTCTCTCATGTATGATCACTCATTTTCCTGCTACCTGTGCATGTGTGTGTGATAGAGAGACAAAGGGGTGCATGTGTGAGTTAAGGCCATATGCTAATGTTGCTCTGTCCCCATGTCTCTGCAGGGCCCAGTGCTGGCGCCTTCATGAGATAATCAGCATAATTCTTCTGACAAATACACATGGTTACTCTTAATTAGTATCACACATTGTTCCCTCCGGCTGCACCATGCCTCTCCACCTGAATATCACGCACACATAGCGATATGCACTTGCACACACTCTTCTGGAAAGTAATACAAAAACAAGAAGCATGCAGATGTTAGTCTATACATGCACACACAATTAGAATGACCCTTGACCCTTCTGTATGGGTTTGCGTCGAAACCTGCTGTGGCTTGCACACCAAACAGAAGACACAATAGACGTCTCGTCGTTCTCCATTAATGTCATGCATACTCCCTTGTTTACACTTTCTCCAATTCCTGTGTCGCTCTGCAAGTCTCTCACTCACTTCTGTCTCTCCCCCGCCTTTTTTGTGACAAATTGTGGGCCGTGGTCATTACCGTATGTATGTGCTCATGCACATTGATTTTAGGTTATCATGAACCTTCCTTTTCATGTCTCACATGAAAGGCAGTCCAGTCTTCCATGTTAGATTTGACAAAACAAAATAAAAGCTTTATTTTCATGTTTAAAGGCCTACTGAAACCCACTACTACCAACCACGCAGTCTGATAGTTTATATATCAATGATGAAATCTTAACATTGCAACACATGCCAATACGGCCGGGTTAACTTATAAAGTGCAATTTTAAAATTCCCGCCACACTTCCGGTTGAAAAACTCCTTTGGATATGATTTATGCGCGTGACGTCACAAAAGCAACAGAAGTGGTTGGACCCCATCGGACCCGATAGAAAAGCCTCTTGTTTTCTTCGACAAAATTCCACAGTATTCTGGACATCTGTGTTGGTGAATCTTTTGCAATTTGTTTAATGAACAATGGAGACTGCAAAGAAGAACGTTGTAGGTGGGATCGATCGGTGTCTTAGCGGCTAAGTACAATACTGTAATATCTGTGATATTTGCATTAGTGTACTGTGTCTTTAAGGGTTTGGGGAACGCGCATGCGCGAGTGAGTTGGCGGAGAACTTGAGTGTGTGTGAGCGTGACTTTTGGCTAACAGCAGCTCGTGTATGTGTGTGCGTTACTTTTTGAACTACAACCAGTTACCGCTTGTTAATAAAGCGATTGAGCAATTTGTTTAATGGACAATGGAGACTGCAAATAAGAAAGTTGTAGGTGCGATCGGTGGAGCGGCGGACTACAGCAACACCAGGAGGTTGTGTTGTGTTTTGAGCAGGATAACAGACGCACTACGGTGAGTCTAGCTTTGGATTCCAAACATTTGATCGCTTGCCCGTACGTGCGTGTCGATATGTGCATGTGACGTACGTAACTTTGGGGAAATATATGTTTCTTGCCGACTCTGATGGCGGCCGGGGTGTCGTCAAAAGCGTACAACGCCCGCCGCCGCATCTAAGTTAGCTACGCAGCTAGGTTAGCTTCTGTTTTTTTAGCTTCGCCAAGCGGAATATTGTTAATCGTGTATTTACATGTTCATGGTTTAATAGTATTATTGATCTTCTGTCTATCCATCCAGTCAGGGTTTTTTTTAATTTAGTTTCTATCTGCATTTGAGACTGCTATGCTATCGCGTTGGCTACGCAGCTAGGTTAGCTTCTGTTTTTTTAGCTTCGCCAAGCGGAATATTATTAATCGTGTATTTACATGTTCATGGTTTAATAGTATTATTGATCTTCTGTCTATCCATCCAGTCAGGGTTTTTTTTTATTTAGTTTCTATCTGCATTTGAGACTGCTATGCTATCGCATTGGCTACGCGGCTAGGTTAGCTTCTGTTTTTTTTAGCTTCGCCAAGCGGAATATTATTAATCGTGTATTTACATGTTCATGGTTTAATAGTATTATTGATCTTCTGTCTATCCATCCAGTCAGGGTTTTTTTATTTAGTTTCTATCTGCATTTGAGACTGACACTATTGCGTTGGCTACGCAGCTAGGTTAGCTTCTGTTTTTTTAGCTTCGCCAAGCGGAATATTATTAATCGTGTATTTACATGTTCATGGTTTAATAGTATTATTGATCTTCTGTCTATCCATCCAGTCAGGGTTTTTTTTAATTTAGTTTCTATCTGCATTTGAGACTGCTATGCTATCGCGTTGGCTACGCAGCTAGGTTAGCTTCTATTTTTTTAGCTTCGCAAAGCTGAATTATTAATCGTGTATTTACATGTTCAGTCACTGTGAATGTCCATTTTGTGTTCTCGACTCTCATTTTCAAGAGGATATAGTATCTGAGATGGTTTAAAATACAAATCTGTGATACACAATAGAAAAAGGAGAGAGTGTGGAATCCAATGAGCCAGCTTGTACCTAAGTTACGGTCAGAGCGAAAAAAGATACGTCCATCACTGCCTCTCAAGTCCTTTACTGTAACGTACCTCATCTACGAATCTTTCATCCTTGCTCAAATTAATGGGGTAATCGTCACTTTCTCGGTGTGAATCTCTCTCGCTCCATTGTAAACAACGGGGAATTGTGAGCAGCACTACCGCTTGTGACGTCACGCTACTTCCGGTACAGGCAAGGCTTTTTTTTATCAGCGAGCAAAAGTTGCGAACTTTATCGTCGATTTTCTCTACTAAATCCTTTCAGCAAAAATATGGCAATATCGCGAAATGATCAAGTATGACACATAGAATGGATCTGCTATTCCCGTTTAAATAAAAAAAATTCATTTCAGTAGGCCTTTAACCTTTGATTTGTTCATTATAAAAACACATTTTCCCTTTTGATTAGTGCTTTAAAAAATTTTTACTTTTTCAATTAAAATTAATCACATTTTCGAGTTTCGCTTAATCATGACTAATCACAGGCCATCACTTGCTTGCTCAATTAAAATTAACTTAAAAGGCACTTCAATATTTGGACTGCAATTCTATTGTGGGAATGTTATTCAGGAACAGTTTTTAAAATGTTTTAGGCTACTTGAATGCACTACATTTATTTGCTCAAAACTTGGTAACCGTTTTATTTATTGTCCAGTCAGGCTGTATTTTGAAGTGAAATTTGCTAGGGAACACACCAGCTGGATTCTCTCAATCATCTTTGCACTGACCTATGCATTGACCTGATCACTGACTGTATAACAACTCTTACCGCCTTTCAGGTAACCATCCACAGTTCAGGTAAAGGAGCATGTGGGTTCAAAATAAATTGCATGGTTAATGCGATACTCACATCAGTTAACTTTTGATAGCCCTACTTTTGATATAAGACATCAAAGTTTCTGGTTTTGGTACATTCCATCCTTCTTTTATTGTGATTTGTTTTGCTTGAGCAATATTGAGCAACCGGGACAGAGGCACATTTACCACATTCCTATGCACAATACGTTTTGATGGTTTGACGGTTGTCGTATGATTTGTCTTAGCCATCACTGGAACCCTAAATTGGTGGGATCACAAAAAAAAAGGCGAACCAAATTGTGGATTTAACACTTGCGATGCTCATTGAGCTGAAGTCTCAGATAGCATAAGTCAAGCAGTCTTACTGTATACACTATTATTGTATACTGACTGTTAGTATGTAACACTAACAGTCATCCTCCTATTTCACCTTATCTATGTAATCACGAGAGCCGAGTCGGGAGCTGGTGTAGACGTTAGACAGCTTTATTGCCACACACCGAACGGAAGTTCAACCCAACATATATGAACCCACCTGGCACTCCCCCTGGTGGTCACTGGGTGTAACCATGCAGACAAAACATACAGCTCAATACACAACATCCCTCCCCACTTATTCAGATTCGCACCCACCTAAAACCACCCCTATTAACCCCAGCCTATAAAAACAGACTAGGCCATAAGCACTTAGAACGTGTGTTATGTGCAAAATGATGCTTTGTGCGAATCGGCGGTGTAACCATAAAATACATTGAAATACCCACTTAGGGGGCTATTGTAAATAGGGAACTCAAACTTAAACACATACATGCTTACTGAGGCCGGGGGGTAGACTACCCCCGAACCTCGGAGTCAGTCAACGGGGATTATTCTGCCCCAAAACGTGACATGACTCTCTAACAACCCACGCCCCCAGTTCAGAGATTAAGGCGGTCTGGAGCTCTGGTAACCCGGAGTGGATACCTCCGGCCTGGCGCGCCAACATCCGCTCTCCGTCTGGGTGACCCTCCTGGCTCGGGGGCGACTGTCCCGGTTCCCAGAGCATCCCCTCTTGCCGGAGAAGGGGGGGGAGCAACCGGCTGGGCCCCAATTGTCAGTTCACTCGGCACAGCTGGTTGCTCTGGACCAGTGGGAACCAAAAGCGCACGGTCACCGGCTCTCATCTGCTCCGTGTGACGTCTCCAGAGTGCGCCTGCCCCCACATCCACGGAGTAGGATACCGGTCCCTCTTGTGATGCCACCAGTCCAGGCATCCACTTCTCCTCCCCCCGTCGATAATCACGCACCAGCACGGCCTCCCCCACTGCAAACCGTCTGTCCTTAGCCACCAGATCTCTGCGTTCTCGTTGGCCCTCCTGCGCCAGCTCCACCGTAGCCGACACGTTCGGCTTCACAAGGTCCAAGCGAGAGCGGAGCCGACGGCGCAGGAAGAGCATAGCCGGAGACTCACTCGTCGTCATGTGAGGCGCATTCCTGTAGCTGAGTAAAAATGCCTCCACTCGATGTTGCAGCGTAAATGTTCCCCTAGACGCTTTCAATGAACGCTTCAGCGTCTGCACAAAACGCTCTGCTTGACCGTTCGTGGCGGGGTGAAACGGCGCTGACCTTTTGTGCTTCACTCCGTTTGCCCGGAGAAATGCCCCGAACTCTGCCGCTGTGAATTGTGGCCCATTGTCACTAACCAGTGTCTCTGGTACTCCGTTGCGGGCAAACATACTCCTCAGGGCCTGTACAGTCTTCTCCGTCGTCGTCGTTTTCATCACCTGTACTTCCGGCCACTTAGAGTACGCATCTACCACCACCAAGAACATGTGTCCTTCGAACGGCCCCGCAAAGTCCACATGGATCCGTTGCCATGGAGATCCCGGCCACGGCCAGGTGTGTAGTGGGGAGAGCGCCGGGTTCTTTTGGTTCCGTTGACACGTAGAGCATGTCCTGGCCTGCTGTTCAATCTGGGCGTCTAACCCCGGCCACCAGACATGGCTCCGTGCAATGGCCTTCATCTTGACCATGCCTGGGTGCCCGGCATGTAGTTCCTTCAGAAGCTGCGGTCTCAACGCTGGAGGCACCACCACTCTACTGCCCCATAGCAAACACCCCTGGATCACCGTCAGTTCGTCTCGTCGCATGTAGAAGGGTGCCAACGCGTCATTCTGCCCAACTGTTCCAACAAACTGGCCTGAAACTACCATATCTACTACCCTAGAGAGCACTGGGTCATATTTAGTTCCCTTCCTAATATCTTCACTGTCCACTGGGAGTGTCTCAAGGTGATGTACTGTCACCCTATCTACTGCGTCTGGCTTTTCCCCATGCGCTACCTGCAGTGGCAACCGTGAGAGACCATCTGCATTCCCATGATCTGCTGCTTTCCTGTATTGGATTGTGTAGTTGTGTGCCGCTAACACTAACGCCCACCGCTGCAGTCGTGCGGCCGCCATAGGTGGCGTCGCCTTACTGGGACTCAATATACTTGTCAGCGGTCTGTGATCTGTGAGTAGTGTAAAATGGCACCCGTACAAATAGGCGTGGAATTTACGTACCCCAAAAATAATTCCCAGCGCCTCCCTTTCAATCTGAGCATAATTTTGCTCTGCCTTGCTCAGTGTCCTAGAGGCAAAGGCTATGGGTCTCTCCTCACCACCGGGCATCACGTGCGAAAGTACCGCGCCCACCCCATACGGCGAAGCGTCACACGCTATCCGCAGGGGCAACCTGGGGTCATAATGCGTTAGCACCTGTTCTGATTGCAAATGGTCTTTTGCTGCCTTAAAGGCTTTCTCGCACTCTGGTGACCACTTCCATGCCACTCCGGTGTGCAACAGCTCATGTAACGGGCTGAGCATGGTTGCCATGTTTTTAACAAAACGCCCATAATAGTTTATCAGGCCCAAAAAAGAACGGAGCTGACTCACATTAATGGGGGCTGGGGCCTCCGCTATGGCCTTAAGCTTCTCTGGGGACTTATGTAGCCCTTTTTTATCAATGACATGCCCCAAATATTCTAATGAACTCTTGAAGAATTCACATTTCTCCTTCTGTACTCGCAAACCGAATTTTCCCAATCGGCCCAACACTGCATCTAAGTTTTTTAGGTGATCTGCATCGTTCTCCCCAGTCACCAAAATGTCGTCCAGGAAACAATGGACGTTGGGGAGGCCCTGCAACACTTGGTCCATGACTCGCTGAAAGATTGACGGCGCAGAGGTGATCCCGAAGGGAAGACGGTTATAGCAAAACATTCCCTTCTGCGTGGTAATGGTCAGATATTTACGGGAGTTTTCCTGAACCGGCACCTGTAAATATGCGTTCGCCAGATCTAATTTGCTGAAACGCTGCCCCCCTGCTAGCGATGCGAAAAGATCTTCTATCCTCGGAATGGGGTAGTGTTCAGCACAAAGCGCGGGATTCAAGGTCACTTTAAAATCTCCGCATATACGTACTTTCCCATTTTTTTTTAAAATGGGTACAATTGGAGTAGCCCATTCACTAAACTGTACTGGAGACAGTACGCCCCCCTGTTCCAAACGCTCTAATTCCTCCTCCACCTTCGGCCGAAGTGCATACGGCACCGCCCGTGCTTGGAAGAACTTCGGTTGATGCACCGGCTTGAGGGTTAACGCCACCTCAAAGCCCTTTAGTGTACCTAGACCTTCTTGGAACACCCTGGCATGGCTGTCTAGTACTGTCGCCATTGTGCGGTCTTCCTGTATGGGATGTGTAGCTCGAATAGTTTTAATCATTGTCCAATCTAACTTTACTTTTCGCAACCATTCTCGTCCAAAAAGAGAGAGAGCGTCACCCTTAACCACATACAGGGGGAGACGTGCCCGTTGTTTGTTGAGACGCACGTCTACTTTTATTACCCCCAAGGGTGTCATAACCTGCCCTGTATACGATCTCAACAGTAGGTTGGTGGTACGGAGGCGTAACTGGCTAAATTTAGCATTGTATACTTTTTCTGAAATGATCGACACTGCCGCACCTGTGTCTAACTCCATTTCTATAGTTTGTCCCTCCACTTTGGGTCTAATCCAGATAATCGCTGACGCAGCGCTATCATGTTTAACGCTTTTTTCTACCTCCACTACATGTAAGCCTCCCACCCCATCTGAATCTGTTGTCTCTGGGTCGCTGGGCTTAGTCTCCGCCTCTACCTGATCGGCCCTCTTTTTGAATTTTCCTTTCATTTTCTGTCCCTTTTTAACCCCAAAAAAATGTGTTGTCTTCGGTCCCCCTTTATCCTCCCTGCACATACGAGCTATGTGCCCCCTTTTTCCACAATTGTGGCAGGACTGGTCCTTGTAAAAACATTCCTCCATTTTGTGATTTACTCTACCACAACGAGTGCATTTACGGCCCGGTGGCAAGGAGAGAGAGACAGCGTTCACCTTCTGTGAGCTACTGAGCTGTTGAGATTCACGTGCCACTGTTTCTATTGAAACTGCTAGTTCAACTGCTCTTTGGTATGTTAAATCCTTCTCTGTTAACAGCCTCTTTTTAATCGACTCACTGTTCAACCCACACACTAACCTGTCTCTTAGTGCATCCTGCAGGTAAGCTCCAAATTCACAGTGCTCTGATAATTTTTTTAGATCTGTTACATACTGTGTAATAGTTTCCCCCTCCCCCTGATCTCTCTTATGAAATCTATATCTCTCCGCTATCACTATGGGCTTTGGGGAGAAATGTGCTTGCAACAATGTCACTACCTCATCATACGTTTTCGTGCCCGGCTTCTCTGGGGCGATGAGGCTGCGCAGTAGACCGTACGTCGCCGGTCCCATCACGCTGAAAAACACCGGCAGCTTCCTCCCCTCATTCAGTCCATTTGCTGCCACGAAGTGCTCAAACCTCTCCACGTATGTCGACCACTGCTCCGTCGACTCATCAAAGGCGTCCATCTGTCCCAGGATGCCCGCCATGCTCGCAGGTCGTCCGGACGTGAGTCGTACCCCCGCTGCTATGCGGAGCTAATGCTAACAAAGCTAAGCTAACGCTAGCCGTCGATGAACTCCGCGGATTCGCCGCCACCCGCCTCTTAATCCGTCGGCAGGCGCATCCGTGCTCGTCGCCAATTATTGTATACTGACTGTTAGTATGTAACACTAACAGTCATCCTCCTATTTCACCTTATCTATGTAATCACGAGAGCCGAGTCGGGAGCTGGTGTAGACGTTAGACAGCTTTATTGCCACACACCGAACGGAAGTTCAACCCAACATATATGAACCCACCTGGCACTCCCCCTGGTGGTCACTGGGTGTAACCATGCAGACAAAACATACAGCTCAATACACAACAACTATAATATCATGCAAGACTGCGATTATTTTTTCAGATTTTAATGCAACTTTAGAGCCTTATTTTCTCCAGATATTTTGGGTTAAACTCTGAATTGTTTGACTTGAGGGGTATTTGAATTTTGTGGTTCCATAGCATTGCATAGATAAAGTTCTGTCATAGATTTTCCACGGGATGGACCACCTTTGTGTTGTCCTTCAAAACAGAGATTGGTGTGTCATCACTTTATTCTGGTGCTAAAACTGTGTTGCCTCATCTTGTTACTTTTTTGCATGAGTATTAGGAAGAAACTGTTATTAAGGGGGCTGTTAATAGAATGTAATAGTAGAGTGCTTCCATGCTTAAGCATTTGATTACAGACTCTGTGTGTGCGCGCGTGTGTGTGCGAGCAGTTAGCAGGCTGATGTGCTCAATTTCATAGCACTTGTGTGTGTGTGCGTGTGTGTGTGTGTGTGTGTGTGTGTGTGTGTGCGCGCAGCATGGGGGCCATCAATGTGGTGCGTTCCAGCGATAAAGTGTTTGAATGTATTGCCATCTAGAGGCGTGTAGCAGAGTCTCGGCGCTCCTATAAAATCTGCCAGCGCCAGATGCTGCTATTGACAATGTGCATATGTTAAGCGCTTTATAGGCCACATGCCTCACATATTTCACTGGCTTTTAAGGTAGAGAGATCTCTCATTCGCGCTCACTTAATCCGTCTCTCCCTTTTGCAACATCTATCTCGCTCTCTTTTCCCCTCACCTCTTATCGGCTTAATCGTTCATTGTCTCCCTCTCTTCCTCCTTATGTCACTACTCTTTTTATTTGCTTCGTCTGTTATTTACTTACTCACCTTTTACCTTTATTTCATCACTCTCCCTTAATTCTCTGCCCTCTCTATCATTACTTATATACTTTGTGTATTTATTTCTAGTCATTTGTTGTCCCTCCCTCTCTCTCTGCTTCCCTACGAACTTATGTGATTTGCAGGAGGATTTAGCTTGTGTCTAGGTGTCCAGGGACTTATTAATCCTGTTTTTCTGTGTACGTTGGCTCGCAGACATATAGACAGTCAAGACATGTATTGGGCTTGTTGTTCAGGCAGTTCATCCTTGGTGCTCCGCCACGCCGATTTCTCTGCCTTTTTTCCTTTGACTCCAATTTGCATTTGAGCCATTTGGATCCCCACCCGCTAATCTCTTTACATATGTTAACTTCTGTGAGAGTTTAAAAAATGCAGACTCAACTAAAGGAAAATAAAACGGCATAATTTGTTGTGATAAATGCTCAGAGACCAGCTCATATCCTAATTTTTTTTTTTAAACCGTAAGCCATCCTGATCTATTCTTGACAACCATGTCATCCCTTTTCAAACAACAGTGCGTCTCTTATCAATTAGTAAATGATGTTGCACACACACTGTCCCTGCGAGTGCCAGCTTTTTTGGTCTGTGTCCCACTGCCTGAAGCTACTGGCAGGCACACCGTCTCTGTTTGTATGAGAGTGTGTGTGTATGTTGTGCTACGAAGTAATCTGTATTAGTGTAACACAAACACACCACAGGCTTTGAACGCGGTCTTAAGGGACGACCGTTTGCCAGTCTGTGGGTGCCACTTCTTCTAGTACAATATGTTGTAATGTTGATACGACAAATCCCATGCCACATCATTTTAGCTTGTCATTGTCTTAGTGATTCCCTGTTGTTTCTTAAAAAAATAAAGATGCGTGTGACTTAAGCAATTGGCATGGCTTGCTACTCAACTCCATGCATTACCTCCTATTAAGTTAGATATTTTCTGGTTTTAATGTTCTTAATTCTATCCTATAACTTTCTTAGGGTTCAGTCATAGAAGCAGCAGTCTTCGGCTTTGAGCCCTACAGTGAGTACAACCTACTAGTGGAAGCCATAAATGACGCAGGTATGATTACAACCAGTGGCTTTAAATCGCATAATCGAAATACTTTTCGTAGACTCCCTAAAATGCTTTGTTTTTTTGCATGTTCAGGCAGTGTGTCCAGTCCATGGGTAGGCATTCGGACCATGGATGCTTCTCCGTCTGGACTGGTTAACTTCAGTGTGGAACAGAAAGAGCAGGGCAGGTCCTTACTGCTCAGCTGGGATCCACCAAGTTCTCCAAATGGAGCTATCACGGTACATACAGTAATAACAGAAGATAAACCTTAAAATATGCCATTGAAACCGACTGTCTTCAAATTCAACATGGAAAGCTTTAAGCTGAACATCATTGCATGCAAATGTTCAAAGTAATGTAGAGTATTTATTATGAAAGTAGTGGTTAAAGAAGCATAAAAAAAACACTCTAGAGAAGGTACACGTACAAAAGTTTGAGAAGCTGCATTCACATGTGAAACTATTTTGAGTTATTCTGGAAACTATTTGCGCACTGTTTTCACTGTTTTGAGTCTATACAGGTGTATTGATTATTAATCAACACATTAAACTACAGTATACTGCCTTGCTGTTTCTTTCCTGTTTCTTAGTCGACGGCAGCGTGTTTAGGCAGCAAACTAATGGGCCTATACAGTACTACCGTCCAGAAATGCATACATGCAAACCATCAAGTGGCGCCAAAAAATACTGCCTAAGCGGGTCAGAGCTTTTCTTTCTGTCACACACGCAAACCAGTGACCTGGAGATATGTGGTTGTGACACAGAGACATGCTGGAAAAAGTATCTCAAAAGTTGATAGCAAGTAACAGAGGAGGCGTTACGATGCTAATGTAAGATATGTGATCAATTAAGCCAGAGTTCTCAAACAACTATTGAGTAGCTAACAAAATAAGACCTACTTTTTTTTTTTACATACCAGTTGTTCATTGTTGTGTTAAATATGTCGGGGTTTTTTTATTTTCTATTTTGTTTTAATAAAGTATTCAGATCAATAGTGATGCGCCTGTTGCTTCAAAACATAACAATACAACATTATTGATGCACTGTTAGACAAAATAATAAGTATTATCGTTAGGTATCTAAATAATACATTGATTTATTTAGTCCACCCCTGATTTACATATGAGCCAGGCTGGCAACCACACGACTCAACAGACTCTTCTGACACGCACATTTTCCTGTTCTTCATGTTCTTTATCAGATGTATAATTTGTACGGCGAGGGAAACCTGGAGTTCAGTGGTCTGTCACGTCACTTCCTGTTTCGACGTTTGGAGCCTTGGACCACGTACACGCTAGCCCTTGAAGCTTGCACATCAGCGGGATGCACAAGGAGCCCACCTCAGTATGTCACCACTGATGCTGCTGCACCTGACTCGCAGCCTTCTCCCACACCTCTTTCCATTGGTTCGGACCATGTGTTGCTCACCTGGGGACCTCCCGCCCATCCATATGGGCCGGTTGGCGAGTACTACTTACTGGGAAGAAGCCAAGATCAGGTGGGCAGAGGGAGAAGCAATGAGGAAGACGCGAGTGAAAAAGTTTGTAAAAGGCTCATTTTTATTTTATTTTACTTATTATTTACTGTCTTGCTTAACCTACAATGCTATCACTAACAGGTGCTGTTCAGACAATCCTCTCCGCAAGGAAATGACACTTTCTTCTACAAGGTGACTGGATTGCGTCCTTGGACTGAGTACGAGTTCGCCGTACGTTCCCATAACCCTGCTGGCCACACCTACAGCCCTTGGTTAAACGTGACTACCAAGCAAGCCCCCCCTCGTGGCCTAGCTCCACCAACAGTGAGTCATGTTGAGGGTCGCCCTAGTGAAGTGCTGGTTTCCTGGACTCCACCTTTAGAACCCAATGGGTTGCTCCAGTCTTACAGGATCCAGAGAAACAATATTAGCTTCTCGTTCAGTTTTGACCCGACTGTCCTCAGCTACACTGACGAGGATCTCCTTCCCTTTTCAAGCTATAGGTGAGGCTTACCGTCACACAATGACATCAATGCAAATATTATACTCTATATATTTTTCTGTTTCCTACAGCTATTCAGTCACAACATGCACGTCTGAGGGATGCCTCACAAGCCCTCACGCTAGCATTACTACCTTAGAGGCTCCCCCTGCCACTGTAGAGGCTCCTACTGTGGACTTCATCAATTCCAACAGTATGAACATTTCCTGGGCTAAACCAGCAACCCAGAACGGGGAGGTGACTGAATATGTTCTAAAAGTGAATAGCCAAGAGGCTTATCGTGGAAAAGACTTGAAGACAGTGCTGTCACATCTCCATCCTTACACGTCCTACCAGTTAGTACTGTTAGCCTGCACTAGTGGCGGATGCACTGCCAGCACAGCAACATCCACTGTGACAGAGGAGGCTCCTCCGTTGGATATGCCTATCCCCACTTTGAAAGTATGTTGGCATGTTAAGGTAGCGCTTAAGGCAGCCATCCAACTTGTCTTTTTTCTATTTGCTTCAGGTCACTGGTCCAGAGTCAGTAGAAGTTAGCTGGGGACCACCACAGAACCCTAATGGCATCATCACAGGTTATGAACTCCGTAGAGATGGTGAAGTTATCTACGTGGGCGCCAATAGTCACTACCACGACTTCACTCTTCTGCCGAGTGTGGAGTACAGCTACTTTGTCTGGGCCAACAACAGCAGAGGGGCTGTGAGCAGCGCCGCAGCCAAAGCAAAAACTCACCCAGCGGCTCCTTCTGGTGTCGGTCTACCCATGTTATCACCTCTGGGACCCGGTCAGGTGAGACGCTTGGGAAGTGGTCCCCAACAACACATTTGCTACCTGCTACATGTGCGGCACGCACAGAAACATTAGATAATTAGATAAACGACGGCATTTTCTCGTAACTTTCGCATGTCCCACTATACACACAAATAAGCTTATTTATAGACGTATAATAAAACTCCTGATAGGAAGTTGCTATCCATCCATCCATCCATTTTGTACCGCTTGTCCCTCTCGGGGTGAAGTTGCCATTTGATATAATTCTTATATCATTGTTAATGGGACAATACACATTAATGAATATATAAAATGTAAAGGTGCCAGATTGTACCCTAAATCTGATTTCCATCTGCAGTCCCCTCTGCAGGTTGATGGTATATATGATACGGTCCATACAAAGTTAAGTTAGACAGCACCAACATCAGACATGAACAGTACAATAAGATACACAGACTCAGATATAATAATAAAATAAAATAGAGACCCATTTACTGTAAAACAGTAGGTTGCTGCATGACCTTGGCTCAGGACAGAGCAGGTATAAAGTCATCATAGTACGGTAGTTAAAGTGCAAAAGACTATAGCGCTAAAGTGCAAGTGTGCTAGATTGTTGCATAAAGTGTGTCCAAGGAAGAAAATACACATTTCCCTTGGCTAGTAAGTTAAAGTGTTGGTATTATTGCACATAGCATCAGATACGTTAGCCAAAAAATAAGCCCACAATCAAGTGAAAAGGAATAGTAAACAAAAGCCTTTGGAGAGCTTTTTTGCAAAGGGAATAAGTGATGCGTTATGGTGAGTTGTATTTTTCCTGCACTTGTTTTTTCTATATTCATGTGAAAATAATGCCTCCATTAAACCAGTCCCTGGTGCAAATAAGATCGGGGACCCCTGCTGTGGAGGTGCTGGGAAAAACAATTAACATCCGCGATTCAATGAGGTCGCGACCCCTGCCCGAATGCAGCTGGGATAGGCACCAGCACCCCAGCGACCCTGAAAGGGACAAGCGGTAGAATATGGATGGATCGATTCTTATTTATTACGATTGTGAATTGATTGAAACTTTTCAAGGATCTATTTTTAAAAAGACATCTCCATGGTTACTCGTTGCGCATATATGTCATATACCAGTAGCCTAGCAAAGCTTTTGTAACCTTTAACTTGTTTTGAAAAGTTTGTATTATCATTTATACAACACATATTTTGAAATAATCTGTTTGAATCGTCGCAGCACGGTGGAACAGGGGTTAGTACATGTGCCTCACAATACGAAGGTCCTGAGTAGTCCTGAGTTCAATCCTGGGCTCGGGATCTTTCTGTGTGGACTTTGCATGTTCTCCCCGTGACTGTGTGGGTTCCCTCCGGGTACTCCGGCCTCCTCCCACTTTCAAAAACATGCACCTGGGGATAGGTTGATTGGCAACACAAAATTTTCATTCATTTCATTGATTTATTTATTTCAGGCAATGACATAAAAAAGTACAAAGTTGACAACACATAATAATATAAATTAATATAGTGCAAAAGGCAATGTTGTAGCGGTTGATTTAAGGACATAATTCACCACACCTGTTATTTATCTTTGTCATCATCATTCACTGTACTGTTCTATTGTGCACATGACAATGTGGTTCTTTGTGTGTTGTTAAGAGCGAGTAATTCGGCGCGGCCCCTTTAAGTGGCCGTCAGTACATTCTCACAAAGGTGGGGGTTTGTTGTTCCCGCGATATTTGAGTGTTGTGATGAAAGCGTTCATTCTTGCTTGTGCTTTTCTTGAATAAACGACGCACACGTTTTTGTGTGTCAACTATATTTCAAGTTGTCTAGCCTTCACGCTACGAGCACAACACTGGTGACCCCGACGCTTCACTGAACGGATTCAGTGATTTTTTTTTTTTTTATCGACCATGACGGCGAATGCGGTTTCTCTAAAGCTGCCCGAGTTCTGGGAAACTTCCGCGACCGCATGGTTTGCCCAGGCCGAGGCACAGTTTGACCTGCGTGGTATCACCGAGGACGACACTAAGTTTTATTATGTCGTGTCCGCCCTCGGCAACGCGACGGCGACCAAAGTGGTTAACGCCATTACACACCCACCGGAGAGGAACAAGTACCGCACGTTGAAGGCTCACCTCTTACAGACATTTCATCTTTCCGACGCGGAGCGAGCTAACCGCCTTTTTTCGTTGCAGGGGCTTGGCTATTGCAAGCCCTCTGAACTAATGAACAACATGCTAGGACTCTTAGGTGAGCACAGACCTGGATTCTTCTTCGTGCAGTATTTCCTGAGACTCCTGCCTACTCAGGTGCGGGCTGCTTTAGCCAACACCACCATTTTGGACTGCCGCGAACTAGCTGCTGAAGCTGATAAGTTTTTTTTAGCTTCCCAACCGGCCTATGTGGCTGCATTGCTTCCGGCTGAGACAGAAAGACCCGTGGCAGGTTTTTCCACTCTCGCTGCTGCTGCTGCTGCCCCCCCCCAAGCGGCAACCGAATTCTGGACTATGTTTTTTCCACGCAAAGTTCGGGACCAAAGCTAGGCGGTGCCGTCCCCCGTGCAGTTTTCGTGGACCGCCGCCGGGAAACGCCGGGGCCGGCGCTCAGCAGTGGCCATGAGCGTCGGCAGTACTGGCAGGCTGCTCTTCATCCAGGACTCCCTCTCTGGACGACGGTTCCTGTGTGACACCGGCGCGCAGAAGAGCGTCCTGCCAGCATCAAGGTTGGACATGCTGTCTGAGTCACATGGCCCCCCCATGGAAGCGGCCAATGGCAGCCCTATCCGCACTTATGGAATACGGTACGTGGAACTGTGTTTTGGTGGACAGCGTTTCAGTTGGAACTTTGTGACTGCTAAAGTGACGGTGCCGCTCATCGGTGCAGATTTTCTCTGTGCTTTCGGCCTCCTTGTGGATGTAAAAAACAGGCGTTTGGTGGATGCGATTACGTTCTGCTCGTACAAGTGCAGTCTCAGCGTGACGGGCTCCATCAGGCTTTCCAGCATGCTACCCACCACAGACGTTTTTCTGCGCCTCCTCGCTGATTTCCCGACCCTGGCGCAGCCCACGTTCTCGTCATCTACCGCCAAGCATGGTGTGGAACACCACATTGCCACCACGGGCCCCCCTGTGCACGCACGAGCCCGGCGCCTGGACCCTGCTAAGCTCTCCATCGCTAAAGCTGAATTTGAGACCATGGAACGCCTCGGGATCATTCGCCGCTCAGACAGCCTGTGGGCGTCGCCCCTCCACATGGTGGAGAAGCCCGGAGGGGGTTGGCGGCCATGCGGTGATTACCGCAGACTCAACGAGGCGACTACCCCGGACCGTTATCCAGTACCCCACATACAAGACTTTTCCGCCCACCTCGCTGGGAAAACTGTGTTTTCTAAGGTAGATCTTGTCCGGGGCTATCATCAAGTGCCGGTCCACCCCTCTGACATCCCGAAAACAGCGGTCATCACCCCATTTGGACTGTTTGAACTTTTACGTATGCCTTTTGGCCTTAAGAGTGCAGCACAAACTTTCCAGCGGTTGATGGACTCTGTTTTACGTGACTTGCCGTTTCTGTTTGTCTATTTGGCCGATATCCTGGTCGCGAGCACCTCTCAGGCCGAGCATGTGACCCACCTCAGGTCCCTTTTTCAGCGCCTTAGCCAACACGATCTCATTGTTAACCCAGCTAAGTGCCAGTTTGGGTTGTCTGTGATCGACTTCCTTGGACATCGTGTCACGGAGTGCGGGGCAGTTCCCCTCCCAACGAAGGTTGCGGCCATCGCAAACTTCCCCCGCCCACTCACGGTTAAGGCTCTTCAAGAGTTCCTTGGCATGGTAAATTTTTACCATCGTTTCATTCCCCGGGCAGCTGACCTCATGCAATGTCGTGGCTGATTGCCTTTCCCGAGCCGTCGCGAGCGCTGTCCATGTGGGGCTCGATTTTGCACAAATGGCAGTTGACCAGGCCGACGACCCGGACATCCAAGCACTGAAGGCGGCAGCCACAGGGCTACGGTTGTCTGTGGTCCCATTTGAGGACACAGGGGTTACGCTCCTTTGTGACGTCGCTACCGGTCGGCCGCGGCCCCTTGTGCCCGCCATTTGGAGGCGGCGCGTGTTCAACTCCATCCATGGCCTTTCCCACCCTGGGAGGAAACCTTCCCAGCGGCTGGTTGCTGCAAAATTTGTCTGGCGTGGACTGAAAAAAGATGTTAGGGACTGGGTTTCCACATGTGTGGCATGCCAGCGCTCAAAGGTGCACTGCCACACGCGGGCCCCACTGGCACCGTTTACGGTTCCGGAGCGCCGTTTTGACCATGTCAATGTGGACCTGGTCGGGCCTCTCCCATCCTCACGCGGCTGCACATACCTCCTCACGATGGTCGACAGGACCACCCGTTGGCCGGAGGCAGTACCTCTGACGTCCGCCACCTCCGCGGAGGTGGCGCGCGCGTTCATTGGTACGTGGGTTGCCCGTTTCGGTACCCCATCGGACATATCATCCGACCGGGGCTCTCAGTTCACTTCCGAGCTCTGGGCCGCTGTGGCCGAGAGCTTGGGTGTGAAACTCCACCACACGACGGCGTATCACCCGCAGGCCAATGGTATGTGTGAGCGATTTCACAGGTCCATGAAGGCAGCGCTCAGGGCGTCCCTGAAGGACAACGCTTGGGTAGACGAGCTCCCTTGGGTGATGCTGGGGCTTCGGACTGCCCCCAAGGAAGACTTGCAATCTTCCTCGGCAGAGTTGGTTTATGGCCAGCCCCCGCGAGTGCCAGGGGACTTTATTCCTAGCACGACGGCACCTTGGTCCGCTAGTAAGCAGCGAGCTGCTCTCCTCGATGCCGCCAAGGGTTTTGCCCCCATCCCCACTTCTCAACACGGCCTTACGCCGTCTCATCTTCCCGTTTCCTTAAGGGGAGCGGCGTTTGTTTTTGTCCGCCACGACGCCCACCGCGGCCCCCTTCAGCCTCCTTACGATGGGCCATTTCGCGTCCTAGAGAGCGGAGACAAGCATTTTCTGTTGGACATCGGGGGTCGGTCTGAAAAGATCACGGTGGACCGGCTGAAAGCGGCCCACTTGGATCTTAGTCAGCCGGTTACCACGGCCGTACCCCCGCGCCGGGGTCGTCCGCCTGCTCTACCTAGGCCCCAAGATGATGTTATGCATCCTTCTACGCAGGCCCCCGGGACCTTAGACAGTACAGATACACTTCCGGTCCCCCCTGTTGACTCCCCGGCGTTAGTACCAGTACGGCGCACCCGGTCTGGTCGGCCCGTCCGTGCCCCTGTCCATTGACAGTTTGTTTTTCTTCGTGATGGCGAATTCTGGGGGGACGTGTGTAGCGGTTGATTTAAGGACATAATTCACCACACCTGTTATTTATCTTTGTCATCATCATTCTCTGTACTGTTCTATTGTGCACATGACAATGTGGTTCTTTGTGTGTTGTTAAGAGCGAGTAATTCGGCGCGGCCCCTTTAAGTGGCCGTCAGTACATTCTCACAAAGGTGGGGGTTTGTTGTTCCCGCGATATTTGAGTGTTGTGATGAAAGCGTTCATTCTTGCTTGTGCTTTTCTTGAATAAACGACGCACAAGTTTTTGTGTGTCAACTATATTTCAAGTTGTCTAGCCTTCACGCTACGAGCACAACAATGTATAGTATGTAATGCATGATTGTCCAGTTTTGCCTGAGAGGGAGTGGGAAGAAGATCATTTATTTAATCCCACCCCCAGTTCTCCATTCAGTGATTATTCACATGAGTTTCACTGTTACTATGTACAAGGATTATAATAAAGATGTTGTATCATAGTGGCATTACCACAGGTAACAATAATTATTACACTGTAACAATATTTTGTATCAACAATGTAGGAATAATTAATATACCAACAATGGTAATAGATGACATAGCAATAATGGTAATAGACAACATACCAATAATGGTAAGGAAACATTGTGTCAGAGTTTGTAGTTGACGAACCCCAAGATGCAGAGATGATGGCAGGCATTGAATGAGAAAACATGATTTAATTAAAGACTTTGGCAAAAAAAAAAAAAAAAAGGGAACAAACAAAAGGCGCGCACAAGGCGGAGAACAAACTAAGCTATAAACTAAAATAGCACAAAGGCTAACTGTGGACAATAAACAAAAACACTTACTGTGACACGAAGGAACTAGGACTAAGGCGGAGTGGACAAAAGTAGACGGAGCTACAACGACAAATAGGTAGAAGGTAAGTGACAAGTATTGTAATGACATTCAGGTAGATACTACAATGACAATGATCCAGCCGTGACTGGAGTGCAGGACAGGTTTAAATAGGCAGCTGGCTGACTGGCACCAGGTGTGGCCACGTGCCAATCAGCCACAGCTGAGGGGACAAAGCACTCAGGGAGAATCAGGAAATGAAGAAAAAAATAAAAGCACTGACAGGAAACTAAGAACAGGAAACCAAGACAAATGCAGAGGCAAACTAAAACTTGACCAAACTGTCAGGGACAACCCTGAGAGTAGCCCCCCTTCCCATAACGGATACCAGACGTAATCAAACCCCCCCCCCCCCCACCCAAAAAAAACAAACAGTCCAAAGTCAAGGGAGGGTGGAAGGAGGACAGGGAGGTGGGCCGCCAGGCCAAGTGTCCCCGCAACCAGCGGGGAAGAGTCAGGTGGCGACGGCGTGTTGAACGCCGCCACAATTGTCGAGGCGGCTCGACCGCCGGCGTGGGAGGGCCCACCGGGAAGGATGGTGGCGGCGCCCTCTGCTGGCCACCCGGAGAGGGTGGTGGCGGCGCCCTCTGCTGGCCACCCGGAGAGGGTGGTGGTGGCGCCCTCTGCTGGCCACCCGGAGAGGGTGGTGGAGGCGCCCTCTGCTGGTCCACCGTAGAGGATGGTGGAGACCCCTGCTGGTCCACCGGAGAGGATGGCGAAGACCCCTGCTGGTCCACCGGAGAGGGTGGCGGAGACCCCTGCTGGTCCACCGGAGAAGGTGGTGGAGACCCCTGCTGGTCCACCGGAGAGGGTGATGGCGCCGTTGGTTGCAGACCCACCGGAGATGATGGTGGCGCCGTTGGTTGCAGACCCACCGGAGATGATGGTGGCGTCTGCCGGCCCACCGGAGAGCATGGTGGCGTCTGCCGGCCCACCGGAGAGGATGGCGCCGTCTGTTGCAGACCCACTGGGATGAGGAGTAGTTGTGCCTCCCCAGCTGCACAGCTACTCATAGCCCCCCCCCCCCTCACGGGACGGATCCAAGACGTCCCACGAGAAGCCAACACAGGACAGGGATGGGTCGGAGGGATCACAAAACGAGGCAAAGCTTTTCCTTGATTTAGCCATCAATTCTAATGCTTTGTTAAGCCTCTCCGCCATGGACATCTCTGCGAGGTTCGTTTTAGGCTGGATCATTCTGTCAGAGTTTGTAGTTGACGAACCCCAAGATGCAGAGATGATGGCAGGCATTGAATGGGAAAACATGATTTAATATAAGACTTTGGCAAAAAAACAAACAAAAGGGAACAAACAAAAGGCGCGCACTAGTGATGGGTCCGGCAACACCGATGCATCGGCGCATGCGTCGAGCTCATAGAGCGATACCCTGTGTCGGTGCGCGTATCGCTTTAGAAAGTCACGTGACCGAACACGAGCTGTTTTGGTCACGTGACCGCTCATGAGCTGTTCTGGTCACGTGACCGCTCATGAACTGTATCGCACTGACGCCTGCGCGCCAAACTGTGTTTATTAGGAAGCGGTGCAATGCGTGTTGTTGACGAACACCGTTAGGGCCGCTTGTTGTCACTGTCACTCAAAGTTGCATTTCAAAATTACACAGAATAAATGTGTTTATTTTGTTTAGAATTCAGATGGGTTTGATTTGGTGCGCGGCATATATTGGCTGTGCGGCGCACGGTGTGCGCGGAGGACGCTTGAGCACTGCGCAATTGCGCAGGCGCGCACCTTAGAGGGAACGTTGCTCACAGGGCACAGAGGAGGCGTCAGTGCGATACAGTTCGCGTATCGGTCACGTGACCAAAGCAGCTTATGATCGGTCACGTGACTTTCTAAAAGCGGTACGCGCACCGACACAGGGTTTCGCTCTATGAGCTCGACGCATGCGCCGATGCATCTGTGTTGCAGGACCCATCACTACTGTTACTAGAGAAGGTACAGGAATGACGGCGTGGCGAAGTTGGTAGAGTGGCCGTTACCTTGCCACTAATAAACTCATGTACAAATTCCAATCCGGCTTCAGAACTAACCACTCCACTGACACATGCCTTCTCTATCTGACCGACCACATCAAACATGAGGTGGACGCGGGCAAATACTGCGGCATGGTCATGCTGGACCTTCAGAAGGCCTTTGACACCGTTAACCACGCTATACTGTTGGATAAGCTCAGAGCAATCGGATTTAACAAAAACTCATGGAGCTGGATGCAATCTTACTTGGAGGGGAGGGAGCAGGTGGTAGAGGTGAACGGCACCGTGTCGTCCCCCCCCCCCCCCCCTCTCGGTGAGCTGTGGAGTCCCCCAAGGCAGTATATTGGGACCTTTACTGTTCCTAATATACATAAACGACATGTCATCGGCATGCGACTGTGAATTGTTTTTGTTTGCGGATGACTCTGCCTTGCTGGGATCCGGCAAGGACAAGTCACAGGTGGAGAAAATCCTCAGTGCTGAGCTCTGTAGAACTTGCACCTGGCTCGCTGACAACAAGCTATCCATACACTTGGGTAAAACAGAATCCATCCTGTTTGGGTCCCACATCAACCTCAAGAAAGTCAATGACTTCACCATAAAACTTCTAGAGGCTAACCTTTCCTGTGATAAAATGGCAACCAAGGTATTTAAAAAGGTTAACCAACGAACGAGATTTCTCTACAGAATCTCCTCTCTGGTCAACAAAAGCACCTTGAGGATTCTGGCGGGAACTCTCGTTCAACCCTTTTTCGATTACGCATGCACCTCCTGGTACCCTAACACCTCCAAAACCCTCAAATCTAAACTCCAAACATCTCAGAACAAGCTAGTCAGGTTACTGCTAGACCTCCACCCCAGATCCCACCTCACTCCTACCCACTTCTCTATAGTGGGCTGGCTCAAGGTGGAGGACAGAGTTAAACAACTAGCACTGAGCCTAGTCTATAAATTCCGCTACACCTCCCTGATACCGAAGTACATGTCAAACTACTTCCTTAACGTAAATGACCGCCATAACCACAACACCAGGGGGAGCTCCAATAACCACGTTAAACCCAAATTCCGAACTAACAAAGGTTTTAACTCATTCTCTTTCTATGCCACATCAATGTGGAATGCGCTCCCAACAGGTATAAAAGAAAGGGCATCTCTATCCTTCAAAACCGCAATAAAAGTTCACCTCCAGGCAGCTACAACCCTAAACTAACACCCTCCCCGGATTGCTAACAATCAAATGTAAACAATCAAATGCAGATACTTTTTCTTATGCCTTCTGATCTCTCTCTCTCTCTCTCTCTCTCTCTCTCTCTCTCTCTCTCTCTCTCTCTCTCTCTCTCTCTCTCTCTCTCTATGTCCACTACTTGATGTCCATATCCTCCCCCCCCCTCCACACCCCTGATTGTAAATAATTCATTGTGATTATCTTGTGTGATGACTGTATTATGATGATAGTATATATGATAGTATATATCTGTATCATGAATCAATTTAAGTGGACCCCGACTTAAACAAGTTGAAAAACTTATTCGGGTGTTACCATTTAGTGGTCAATTGTACGGAATATGTACTTCACTGTGCAACCTACTGATAAAAGTCTCAATCAATCAATCAAAAACCAGGTTTCAGTAATTGCAATAATGGTAAATGGATGACTAAATTATTTCAAGTAATCCTTGATAGCCTCAAAGTTAGTGTACATGCTTCGACTATTGAAATGTATTATTGACAGACTATCTTCTGATTTTACACTGCTTTCATATTGTTCACAGGTAAAATAATTAGTTTTTTACAATCGCAGAGAAAAAAATATTCTCAGGGTCTATCTCCATATCAGTCTCTGTTGTGGCGTGCTCTTGATACTCACACATGTCCAGTTCTTTTTGTTGATGTTGTAGGATCTTCTGTAACATGTCCATATCAATACTTGGTGTGGTCTGTGTTCTTGGTGTGGGTAGCATTGAAATGATGTAGAAGTCACAAAGCTACATTGATACCAAGTACTGCATCAATGTCAATACTTATCAAGATCTTCTATTTTCTTCACCACCAAGACTTTTGCTTCCTCCGGCGTCCCATTTAGTTTGATGAAGATCTTACAGTTCGTTACCCATGTTTGTTGAATCTTGCTTTGCCTTTTAAGTTGTCGTGCGATCCTTGCGATGTCAGCATTTTTTTTAGTCAAGTGTTCATTTTTGAAAACATCTGTACCTTTCAGTTTGCGTCCTTGCTTTAATAGTGCGATTTTCTTTTTCCTGTTTGTGAATCTCATGATGACAGCTGGTGGTCTCTGGTTCCTCATGGGCAGTGGGTGACAAGCCTTGATGTGCTCCAGGTCCATCTCTATCCCCCTGCTCTGGAGATAGGAAGCCACCTGCTGCTCCACCGACTGTGTCTCCTGCTCGCTGGGCTCCCCGCTGTCCGCGGCCACCGCACGCGCGTAGGAGCGCAGCTTAATTTTGATGCCGGTGATGACCACATCATTCATGCAGGAGTATTGCTCGAGCTCGTCCACTCGCCGCTCCAGATCCACAATGCGCCGGTCCTTCTCCACGTTCTGGAGGCGTAGCTGTTTCACCTCTAGAACCTCAAGAAGCTGCTCCTGCTGCGCTCTGACCGCAGTCACATCGCTGCACAGGGAGTGGAGTGCGAGCCTCATCTCCTCGAACTCCTCCGATGTCGGGCTTTTCCTTGGGGGAGGCATTATGATGGTCTATATGCCGACGCATCCAGCAACAGGAGAAAAAAATCCCACCTCCGTATCTCAGGCTGCTAATGCTAGCCGGCTTCGGTGTGCTATCCCGCAGCACCGATCGACACAAACTGCAAAGTGTCACGGCACAGTGACACAGCGTAGCCAAAAAAGCATAAAAAAGTACAAAAAAGATGTGCTGGTTTTGCACAAGGTGATCGTCAAACTCGACAGCCCCACGTCGAAAACAGTCAGTCAGACGCGCGCAAACTCCAAACAAAATTGGCCCTAGTGTGTGAATGTGAGTATGAATGTTGTCTGTCTATCTGTGTTGGCCCTGTGATGAGGTGGCGAAAATGGATGGATGGATGTTTGAATCGTGTTGAATCCACAGTCGATTCTGAATAGAATAATCGCCCCAGGAATCAAAATTTAAATTTAATTGCGGGTTGTTATACTGTAAGATGGTAAAATGTTCGTACTCCTTAATCTAATGAGATCTGTCGCAAAGCAAGTTTATTTATAGAGCACAATTCATACACAAGGCAATTGCTTTACAGAGCCAAAAATCCACTTCTATAAAGAAGATAAAGCTTACGTCAGAGAAGTTTTAGCTGAACAATATGTTTCAAAATAACATTTTTGTAATGGCAAAAATGTTTGTATTGGATCTTTTTAGCAGGAATTCCTAAAAAGGTGGCTGGGAGGTCATTCTTAGAGACTTAACTGGTGTTTTCATTGTCCCATTTAGGTGAAAGTAGAGTGGAGCATACCTGCCCGTCCTAATGGAGACCTTATAAGTTACACAGTACATCATCGAGATCCCATCCAGCTTAGTGTGACCAGCACTGTGTACACTCCAGAGGACAGTGTCTTCTCAGAGAGACATACCACTTTGCAGGGGCTCGCTCCATACCGCAGGTATTTATAAACTTTTTTTTTTTTTTTTAAACAAATAAGGAGCGGGATTGCTACATTATTTGTTCATTCATTCATAGCAACATGTTGATCTAAGTGTCTCAACAGTCTGAGTCTCAGTGTCCATGTTTACCCATTAATCTGAACACAGTTCCTCCTCAATTCTCAATCTGTGGGTTTATAGTTGCATGTCATGTACTTATCTTCCCTTAAAAGTCTCGTGATAAATATCACAGGTGTCAAACTCATCTTCATGTATTGTCTGTATTTCTCCTACTATATTTTCTTAGCAGGCAAGAAGTCCTCCACTTTAGTTGCCCTGTCGTTTGACTCCCTCAATATTTTATAATTCTACTGAAAATTAAATGTACCACAATGGATTCTGAGTTGAAATTGCACATGCAAAATACTAAGTGAACCAACACGGCAGTTGAATGTGTGAGTTTTCCATGTGAAGTATTATCTTTTATATTGCAATATGCATTTACCAAACACATTGTTTTTAGATGAGGACACATAACATATGCTTTTACCCAGACTTAAAAAAGTATAACAGTCATTATTATACTGTATCATATTGAGAGCTGTATCTGACATCTTGGTTACTTTATTTAAGAGGGTTTGATGTTAATAGGCTGTCCTTAAAATACTGTTAGAACTAAGTTATATGTCAAAGTAGTTGATATTCAAAAAACAAAATTGATTGCTTTGGGGTGTTATGATTGATGGAAATTTATCACAGGAATCACATAAATTATACAAAGCTAAACCTTTAGGTAGTTTACATAAAGCAAAGGAATGGCTAAATAAAAAACCATTGTATATATTTTTTTATAATTCATTGATTGTTCCATATGTAGGGTAGTGTCTGTAAAACATATTTAAATTCAATCCTTCTTTGACAGAAGAGAGCTGTAAGAGTCATAAGTTGATATTGATACAGGGAACGCACAAACCTAATATTCAAAAAGTAAAACTTATTGAAATGTAATGAACTCGTACATTACATTATTCAAAATATTATGTTTAAAGCACAAAAAATTATACCAACAATATTCGCAACAGATTTCTAGAAAGAGAATGTAATTACAACCTAAAATAAACTAAGATTATTTATTTTTTTTAGTTTTAGAACAGTGACAATGGAAAAATGCATTTGAATCAAGGGTGTTTGTTTATGCAACAAACTTGAAAGTAAAACAAAACAATTTAAATTTCCTGTCTGTTGTCATAACTGGGTCTTTGGCGTGGTTTGCTCTCCCGTGGTGCAAAAGAATTGGAACGGACGTGGCGTGCAGGTAAAGACATAGTTTAATTATTACTATAAACTCAAACCAAAGGTACAAACAAAAGGCGCTCACAGAGGAGGTAAAAAACTTGACTAGGAAAACAAAAGGCGCGCACAATGGCGGAGAACTATGAACATTAAACAAACAAAAACTTACGTGACAAGAGATGAAACAAGAACTAACGTGACAAGGAACTGTGGACATGGCATGAATGGGTGATGTCGCCAGGACGAACAACAGAAACAGAAAAGCCTATATAGTGACATGATAAGTGAAAACAGGTGCGTGACTAACTGTGAACAGGTGCGTGACATGACTGTGAAAACGTGAGACAGGTGTGTGTGAGTCCAAACGTGGAACAGGTGAAACTAATGGTTGCTATGGTGACAAACAAAACCAGGAAGTGAAACAAGGAACTAAGGAAGTGTCCAAAAAACAAAACAGCACATGGCCAAACAAAAACATGAACACAGACATGACAGAACCCCCCCCTTACGGACAGATCCCAGATGTCCAAAAACAAAAAACAGGATCAAGAGTCATGGGAGGGGGGGAGGGGGACATGGCGGTGGGTCGCCAGACCAGGTGTCCCCGAATCCACCGGGGCAGAGTCAGGTGGCGGCGGCGGGTAGACCGCCGCTGAACCTGACGAGGTGGGCGACCTGGGAATGGCCACATCCGTGGCAGACGAGGAGGTCGGCGCACCTGGCGTGGCGGACGCCCATGGAATGGCCACATCCTTGGCCGACGAGGAGGTGGGCGCGTTGTCGTGGCAGGCGGCGAAGCTTGGCGTGGTGCGTCAGGCGGCGAAGCTTGGCGTGGCGGGTCTTGACGAGGGTCTTGGTCTTGGCGTGGGTCTTGGTCTTGGTCTTGGTCACTTGGCGGTTCTTGGTCACTTGGCGGTTCTTGGTCTTGGTCACTTGGCGGGTCTTGGTCACTTGGCGGTTCTTGGTCTTGGTCACTTGGCGGTTCTTGGTCTTGGTCACTTGGCGGTTCTTGGTCACTTGGCGGTTCTTGGTCACTTGGCGGTTCTTGGTCACTTGGCGGTTCTTGGTCACTTGGCGGTTCTTGGTCTTGGCTTTGGTCTTGGCGTGGGGCAGCCACGGGCGGCACTTGGCGGCGTGGGGAAGCCACGGGCGGCGCTTGGCGGCGTGGGGCAGCCACGGGCGGCGCTTGGCGGCGTGGGGCAGCCACGGGCGGCGCTTGGCGGCGTGGGGCAGCCACGGGCGGCGCTTGGCGGCGTGGGGCAGCCACGGGCGGCGCTTGGCGTCGTGGGGCAGCCACGGGCGGCGCTTGGCGTCGTGGGGCAGCCACTGGCGGCGCTTGGCGTGGAGCAGGTACTGGCGGCGCTTGGCGTGGAGCAGGTACTGGCGGCGCTTGGCGTGGAGCAGGTACTGGCGGCGCTTGGCGTGGAGCAGGTACTGGCGGCGCTTGGCGTGGAGCAGGTACTGGCGGCGCTTGGCGTGGAGCAGGTACTGGCGGCGCTTGGCGTGGAGCAGGTACTGGTGGCGCTTGGCGTGGAGCAGGTACTGGTGGCGCTTGGCGTGGAACAGGTACTGGTGGCGCTTGGCGTGGAGCAGGTACTGGTGGCGCTTGGCGTGGAGCAGGTACTGGTGGCGCTTGGCGTGGAGCAGGTACTGGTGGCGCTTGGCGTGGAGCAGGTACTGGTGGCGCTTGGCGTGGAGCAGGTACTGGTGGCGCTTGGCGTAGAGCAGGTACTGGTGGCGCTTGGCGTGGAGCTGGGCGTGGAGCAGGTGGATCTTGGCATGGTCGAAAAACTGGTGGTGGCGGCCGTGCTGGTGGCTGTGGCTTGGCAGGTCGAAAGACAGGTGGTGGGGGTCGTGCTGGAGGCTGTGTCTTGGCGTGACGAAAGACTGGTGGTGGGGGTCGTGCTGGTGGCTGTGGCTTGGCAGGTTGAAAGACAGGTGGTTGTGGTCGTGCTGGAGGCTGTGGCTTGGCGTGACGATGCTGAGCCACCCCACCTGAACAATTCCCAGCCCTAGCCCCCCCCTCAAGGAGCGGATACCAGACGCGCTCCCCGCGGTCTGGAACCGTCTTTTGGGGTGGGCGGAGGGGGTTCAGGAGGAGGGCAGAATCCTCCCCTCTAAATTGTCCAAAATGTCTTTCTTTCCCCCCCACCTGGGCTTTTGTGGGTGAAAAAAAAATTTCTGACTTGGGTGTGGCATGAGTCCTGGGGGGCGGGGCATGGAATTTGGGTGGCTTGGATTGAACCGGTAAAGAATTTGGGAAAACAATCTCCAGGTCTGTGGCGTGCTCCTTGAGCTGCCAGGCTGGCTGATTTCCATTTTCGCCCGGAGGGGGAGGAGCCTGCAGGAGCGCAGCGTGCTGTCCGCTCACCTTCCCTGACATCCTCGGTCTGGAGCGCCGCTTCCGGGACAGGGATGACGTGCCAACGTCCCCGGGCCAAAGGGAGCTGATCGGCACCAGTTTGCCGGTCGGACCCCACATGAGATCCCTGCGCTCCATGGGGGAATGGCGGAGTGTCTCTTCCTCCATCGCGCGGAGGACCTCCCACGTTGCCTCGTCAAAATGGTCCAAATTTTTTGCGGGAGAGCTCTTATGCTGGCGACATCTGTCATAACTTGGTCTTAGGCGTGGTTTGCTCTCCCGTGGTGCAAAAGAATTGGAACGGACGTGGCGTGCAGGTAAAGACATAGTTTAATTATTACTATAAACTCAAACCAAAGGTACAAACAAAAGGCGCTCACAGAGGAGGTAAAAAACTTGACTAGGAAAACAAAAGGCGCGCACAATGGCGGAGAACTATGAACATTAAACAAACAAAAACTTACGTGACAAGAGATGAAACAAGAACTAACGTGACAAGGAACTGTGGACATGGCATGAATGGGTGATGTCGCCAGGACGAACAACAGAAACAGAAAAGCCTATATAGTGACATGATAAGTGAAAACAGGTGCGTGACTAACTGTGAACAGGTGCGTGACATGACTGTGAAAACGTGAGACAGGTGTGTGTGAGTCCAAACGTGGAACAGGTGAAACTAATGGTTGCTATGGTGACAAACAAAACCAGGAAGTGAAACAAGGAACTAAGGAAGTGTCCAAAAAACAAAACAGCACATGGCCAAACAAAAACATGAACACAGACATGACATCTGTATTTAAAAAAATAAATTAAATAATGATAATGAAAATATATGACTGAGTAAGCTGTTTTTTTGTTGTGTGTTATGAAATATAAATATGGCCTTAATATGTCTATGAATGTTCTAAGCATAATCTTTGCTACAACTCAAATTTACAAATTTGGACATGCATAGCCTTAATAGTTTTCAGAGTTGAATAGCTAATATTGTATTTTGTGAATAGGGGAAGATATAAGTTAACACTTTTTTTTCTTTTCTTTTTTATTAATTGTATTGTTGTGTGAATTATTTTTATTTAATATTGAGTGAATAAAATACAATAAAACATGGAAATAGACACACATGCCACACATAAAAAAAACTCCAGTAATACAATTAAAATATTGTTGACAGTTTCCTTTAAAACAAAGTATTTTAAATGTTGCAAAGGCATAATTTTGGTACAACTCTTGCAAATTGGTGCAGGTATAGTCCTGTCCTACACAATGACTGAATACAATTATTTAATGATACAAGTGATACATACTTTAAGTATTCAGGCTTACCGCCGTGCAGTTGTGTCATCACAGAACACTGATTGCTTTTTTTTTAATACTGTATGTGCAGGTATGAGGTGAGGCTGGAGGCTTGCACAGAACTGGGCTGCTCGTCCAGCGACTGGTCATCCATACTCACGCCGGAGGCTCCCCCTGCTGGACAGATGGCGCCACTGTTGGACCTGCAGCCAGATCCCAACACAGGCCACCAGACCGCCTTCCTGCTAACTTGGTCCCCTCCGGCTCGACCAAATGGGAGGAAGCTGCATTACGAGGTGTACCGCAGACTGCTGGAACCCACCACTGATGCCCACAGAAGGGATGCAGCAACACTTGTGTACAGTAACTCATCCACAAGTTGCAAGGATGAGGGACTCCAGCCATTTACTGCATATCAGTACCAGGTATAGTACTATTATTTGGTTGTCATTTAATTTGTCGCAGTTAAGTTTTCCTGTGATATGTGAACTTCATTTTAAAGATGAAGTCTAATCACATCCTCCCACACAAATCTACTGATAGAGTCATCCACACACTAATGCTTGAGCCAAGTAATCAGACAGGTGGTAAATAGAGGGCTCCATATTCGTCCTGTTGTGTTGATCCGTTAATTGACAGGCGAGCCCTTTGGAAGCAACAATAACATTAGCATCCCTGCCTGTCAGACGTACGAGCCGAGGCCAGAGAACCTGTGTAATTGATTGAGTTTGCCTGATTGTGGTGCTGTTTTTATTTACGAGGGTCCTAATTTATGACAGGAGGAAGGAGGGGAAGGGAGGAGCTTTGGGAGATGACGGGCGGGCAACAGCGCCATTAATCATGGCGCCCTCAGAGCACCCCACTTGCTGATTACCGGCCAGCCAATCGAATTATCCGTTAGTCCCCTTGGTAACAGTGCTTGTATTGGAAAGACCTTTTAATGGTGACCGCTACATGTCCCCTGGGGATTTTCCAGTGGCGCAGACTGCGGAGCATGTTGCCATGTTTGTGTTGTTCATGGTCACGTGGACTTTCAGGTGTGCTTCACATGTGAGTCACAACATCCGGTCATACACTATAAATCTCTTGTTTCTTCCTTGTCACTCACCAAGCTATCATTTCTATCACAAAATGACAAGTAAATAGCAAGTTTAATCTACTTCCCTGCGTGTTGCTCTATCCATCTTGTTCTGCTGTGTTTACAGGCTCTTACTGTCTCCGTCTTGGTGCTTCACGCATACACAAGGACGATACGTCAGCACTGCCAGAGAGAGAAATCATATTAGGCTAATTACACTGGGTCATAAGCTCCTATTGACAGCTTTATGCCTCCTTTTAATTACTGCACACTTTCACACAACTTAGCCCCTTCACCCCAAGTGGATGCACCCGCCAAGTGGCTCTGTCAGCCTATCAGAGCGCCTCCACTGCGTCCGCGCTCCAACAGTCCAATTGAAACACTCAGTTTCACCCAGGAAGTTCCTGAAGTCGTTTGTTGCCATGGTGGCAAACGTGGTGTATTTTTATTTTGTGTCTAACAAGCCAAATGGTGGCCCAATAGGATGAGAGAGAACAAGAGCAGTGACAGCAGTAAAGAATCCGTGTATGATTTAAGAACGACAAATGGATCAAGGTGAAGGTGATCTCAGCTATGCAACTTTTTCTCTCTCTTACGTCTATGCAAAATAAACTTTTATCACGTTTTGCCACACAGGACTTTTTAACTGTTCTGCTGCTTCGTGCGGAGCATTGTTGTTGCCAGGCAAATAATTTGAGCATGTTTTCATGTGATGACAGTCCTAGGAAAAGGTAGATGTGAGGTAAATTTTATACATACAACAATATAGGTAGCACGGAAGCCTAAATTATTGACGATATTGTGAGCAGATTTTACAGCCTAAAGTTTACGGGACAATATTATTATTATTTTTAAACAAATACAAATATGACTATTTAGGTATAAACTATTTTTTTTAAATGATTAAAGTGTAAGTTTCATAGCAAATTTAGGAACAAGTACACTGCTAAGACAATGCAACAAAGAGAGTGTAATGGAGTTACGGTAACAATATATTACAAACAGTAACAACGTTAATCGGAACCTGGTTTTGATTCATTTTATAATGAGTAATACTATTAGTATTTTATTATTAGTAGTACTACTACTATAGTATCAAAAAAGTGCATTGACAAAGGAGGACCTCTATAATGGACATCACATCAGCTCCTGGCATCCCCTTTAAAAAAGCAGACACTTTCATGGTTAGGTTGACTTCTTTGTGGGAAAACTGGGAGTAGAATCACACAACACACAAGATCTCCATTTATATTTTATCACCGTTTTTTTATATGATGTCCCGACTGGGCTTTTATAGCCAAACGTGTCTCATTATGAGTTCATATGATATTCCAGGGTTAATGCCTGTCCGCATTTATATTATTCCACCTTTACCTAACAACTACAGTAACTTGTAGTGCATTTGTGTATAGTTGTTGTCGATTATATGAAGCGTGTGTTATTTAAAGGGGACCTATGATGATTCTATATTTAACACACTTCCTTGTGGTCTACAGAATATGTATTGAATATGCTTTTGTGTAATTTTGCTATACAGTCACATTTATAACCCACTTTGAGTATGTCTGCAAATGGTTCATGTGTCGAGGTGTTGAAAATGAAACCATGCACCATTCTCTCCAAAAGTATCAGAAATTATATTTTCACCGCTATTTTTTTTTTCTCCTGACAGTCGAAACTAAACTTCATAAACTGTACATAGATTTACAGCACACAACATTGTGTGTCGCACAATGCTACATCAAACAAAAAGTGCATTTACCAACATGTATCTCATTGCATGTCTCACGTGGTTATTGTGCGCATGCCAGATTAGCTGAAAATGGTAATAATTTTGTTTCCTCAAACCGAGTACTAATGTCTTATTCGTCTCAGTTTAGCGGTTGATTCCAATTTCATATTTGCCCATATTGACAAAACAGTCCCGTGTAAATGGGTGAACAAATAAACACGCCAGTATTTATTTTGTAGACATCAGAGTGGGCATGAAACGAGAAGGAATAACACGGGAGACTACAAGCAACAGTTTCAGCTCAGCAAACGGGGAGGAGGCTGGCTGACAGCATGTACGAGGATGCCCACTTAAGTATGTCGAGCAATCTGTGACTTCACAAATGGTCCATTGTCAAAACAAAACTCTGCAAAACACAACATTCAGAGGCATCCAAAACTGTGTGCAAGCTCACGCCCAAATGCATGAACTTTATGGTTTGACGTGTTATCCAACTTTATAACAACATTTATAAGTCAGAAATGATGAAAATGATCAAAAGTCACTTTTAAACACAAGTTAACATGTTATTATGCTGTAGTTATTCTGCAGTTACAGCTTTATAAACAAGATTTTTGCAAGTATACTACTTATGTATTTACTAGGGGTGTGGGAAAAAATCGATTCGAATTTGAATCGCGATTCTCACGTTGTGCGATTCAGAATCGATTCTCATTTTTTTTAAATCGATTTTTTATTTTTTATTTATTATTATAATTATTTTATTTTTGATTTTAATTTTTTTATTAATCAATCCAAAAAACAATACACAGCAATACAATAACAATGCAATCCAATTCCAAAACCAAACCCGACCCAGCAACACTCAGAACTGCAATAAACACAGCAATTGAGAGGAGACACAAACACGACAGAACAAACCAAAAGTAGTGAAACAAAAATGAATATTACCAACAACAGTATCAATATTAGTTACAATTTCAACATAGCAGTGATTAAAAATCCCTCATTGACATTATCATTAGACATTTATAAAAAAAAAATAAAAAAAAATGAACAATAGTGTCACACTGGCTTACACTTGCATCGCATCTCATAAGCTTGACAACACACTGTGTCCAATATTTTCACAAAGATAAAATAAGTCATATTTTTGGTTCATTTAATAGTTAAAACAAATTTACATTATTGCAATCAGTTGATAAAACATTGTCCTTTACAAGTATAAAAGCTTTTTACAAAAATCTACTACTCTGCTTAAATGTCAGCAGACTGGGGTAGATCCTGCTGAAATCCTATGTATTGAATGAATAGAGAATCGTTTTGAATCTGGAAAATATCGTTTTTGAATCGAGAATCGCGTTGAATCGAAAAAAATCTATTTTGAATCGAATCGTGACCCCAAGAATCGATATTGAATCGAATCGTGGGACACCCAAAGATTCACAGCCCTAGTATTTACGGTGTTTGTTAAAAGTTTGCATTTAACAATTTATTCTAATAAATATTTTGGGATTACTGCAGTGGAAAATAGGGATAGCAATACTTAAAATTACGTTTTACATTTCAGCACGGATATCTTATCCATAGCACATAATTCTACATGTGCATCATTTCTTAGCAGCCTG
This sequence comes from Entelurus aequoreus, assembly GCF_033978785.1. Classification (NCBI taxonomy): domain Eukaryota; kingdom Metazoa; phylum Chordata; class Actinopteri; order Syngnathiformes; family Syngnathidae; genus Entelurus; species Entelurus aequoreus. The sequence continues at coordinate 33,566,510 of NC_084732.1, read as the reverse complement.
CCTTTGTTTGTATTTTGACCGCTCTTGCTTCTGCCCTCCTCAGTCTCAATCTCTCCATCTTCCATTCCACCTCCTCAGTCCATCTGTGCTGTCACTTAGATCAATCACTCTGATTGATCTCATCCTAATTGACTATTATTGAGGTTAATTCAACTCTTAACATGATGCACGCGCATGCATCCACGCTCAAGCCTCACCATGTTGGTCCTGCAAACAACACACACACACACACACAAAGCTTAAACCCATCCATCTGCCCGGTGCACTACTTGTGACAGACTACAGATGACTTACACATGCAAATTTACACCCCTGCGTGACCCTGTGTTGTGTACACCCTCTAATTACAGCCACCACAAGCACACAAATAAGATTACTGTGTGAGTAACTCCTTGATGAAGGTGAAAAGTAATTGTCATGCAGATATGTTAGCGTTGCCTTGCATGGTGAAAAGGTTTCGCTCTCACGACCGATGCTAGTTTTGATGGATGATCCGATAAATTGACTTATATCCTGTTGTCGGCCCGCTAATGAAGAGACATTTTTATTAAGCGCTGATAACATGCGTCTGAAATTCTAATACTATATGTTCTATCCTCAGCTGTGGGCAGTAAACTCAGCCGGCCGCTCTCCTAGCCAGTGGGTCAACGGGACAACTGGACCTGCCCCACCTGAGGGTATAGCTCTACCCACCTTCCTGCACGTCTCTGCAACCACAGCAGTGGTGGACATGCAACCTCCGGCCCGGCCCAATGGCATTGTCAGTCTCTACCGCGTATTCTCTCTGGACCGCAACGACGACGTCACTCTGGTAAAGAAAACTCCAACTCCTCTACTTTCACTTTCTTAGTAGTGTGAAACCCCCAAAGTGGAATGAACACAAACTCTGTCCTGCTTTTTGGTAGCTCTCAGAGGGGACATCCCATCAGCAGACACTTCATGGTTTACAGCCTTACACACAGTACAGGGTCGCCGTGGAGGCCTGCACCTGTTACCAGGTAATAACATGCGACGAGGGAGTAGGCCTTTAAAACACACACCCAGATATCCTTAAACTCTTCCTAACTTTGTCTGGCCAGAACATTAGGTACACTTGCACAATCTATTGAGATCCACTCGGGCCTCAGTTTTAATTTGAAAATGTATTATTGTATCATCGGATTAAATTAGCTCTGCTTCTTCCTTATTCTTTTCAGACATGTTGAAATGTGGAACTGAAAATGTGTGATGTACCACATTGTAACTGTATGCATGATTGAAATATCACCATTAGGCGAAACCAAGTGGGTGATACAATCACCCCTTGCACTTTTTGGGGAATTTTGCCTATCATTCACAATCATTATGAGAGACCAGAAGACAAAAGGTTTTTGTTTGTTTTTTTATTCTAACATGTAGAAATCTGATCGTTCTTGGTGGCTAACAATGCAGCTAGTGGGAGCAATCCATTCTATCTCTAAATGACTTTAAAAATGCATTTAAAAACTGTCAACAATACCTCAGTAACCTGTATAATAACCAAGCTGTTACAACATTGTTTTTGTAGGAGCGAACACCTAGGAACTAATTTCTAGCGTAGTAACACATCGCTGTGCTACTATATTAGCCGTAAAAGCTATCTATGGAAAGAGATAAGCTAGCAACTGCGTCAACACGAAACGCGTTTGAGTTTGTAATGCGATAAGACACCAATCTGTACTGACTGAAAAACATGAACAATCATATTACAGTATCTGTAAAGTATTAGCCCACATTTCATGTTTTGTTTGTACACAGCGAGCCAGACAGCATATGCTGTGTGTATCATGATCAATATAAAGTCAATCAATCAATCAATCAAAGTTTATTTATATAGCCCTAAATCACGAGTGCCTCAAAGGGCTGCACAAGCCACAACGACATCCTCGACTCAGATCCCACATCAGGGCAAGAAAAAACTCAACCCAATGGGATGACAATGAGAAACCTTGGAGGGGACCGCAGATGTCGTGACCCCCCCAACCCCCCATATATGTGTTTATTAAGAATACTCAGTATGTCAAGTAAAGAAGAGTTGAGTAAGTTAACAAATGAACTTACTGTTATTGTCATAAACAGTACTGTGCAAAAGTCTTAGGCCACCTTTACATATGTTGTTTTGTATGATCACTTAAAACTTGAATATCACTTATTAAACAGCCCACCTTCATGAAGACAAAACATCAGTTCAGTTCATGTATTTATTTCATTCATAAAAATCAAACAAAGGAATAAGAATAAAAATAAAACAATCAACATAACATTAAGTAAATTATGAATGAAAAGGAGCAATACTAAGTTAAAAACAGATCTGTTTTCTATTTTCACAAATAAAACAATTGAATTTTAATGTTGGTGACTACAAAGCCATATTTTCATTTCACAATTTTCATTGGGACGGCGTGGCGCTGTTGGGAGAGTGGCTGTGCCAGCAACCAGAAGGTTCCTGGTTCAATCCCCACCTCTACCATCCTAGTCACGCATACTTGCCAACCCTCCCGAATTTTCCGGGAGACTCCCGAATTTCAGTGCCTCTCCCAAAAATCTCCCGGGACAACCATTCTCCCGAATTTCTCCTGATTTCCAGCCGGACATAAGGCACGCCCCCTCCAGGTCCGTGCGGACATGAGTGAGGACAGCCTGTCGTCACGTCCGCTTGGCCAACCAAAAAGTAACCACAGAACACTATACGGCAGACGTGGGCATTCTGCGGCCCGCGGGCCGCATCCGGCCCTTTGTGCGTCCCTGTCCGGCCCGCGTGAGGCCAATTATAAATTACAAAATAAATTTTAAAAAGTATCTATGTCGAGTGTGCAATACAACGGTGCTGCTTTTGTTTTGAAAATCGTTATTTGTATTACTTCCGTGTGGACGTATGCGTGTGGGTGATTGTGAGTGAATGTGAACAGCTGCAATCATTAATTACAAAATAAAGTTGAAAAAACATCTATATCGTGCGCGCAATACAACTGTGCTGCTTTTATTTTGAAAAGTATTATTTATGGGCGTGTGTCCGTGTGTAACCTGCGAGTGAAGGTGCACATGCAGCGACAAGTGATGCACGGTTTACACCCGAGACGCTAAAAAGAGAAAAGTTGATGAAGAATGGCGTGTTTCCAACAAGACATGGACTGCAAAGCAACGTTCCCTCGAAGGTGTGTGCCTGCGCAATTGCGCACTGCTCAAGCGTCTGCTGCGCGCAGCAAATCAAATCCCATCTGAATTCTAAACAAAATAAACATATTTATTCTATGTAATTTTGCAATGCAACTTTGAGTGACAGTGACAACAAGCGGCCCTAACGGTGTTCGTCAACACCGTTCAATTGAACACCGTTCAATTATTGTAACGTCTATCGAGATGCTTCGAGGACAGGAATTATATCGATCACTTTATTGAGCAAAACTGTTTATATTCGGACATAACCACACCAAAAACATGAGTAAAACAATTCTATCTCGAAAAACTAGTCATTTTCTGCCGTACAAACCAGGCCAAAACCAACTTGTCATCTGTCACCAACACGCATAGCACTAAACCACTGCTGCGTTTATGGCTACACAAAAAGTCGGACAACTCAAACACCACACAAAGTTACACTATGACTCCTCAGACATACGTGTGCTTATTTTACTGTCATTTATTATTAATGTTAATTTATTTATATTAGTCATGGAATGCTGTTACACACACTATGTTGAAGTATTACTATTATTATTAATTATTATTATTATTATTATTATTATTATTTATCTTACGGTATATATCAAAAATAATATTGAGCAAAATTTAATTGAAATGTTGTCGATGTGGCCCTCCAGCAGTGCTCGGGTTGCTCATGCGGCCCCCGGTAAAAAATTAATTGCCCACCCCTGCTATACGGTATAGTGTTCTGTGGTTACTTTTTGGTTGGCCAACGGTTTACGTTGTATTGTGCACCCTGACGGCAAGTGTGGGAGTCGGTTCTGAAGTATGAAGTAAAGAGACGTAACTTCATCACCTCGCCTGGTTATTGACTCCAACCCAGATTATTACACTGCCCATACCTACGCTCCTTCAAAGGCTGTGCTACTGGCATTGCACTTTCAAATACAACAATGAGTAGATAGGAGTGTTATGTGTGTATAAATGGACACTGAAATTCAAGTATTTATTTTATATGTATATATATATATATAATAAAATACATATATATATATATATATATATATATATATATATATATATATATATATATATATATATATATATGGCTAGAATTCACTGAAAGTCAAGTATTTATTTTATATATATATATATATATATATATATATATATATATATATATATATATATATATATATATATATATATATATATATATATATGAAATACTTGAATTTCAGTGAATTCTATCTATAAATATACTCCTCCCCCCTTAACCCCGCCACCCACCCAAATCTCCCGAATTTGGAGGTCTCAAGGTTGGCAAGTATGTAGTCAACGTCCGTTGTGTCCTTGAGCAAGACACTTCACCCTTGCTCCTGATAGGTCCTGGTTAGCGCCTTGCATGGCAGCTCCCGTGTGTTCAGTGTGTGAATGGATGAATGTGGAAATAGTGTCAAAGCACTTTGAGTTCCTTAAAAAAAAGGTAGAAAAGCGCTATACAAGTATAACCATTTACAACAACTAAACCAATAATGAAGAAATAATTTTACTCAGTCATATCTTTTCATCATCAGGATTTTTACATGTTTTTTGAATACAGAAAGAGATTTATTGTTATTGTTTTATTACACTATCAAGTTTGCTCCATAAACACCTCTGACTGAACTACTTATTTCCATTGTGACTGTTCTAAATCTAAATATTTTATTAAGATCTCAGTTCCTTTCAAATTACAATTACTTTCTCTTTTTACAAATCTGTTTTGTATGTTTTTGGTAGAATTCTTTTATGTGCTTTGTATATGATTTTTAAGATATTATACTCTACCAGTTCATGAAATTTTAATAGGGTTAACTGTTTGAATATTGGGTTTGTGGGGTCCCTGTATGCATTTCCAGTTATTTTCTGCAGGAGGAAGATTGTATTTAAAAATGTTTCACAGGCACTACCCCACACTTCAATACAGTATGTTAGATATGGAACAATCAGTGAGTTATACATAATATACAATGCTTTTTTATTTTAAAAAATAATGAATTAAAAATTTTTGTTTTATTACATCTATTTGACATCCTTCAGGAACCAGGAAATATTATGCAAACTAAAAAAATAGACAGGGCATGGGTGTTAATAACTGTAATTATGCATTGTTTTTTATCCAGATTCTCCAGATAAAGTATTGTATGTATATTGTATATGGATATAACACAGCATTAACATCTTATAGATATGCTCTACAAATTTTGGTAATAATACCATTGATTTCATGCACCATTTACTGTACTTGTATCACAGTGTTGTAGCCGAGGGCCACCGGTTGTGTTACGCACCCTGGCTGCGCCCCCAGCACGCCAGTCGCCTCCTCGTCTCATCACGCTCACTTCCCGCTCTGCCCAGCTGGCGTGGATGGAGCCTCTGGAGCCCAATGGAATCATTGAGAGGTGAGGGGGAAAAAACGTAAACATGCACATTTAAAACCAAGTTAAATCGGCTGCACTCAACTTTCATCAATGATGTCATCTCACTATCTCTTTTTTCCCCCCACCTCACCTGTATCCAGCTGTGAGCTACATCTCAGAACAGCCTGCCCGCAGCCCACCCAGCCTGTGGCCCACCCTTGTGTTACTGGACCAGCAGAAATGAGATTCTTTGGCAAGAGGCGGAGCTACAATGTTACAGGTTCCTTTAAATTTGTTCCTACGCAATACATTTAGAATTACCCGACAGAAAAATATTTTAAATGTATCACTGCTGAGTAGTTTATAGTTGGTTACACTCACTGGATGCTTTATTAGGTACCCTTCTATTAAGATCCAATGTAAGAACTGTATAAAGACAACAATGCTCAGGTATAGTGCACATTTACTCTCAGTATGATGTGTTGTAATAGTATTTCAGCCTTAGTAAGAGGATTTTTCCCCCCAGGTAAATTGCTCCACAAGAGAGGCAAAATATTGGTAGGGTCCTGTCTGTGCAGTTCTACATTGTTATAGAAAATGTCAGTAAGGTATTAATGTAATCCTTATTATTGTGGTTCTAGTTTGCTGTGCTGTACTGCCTTGCGACATACTTCTAATATTTTGGCTACTTTGATGGTGCAAAATATTATCGCTCTGTATGATCCAGTGCAGTGTGTATTAAAACCACATTAAATGGGACATATGGTGATTCTAATTCACATTTAATACAATTCCTTGTGGTCCAAAAATATGTATAGGATTTGGTGTATATTTTGTTCCACGGTCACATTTTTAATCCCCTTAGCCTGCAAACTGTTGTTTTGGGGGGCTGTCTTTTATATACAAATGAACCCATCCACACCCGCCCTTGTACACTATTGAAATACATATCTTGAAGACAAACATAGTCGCTATGGGGGGGTTTTTCAGACAAGGTCACCCATATCCCACTGCATGTTGAACATCAGTTATTGTGCCCATACAGTAATACAGTACTTTATCCATGTCTATTTATGTGGTAAACCTAACAGCTTGATTTAAAAATGTACATTAACTCCCTTTTTAGTATACTATTGTTACATAGACAACCTTTTTTACACAAATTAAACAGTTATGACACTGATAAATTGAGCTACGGCACCAACACAGCCTTTTTTTGTTGAAGTGGCGCCGTCTTACAGCAATAGTTTCGCGGTCAATCCAACTTTGCATTGGTTCATATTATCAAAACAGTCCCATGTACAATTTTGTGGACAAATAAACACATAAGTTGTTTCTTTTGTAAACATCAGAGCAGGCAGGAAGGCATGAGAGGAGAAGGCATGACACATAATAATAATAATAATAATAATGGATTAGATTTATATAGCGCTTTTCTAGACACTCAAAGCGCTTCACAGAGAAGTGAGAACCCATCATTCATTTTTACAACTCATTCATTCATCATTCATTCTCCGGTGTGAGCGGCACCGGGGGCAAGGGTGAAGTGTCCTGCCCAAGGACACAACGGCAGCGATTTTTTTTTTTTTGGATGGTAAGAGGCGGGGAGCGAACCTGCAACCCTCAGGTTTCTGGCAAGGCCGCTCTACCCACTACGCCATGCCGCCCCTGACATGAAGCTCCAGCTCGAAGCCAAGAGCATGCTGGCCAGGAGAATATACTAGAATGCCCACATAAGTACATCTGGCCCGCTGTTAAAAAAAAGGCAGCAAAACATGGCAGTTTCAAAACTGCTTACAGGCTCACATCCAAATGCATGAACCTTATGATTTGATGCTTTGACATTATTGAACACAAAAACACAACAATGTAACATGTATAAATCAGGAAAGAGGAAAATCATTGCAGGTTCACTTTAACAAAAATGAGTATTACAATCTTTTTAAGGCAAAATTGAAGATGTACCTAATATTGTGTATTTTGACCATCAATACAAACATATATTTGAAAATACAAGTTTGTAACACACAGAGTTGCACCTTGTGCATAGTATGTTTAAAGTGAAAAACACAACTTTGTAGGTCTCCAGCCTTATTCCAGCTATGAGCTGAGAGTGGCCTGCTTCAACAACATGGGCAGCACCGCCTCCAATTGGACCGCTGTTGTCACTCTCACTGAAGGTCAGTCACATCCCTGCATCTTCTCACTTTGCTACTTTCATTCACATCCGCTGCTTGTGTAACTAAATGCATGTCTTTCCTCGCAGCTCCACAGTATGTCTCACCCCTGACTGTGGGCAGCAACCTGACGGTCGTATGGCTGGACTGGACCGAGTCCTTCTCCCTAAACGGCTACTTGAAGGAGTACACTGTTACCGAGAGCCAGCTCAGGATCTACAGTGGCTTCTACAGCTATCTTCATGTTTTACGCACGTCACAGAAAGGTGAGTGTGCGCACTCATAATGATCTTCACTGAGATACACACTTTAGATCAGTTCTTTTAATTTCATCATAAACACATTTCTGCTTGAAGTGTGCCGAGTATGACATCATGTCACTGTTTTCTCTCCTCTCTTGTTCCTTTTTGCCAATATTGTCAAATGTGTTTCTCCCTCTGTCTTCTTCAGCGCTGTCATTTCAGGTGACATGTACCACAGACAGCGGCAGTGCCACCACTCCTACAGTCAGATACAGCCCTGCTGCAGGTCTAAGCAACATTTTTTACCTTCACAAACACATCTACAGTATGAACAAAAGTATAGTGGAACATCTTAATTATTTAGTGGTTGGACTAGAGCCCTTACTGCCACCTGATCTTCTATATCTAGAGTTTATTGTTTATTTATTTAGAATAGAGACAATACATATTAATGGCCATACACATGTAAATATGCAAGATTATAACCAATGGCTAATTTCCATCTTTAGTCCCTTCGGCAGGTTGATGTTTACATAAAGCATCATTGACAAGTAGAACAATTAGTCTTAAAATGTAAAATGAGTAAAAGGTACTTCAACAGTTAGGTATTATTAAACAAATATACACGTTTAGGCATTAGTGTGGCAGCAGTGTTGTTCTTCCAATAGCCTAGCTTTGAGATGTTCGGTGAAAGAGGTCGAGGTCGGGCGTTCACGTATTGTGTTTGGTATTGAATTCCAGGTGGATTGCAGACTTAACATCTTTTTCACCAGCATAGCCGCAACTCTTGTCAACAAGCTGTCCCACCACTCTGGTCGCTTTGGTGTAGAACACATTAAAGCCTTCTACAGAAAGCTAGGAGTATCCAACGATGATTTCAAATTAGAAATGGTCACAGCTGATGAGGTGTTTAAAAAATTGAGCGCGCTCCACCCTAACAAGGCCACCGGCCTTGATAATATTCCCTCCAGATACCTCAGGGACTCTGCCTCCATCATTGCCCCGATCATCACGCACATAATAAACCTATCAATTACACAAGGCCAAGTACCAAAAGATTTTAAGATAGCAAGAGTAACTCCCCTCTTTAAAAAAGGAAGAAATTGGAACCTGGCAACTACCGACCTGTTTCTATTCTCAGCTCCATTTCGAAAGTAATGGAGAAAATAGTTTATGAACAGGTTGATAGTTACCTTGCCACTAATAAACTCATGTACAAATTCCAATCCGGCTTCAGAACTAACCACTCCACTGACACATGCCTTCTCTATCTGACCGACCACGTCAAACATGAGGTGGACGCGGGCAAATACTGCGGCATGGTCATGCTGGACCTTCAGAAGGCCTTTGACACCGTTAACCACGCTATACTGTTGGATAAGCTCAGAGCAATCGGATTTAACAAAACCTCATGGAGCTGGATGCAATCTTACTTGGAGGGGAGGGAGCAGGTGGTAGAGGTGAACGGCACCGTGTCCCCCCGCCCCCTCTCGGTGAGCTGTGGAGTCCCCTAAGGCAGTATATTGGGACCTTTACTGTTCCTAATATACATAAACGACATGTCATCGGCATGCGACTGTGAATTGTTTTTGTTTGCGGATGACTCTGCCTTGCTGGTATCCGGCAAGGACAAGTCACAGGTGGAGAAAATCCTCAGTGCTGAGCTCTGTAGAACTTGCACCTGGCTCGCTGACAACAAGCTATCCATACACTTGGGTAAAACAGAATCCATCCTGTTTGGGTCCCACATCAAACTTAAGAAAGTCAATGACTTCACCATAAAAGTAGGTGACATTGTCATCACCAGGAAAGATGAGGTCACCTACCTAGGTTCCATTCTAGAGGCTAACCTTTCCTGTGATAAAATGGCAACCAAGGTAATCAAAAAGGTTAACCAACGAACGAGATTTCTCTACAGAATTTCCTCTCTGGTCAACAAAAGCACCTTGAGGATTCTGGCGGGAACTCTCGTTCAACCCTTTTTCGATTACGCATGCACCTCCTGGTACCCTAGCACCTCCAAAACCCTCAAATCTAAACTCCAAACATCTCAGAACAAGCTAGTCAGGTTACTTCTAGACCTCCACCCCAGATCCCACCTCACTCCTACCCACTTCTCTAAAGTGGGCTGGCTTAAGGTGGAGGACAGAGTTAAACAACTTGCACTGAGCCTAGTCTATAAAATCTGCTACACCTCCCTGATACCGAAGTACATGTCAAACTACTTCCTTAACGTAAATGACCGCCATAACCACAACACCAGGGGGTGCTCCACTAACCACGTTAAACCCAGATTCCGAACTAACAAAGGTCTTAACTCATTCTCTTTCTATGCCACATCAATGTGGAATGCGCTCCCAACAGTTATAAAAGAAAGGGCATCTCTATCCTCCTTCAAAACCGCAATAAAAGTTCACCTCCAGGCAGCTACAACCCTAAACTAACACCCTCCCCGGATTGCTAATAATCAAATGTAAACAATCAAATGCAGATACTTTTTCTTTTTCTTATGCCTTCTGATCTCTCTCTCTCTCTCTCTATGTCCACTACTTGATGTCCATATCCTCCCCCCCCCCTCCACACCCCTGATTGTAAATAATGTAAATAATTCAATGTGATTATCTTGTGTGATGACTGTATTATGATGATAGTATATATGATAGTATATATCTGTATCATGAATCAATTTAAGTGGACCCCGACTTAAACAAGTTGAAAAACTTATTCGGGTGTTACCATTTAGTGGTCAATTGTACGGAATATGTACTTCACTGTGCAACCTACTAATAAAAGTCTCAATCAATCAATCAAGATGCACGGACAGAAAAAGTGGCTTGACCATGTATAATACTTGTGATTTTGTATCTACAGATTCTACCGATGCAGACGAGACGAGCAAAGATGGGGTGAGCATGTCAGCCGCCCCAATCTACTCTGAGCTGTGGTTCATTCTGCTCTTGGTGCTGCTGGGTCTCTTCTTGTTGGCCATCTTGTTGGGCCTCCTGCTGCAAAGGTATTGTTATGGCCTCCTGATAGCTCAATCTAGTGAACAGTATGAAAGTATTGTCCATAATATCTGTTCTACTAAGTAGAACAACCCGATGGTGCGGTTTCTTATTCATGGTTTCCAGAGCTCTGAGGAAGAATCCATCAGCCAGAGAGCGCCCTCCGCTGGTCATGCTTCAGAAGAGCAGGAAGACTGGAGGAGAGACATACACTGTGCGAACTATACCGTACATGTTTGGACTTAGAAAACTGAAAATCTATTTAAAAAAAACAAAACTTTTTAAATCAATATTTAAATGTAGGAAAACAATCTTAGAAGGCTCATTACATTTTATAAATTACATGTAATAATGTATTTAAATCGAATACATTTTTTAAAATATTTTATATATTTAGATATACTATATCAATAATATATTTAAATTATTAGTATTTTTTTTTATTTGAATATTTTTTCTTTGGAGTGTTCGGCAACCTCTATAGCAGGGGTCACCAACCTTTTTGAAACCAAGAGCTATTTCTTGGGTACTGATTAATGCGAAGGGCTACCAATTTGATACACACTTAAATAAATTGCCAGAAATAGCCAATTTGATCAATTTACCTTTAACTCTATGTTATTATTAATAATTAATGATATTTATCTTTGTGGAAACACTGATCATCTTAATGATTTCTCACAATAAATATATATAGAAACAGATAAATATCAATATGCAACACTTTATTTTTATATTTTCTCTAAGTGCACATTTTTCAAATTGAACATTTTCAAATGATCACTTCTAAGACAGTCTTGTGAAATCACAATATCCCATTTTAACTAGCTAGCCACTAACATTTTTTAACAAATCATGAATTACTTTGCACCATGTTTGTACAAATAATAACTCATGTAAAATACAAAAGTCAACTCTCAAATTTTTAAATAAATCATGTCACACTTTGAACTGGACACCAAATCTGTTTCTTTGTCAGTTAGTGAAGACCAAGTCTTTAAAATATTTTCTTGAATTTTCAAATTCTATTTGAGTTTTGTCTCTCTTAGAATTAAAAATGTTGAGCAAAGCGAGACAAGCTTGCTAGTAAATAAATACAATTTAAAAAATAGAGGCAGCTCACTGGTAAGTGCTGCTATTTGAGCTATTTTTAGAACAGGCCAGCGGTCTACTCATCTGGTCCTTACGGGCGACCTGGTGCCCGCGGGCACCGCGTTTGTGACCCCTGCTCGAGAGGGACTTAAAGAAATTCCTCCAAGGAAGATAATGGGAGGAAATGCATTACCTATATATCTACTTATTGATTGTATTCCATGGTTGAATTCAGAAATGCTGTATATTATTTAACTATATACTTAACATTAGGCCCTGTGATGAGGTGGCGGCTTGTCCAGGGTGTACCCCGCCTTCCACCCGAATGCAGCTGAAATAGGCTCCAGCACCCCCCGTGACCCCAAAAGGGGCAAGCGGTAGTAAATGGATGGATGGATGGATATTTAACATTAATTCAAATAAAAACAGAGTTATTTATGTTAATTTTATTAGTGTATTTACAGAGGAATTACATAATGGTGCAAAATCAGTAATTGCATTTACACAAACATTAGACAGCAGCATTTTTTTACATATTTGCATCTTTCCTCACTCTCCACTACTACTCATTCATGTGTATTCATTTAATGTATCCATATCATTCTCCAGCTTTCTCCTCTCTGCTTCATGTGACTCCTTCTGTGTCTTCTTCTCCTTGTGTGTCTCTCTCAGAGGCCTTGTCCTGACTTGTGTTCTAAACATCATTCCGGCTCTGTGCTTCATCGCGATCGTCTCACAGTAAGACTCCTCCCACTTTCATGCCCCCCCTCTTATAAATGTTGTCGTTGTTTCCCACTCCCTGCAGTTTGACACAGTAGCAGACTGTGTTGAGATCAACAACGTAACGCTTAAAAGCTACACTGTGTACACTGAGGTACTGTGCACTCAGCATGTTTGCTGTAATTGTGTGTGTGCATGCTTTGTGTGAGACCAGGGAAATACAGCCCATACTGATAAAGAGCTGACTTCAAGGTTTGTACACATCAGCATGTAACATTTGAAAAACGTAATAATAGATGGTTTGTGGTGAATACAACCAGCAGTTGTATTCACAACAATGGTAATAATCTTTTTATAGAGGACAGAACAATAACATTGTATCTGTCAGAAAAATAATGAAACAACTAGGGGTGTACTGATCCAATATCAGCAAAAAAAATACAAATAAAAAGTATTGGATGATATAGGCTTGCATCAAAAGTCATTGATGTAAACTCCGATACAAGCAGTGTATACATCTGCACAGCTGGACAGCTAGTTAATATCCTCCAATAAGCAGACATAGTTGATATTTCCCTGTATTTTTGTGATTTAGTCAGTTACAAAAGGTAAACCTGGTAGGCTTTTGGCCAGGGATGTCAAAAATTTTAACTCAGGGGCCACATGGAGGAAAATCTATTCTATTTATCTATTATGCCACTTAATCTATTAAGTGGCATAATAACTTACTAATGAAGAGAACTTGAGGATGTTTTCTTTGTTTAAAAATAGACCAAGCACATTTTAAACATGTACACACCAAAATGTTTTTTTTACACTTACATGTTGCGGTTAATAGTATTCTATCTTCATTTGTCGTTATGTATACTTACTGCATAAATTATGTGAAAATGTTCATCAGAGAAATAGGTGGAATTGAGTCTGGCAGAGTTTTAAATTGCTCCCATTGGTGTTAAGGTTTAATCATTTAGAAGATGAAATGAATAATAATGTAAAAATAAAATTACAGAATGTAATTTACTCATTTTCCTCAAATGATGTACTAATGTAGTGTATTATGTACATATGTAGCATCATCTACAACAAAACTTGTGCATGTGGGCTCATTTAAATAATCACCTCTGAAATTAGAATTAGGTGATACGTATCATTTTAGCATATGTGCACCCAGAAAATGTGTCCCCACACATAAATACAAAGCACAATGTGCAGATTATCAAAAGCATTTTTTGGGGGGGCTGAGAAATGTCACAGGTTACATTACCAACAACGTCTATTACAATCAAGGCATGAATGTAACAATCCACATTTTGTATACTATCACTAATAAGCAGCGTAAGTACGTAGTGTCCAAACACGGATATAGATCTGTGCTCTTGCAGCAGGGATACGAAGATTTGCTATTGCGACATCCAGTGGACACATTTAGAACAGCACTTCCTTTCATTCAAAAATCTCAGCTAATGAGGTGGCGACTTGTCCAGGGTGTACCCCGCCTTCCGCCCGATTGTAGCTGAGATAGGCTCCAGCGCCCCCCGCGACCCCGAAGGGAAAAAGCGGTAGAAAATGGATGGATGGATGGAATTTTAATACCTAGCAAACTCATCTCTACTAAGCACTATCAGCTACTGTACACTACGGCTAAACACAATATCACACAAGCTATAGACATACGCCCAAAAAAAATCCTAAATTGAACAATACACCACAATTGTCAGTATAAACAAGTATCAAATATAGTTGCATATTACTTGCAGATACAAAGTCTCCAAGGCAGAAGCGTATTAGAACGTGTCAAGTAACAAACGTGTCCGCATAATTCAATTTACAGCGCCATGAGCTTGATTTAATGAATTATTGTGACCACAAGGTGTCGCCAAAAACAAATTAACAATCCACTTCAAAAGCATAAATCTGCTCTATTGACCTGAGAAATTTCACTTGATTTTAATAAAACATTTTAAGAGCTGTATTTGTAATGTTTAATTAATTTCTAATATTCCACATTATAATATAAACAATGATGTGCTTTGATTTGTGCTCATATCATATTGGGTTAATATCGGCCAGTATCCAAGGCTCCAATTGTATTGTATAAAAAAGTGAAAAAGTTATATCAGGACACTTCTAAGCACAAGTAACGCTGTAGGTGTGCATGTTTAGGCATACTTCACCCTTATGTGCTGCAGGTCAGGTTTAGAAGACGTAGCTTACAGAAGCACATACAGTACGTGTACAGTTATGCGCGCCCTCTGCAAAAAAGACATGGAAATGCAATCATCTCAATGGTGGCTGCTATAGATGTGGTTTGATTAGTGATTCCTCAAGACACCATATAGATGTATACATGCATAAACCCTACATTAACGTACACTTCAGAAGGTCAGCAGTAGTTTTATGAATTAGACATGACTGTAGATACAGCATACAAATATAAAGTATCAGATCCCATTAGATGGTTGTTGCTGTGGTTGGTCATACATTTGCTTTTACATTTTATTACAACTGTTACATTCAAAAATCATTGTTGTAACAACAAAATCTAAAGTCAAATGTGCATTTTAGGGCCTTTCCGACACCAAGATTGTGGGCAGCGGCTCTGCATTTAGCCCCATGTCTGTCCTGAGGGTGCCCAGCCAAAGTGACCTGACGCAGGCCTATTCCCATCATCCCTTGCAGCACAGCCTCAGTCAGCTCATTGACAGGAAGGCTCTGATGGTGGACGAAGGCTGCTGGGACAACCCCGGACTGGTAAGACGTACTGTAGATAGACAGCTAGCAGGGTTGTACGGTATACCGGTACTAACAAAGTATCGCGGTACTAATCAGTTGAAAACGGTACTATACCACCTTTGAAAAATACCGGTACCGTTTATGCTGCTGTGTGGCGGTGACTACACAGAGGCGCATGATGTTGTGTGTCAAAACGCACACACAAAGTGCACACAAGTAATAACATCTTGGAGAGGAAGAAATGCAAAAAAAAACGAAATTTCTACTGATTAAAAAAGAGTGCGTGAAGCGCAATATGGAGTTATTTGGGCTTCAAAACTAACATTAAAGGTTACACTTTAAATAGGGAAGCGCCGTGCTGCTTTAAAACACGCTTCGCCAAACATGGCAGTTAGTATTACCACCTTTGCTTCAAACTTAGGTAAACATTTAAATAAGCATTCAGATCTGCATAAGGAGTTTAAATAGTGACAGGTAATAATGTAATTGTTACACCTTTCCAGCTGTTCAGGTCCGGTGCAGACCTTAGTCGAGGAGCACAGGGCAGACGTTCCCTCCAGGGCCCATGTTTTTGTCGGGGGTAACACCCTTCACTTTTGGGTCAGACTGACGAGACCAACCATTCGTGACAATCAGGTTGCTTTATTATTAGTTTTGCAGGACACAACCAGACCTGTCATCCCTCTACTGCGCAGTGCACACGCTACCTCTCTCTCTCTTTACTCGCCCACTCACTCACTGACGTCACTCAGCCAACACGATGTCATTCTCGCAAACGCACTTACGCTACTCTCATAAGTTAACCAGCTCCCCTGCTGTGCACATGTAGATACATAACATGTAGATATGTAGACGAGCACACAGCTGCTTGGCTTGATGCCAAATATTAACGGAGTTATGATCGCCCAACTAGCAACAACTAATGCAAGTGAAATGACTGAATTTTGTAACTACAATTTGTGTTTTATCTTTAACAATTGGTTTTATTTGCTACAGGGCTTATCTGTCTACATTTATCCATAGTTTTGTTTTTAGTATCTACTAATAATTGTATTTTTCTTAAAGCACAGGCCAGGAGGGGCAACCATACATTGTGACGCATTTAATATAATGTCAATAAAGCGTTTTCTTCTATTCTAAACTAATCCTTGATTATGGCAGACTATATGTAATATGGAAAATTGTAAATTGTTCTTTGAGTGCAATAAGCAAAGCCCAATGTGTTTAATGCCTTTTAATTTCTATGTTCACCTTCTAAAATGATTCTTTGAGTGCAATAGGAAACATATGTTTAATGTATTGTAAGATCTTCTATTAAAATAAAGCCAATATTGACATTTTTTTTGTAGTTCCCTTTATTTTGAAAAGTATTAAAGTGTCGATATACATTTTGGTACCGGTACCAAAGTATTGGTATCGGGACAACCCTACCAGCTAGATAGTAATGTTGTTGTTCTTTCAGTACGTGGAGGAAGACTTTGCGGATGCCATCAAGGCACTGAGCTGTGTTAAGAAGGAGCACGCCACCTTCACAGACACACAACTTTAAGAATGCTGCGGGCAAACAGGTATCACACAGTTACAACGCACATCGTGTACAATTACCACTTTTGACATCGTTATGTTTCATTCAGTTCAGTCCAACGCAAGGCTGGGTGATATTGTGCACACAGTTCACACATGGACTATTATCATGGAAGAAAATAATAATACAGTGAACATGTGTGTAGCTTCAATTGAACACTATTTATTCATGGCATGTGATATTTAAATTCATAACTCTTGTTTGCACAAGTCACTGTTCCTCGTTTAAACACATGTCGTCTCAGCTGCAACACAACTTCCTGTACAGCTTTTCTCTTTGTTAGCGTGATATAAAAAAATATGCCAACGTCTTTTATGAATGTTTTAAATGTGGCTGGGAATCACTGATGTGCCGTTTTCACTGACTTGATGTGACGTAACCTTTGTTGCGCTTGTAGAAAGGAAACGACTGTAGCTGTTAAATGTTATAAATACTGTGTGTTCAATAATGAACTCTTTGAGATGAACAGGTTACATCAGGGGTGTCCTAACCTTTTCTAGCAAGAGCCACATCATGAGAAAAATTGAATTGGTGTTTTTAATGTTTTAAACAGGTTAGGACTAACCCACGTACATACTGTATGCTAAGAAGTTGTGTACATTTCAAGAAAAACAGCCCACATGTCAGCTTTGTATTACAGGAGACAACACGTATTATAATTAGTGTTTGGAGTTTTAACATTTGTTCGCCTGATTATTCTTTTTTCAGCTGTTGGTGTTTTTAAAGTATGACTCTTTGGACACACTAGATAGCTACATTATTTTATTTCAGTTTTTTGTTTTTACTGTACACAAATGTATTATTGTGACTTTTTTATGCTGGAAGTATTATTTATTTTTGCTGTAAAATAATATTTATAGATGATGCCACTGTATGTGTAATGTAAGTCAAATATAAGTGATGGCCAACACGTTGTCTACAGTGTTGTTTTTTCTAACGTTCTAACCATGCCTAATTACTGCGTTATTTTAAATAAAAATGTCTTAAATGATTTATATATAGTTTTATATAAGTATTTGTTTATATATTATTACAAGTATTTACATTGCATTTTAATAATTTGTTCTATCATGTTTATTAAATGTAATTTGCATTATTTTAAAGTCAATTAGTACTGAAAATATTTTATTTTAATTTGTTTCTATTTATTTTCTATCTAATTTTACATTTTAAATGACAATATACAATTTCAAAATAACTTGTATCATGCATTATAATGTTAAGTATATTATTTATTGATCAAATTAAATACATGGTTTTAAATAAAGTAAAGTTGAAAAAGTCAATTAACTTAACAACTCAATTATAACACTGTTGAATTTTTCATACAGTAATATCCATTTGCATTCCCTCCATTCCAACAGAGAAAACTGGTTAAATGTTTAACTTCTTGGGTTTTGTTTTAATTTTGATTTAATACACTTTAATATTTAACCAAAATGCACATCCTCTACCTTACAAACTTGGGACTTTTTGGCAATTTGAAGTTTTTTTCTGCCGAGTTAGCCCAACGCTGGCTTAGGTCACACGTGCACACACGCGTACGTGTACCGCACATGCACACAGAGGGGGCCAGAGTCTCACCATACAATAAGACATAGCGCTAATTTATTTTTTGTGCCCGTGTCCCTTCAGGGAGCATCAAGACAAGTTAAAGATGAAAAAAAGTGGCAGAGAGAATGATGGCGGCCTCGCTCAAGGTCACACGCGCACGCACGCCGAGAGAGAGAAACATTCAGTGGCATGTTCACAGCTAGTGTCAGCCATCGAGGGAGGAAGGAGAGGTGGTGAAATGAGAGTGTGCAGAGTGATTGTAAAGGACAGTGTGGCCCTGAGATACACACACACACTTTTATTAAAGTCATAAATCATAGTGACGACACGCGCCGTCTCAAAGAGGAGACTGTCTGAATGAGGAGGTTAGTGAAATGAAGGTGCGCACACACAACACAATGAATATGTTCACTCTGGCGAGTCTGCAGCCACACACAATTTCATGTGAACACTGACCTTTTATTTTTTTATTTTTAACAAACATTTATTTGCCTAATTTCCAATTGCACTCCAAAGTGTAGAACCTTCGATCCCAACTACTTTAAGCATCGCCCATCAGAAGTCATTTACAATCACTTTTGATTCATACACACAGCTGAAGATTTGTTGATCGTCTTGTTTTCATAAGTGTTGACAAACAACTCCATCAAATTTACCTTTGATTTCTGAAATGTTTCAGGCAGCCTTTAAAGCAATCAACAAAGTTCCTACTAAAAAATGTGTGCGGAGAACACTAACAAAGCAAAATAGTATTAAAATCACATAGCTTTTTCAGATAGCTTTTGAAATCGATTACTGTAGGTTCTTGCTTGTTATTATAAATAACTGGTTACAAGTTGCCTATAAAAGGCATTTAAAAAATTGTTTATGGTGTTAAAGTATTTTAACCCATAGGTCTATTGCTTGGAATTATACTTTTTAGTTTACTATATTTTCTATTTTTCATATTTTGTTATTTTATTAGAATTATTTAATATTTATC
This sequence comes from Entelurus aequoreus, assembly GCF_033978785.1. Taxonomy (NCBI): domain Eukaryota; kingdom Metazoa; phylum Chordata; class Actinopteri; order Syngnathiformes; family Syngnathidae; genus Entelurus; species Entelurus aequoreus. The sequence continues at coordinate 33,546,856 of NC_084732.1, read as the reverse complement.
TATATATTAAAATCAGTAAGGTTCCTGTTTTTTATAGCTTAGAAAACTTTTTTTCTAAAAAAATACATTTAGAAATACAATTGATTCAATATTATGTTTTTAAATATCATTTATTTTACACTGTATAAGATAAATATAGTTGTGTGCAATATGTCCACTGAAAAGAAGTTAATTTGACCTTTCACCTAAGCAGTGCTGTTGAGTCAAGAATGATTTCATACATTTATAAAAAGTTCTTCCTCACATATAGAAAATTTGGCAAACAATCCCAATTACTTTGAACACATCTTTAAACAAAATGACCAAACTACTTGTTTTACTTAATTACTGTAGTGTTTATTGGAGTGTTCAGTTTGAACAAGTTTTAGGTAACGCTGCTATCAATCTTATCCTAATAAAACATTTCAAGCATAAAACAAAAAAAATAATATAGGTAGACATGCTCACTAGCATGTAAACACAACATAATACATTGATATATTTGTATATTCTATATAAAATAAAATGAGTCTTATATAGTGCAAATGAAGTCAGGTCCAATAGTATATATAATACAGTATATGTATGATTAGCAACAATACACAAATGACAACAAAACATCATAGATATGAATCCATCATTGGAATATTTTCATTTCTATCCAGTTAGTGTGTGAACATCTTTTTCAGACACAAAAAAACTACTAAATGCACGACAAGAAAGTTGCACAAGACGTCTTCATGTAGTTTTATTTCTTGTCATGGTCTGTTTTGTTGTTTTTTAGCAATTTATGTAAAGTACCGTGTGCGGCTAAAGAAGAATATTCTCTTTGAACACTTGCACAAACTACACGTTCCAGTTATAATCTACTATTTACAACATCCAATTGATCACTTAGCCTGGTGTCAGTTTGTCATGTAATGCCTTCATTTCTTTTTAAAGCACACCAATAGTGTGATAAACACATTGAATAAGGCACACACACACACCAAAAAGATAAAGTGATAAGAGTGTAGGATCATTGAGAAACTGTACAAAAATAAATAATAATTTGCGTAGTAATCTTGCACAGGCAGAGGCACCACTGTGAACAAATAAGTGCTAATAACATTTTATAAAACAAAGTGGAAAATAATGGATGTATACTAGATTAGTATATTAAAGAAACATTTTCACTCATGCTAAAAGGAGTTTAACTTGTTCCCAAAGTGTTCCATCAACTTGTTTGTCATATTTTCTCCTGTTTTAATATTTTAAAAACATTTTCAGAATAATTTTCATCCGGTTGCATTTTTTCATAATGCATGCTTTGGACTGAAATTCAGTGCTTCTCATGGCAATAAAGCAAGAGAGTGAAACGTTATCAACAAGCTTACTTTCGTATCTTGCTGCAATGTGACCATCTTGTCTTCTTTGTGTATGCATTGTTGATGTGCATCTTGCATAACCGACACACTCGTGAGACTGTCATGTGTTATAAAGAAGAAAAAAAAGCTATGCGTCTATTACGCATACGTTTAGTTCACTTTAACGGGAATGTTTTTGTACCATTTGAGCCAGCACAACAAGCTTTAGCTTCTGTGATGTAAGTGTTGCTTGTAACATAGGAACAGATGAGTTTCAGGACGGGACAGACACAGAGACGGACTCACATTCAGTCTTTGGAATGTTGGTGGACTCGATCAGAGGCTGCTGTCCTGACTGGATGACTCTATGTCCAACTTCCTGTGTCGTGGCGAGGTGGAGGACGCCAGTTTGGTTGGTGATGGAGAAGCGTTAGTCGAGGAGTCGCTGCCTCCACCTTCAGAGCCAGAGGACAGAAGGGGCACCGGTGGCGCCCTCTTCCTCCCTAGAAAGCCAACATCGAGCACTCCCCTCTTTTTTGCACTTCCCTCCGCCTTGATCCCATCTCCCACGTCACCCTCCTCAGACTGCAGTTGCACCTTACGCCTGGCATCACCTGCTCCTGAAATGGGGCTATCAGGGGGTTGCCGTGGAGATTCCTGACTCCCGCCATCTCCCTTGGTCCTGACGGAAGTGGTCGAAGCTCCGATGTTGGCATTGGCACTGCGGCAGCTCCAGAACTCCATGGCCGACAGCCGCCTCTCGCTCTCCTCTGGCCCAAAGTCACAGAGGGAGCGGCGGGTGTCAGTGGGCTGACTGGTGGTCTGATCGGTGCTGTCTTGGACACCTCGACTGAAGCTGAAGTTCTGGAAGTCTCTGTGGAGAAACAAGGAGGTAACTTCTGAGTGCATTCAATCGATCGCAAATGGACTGTTCAGGTTGATTTAGAAGACGATTCGCCTCTAATCCCAGCAGGCTTAATCAGTTTGTGCTCGCAGATTTAAGGCTGAAATATGCTCTAACGGCATCTAATTCGTTAAGAGCTCTTCCTGAATGAGCACCAACAACTATTGTTGACTTGCTATTAGCTTTCTGTGTGAAGTAGTTGAAGTAAACAACGGCAACTGAAGCGACATCCACAAGGTTGAGCTGGAACTAATCATTTTGAAACAAGGGTCACTTTTATTGTACATTTTGCTCTAAAACCGGAGGAGACATTGGCGAAGGTGGGCTGTGCGAGCCCCTAACGAGTCGAGGTGAAACGATGGACGAACAAGAAGGAAAACCCGTAAATGATGTGATAAAAAAGCCGACCAATCACATTTCTGCGGTTCGCTGACATGAAGCAAGATTTTTTTGGCTTGCTGGATGGGGAGGAGTCAATCACAAAAGCTGTGATGCGAGAGCATATTTAAGCCTTTAGAAAGGACAGCTTTAGTCTGAGAGGATGGTGCAAGATGAGATGTTAATATAACTGTCATTTTGAACCACAATAGAACAAAAACATCCTTTAGATCCTGCACTATCCTCTCAGTCTAGACCGGTCCTATCTAAGTCTGTGAGCATGAAGTGGTGAACCCTACTCAGATGAGAGGCAAACGTCTTCAAAGACAGTCCAGTTGCAAGAATATTCAGAGTAAGATGTTAAGATAACTTAACAACTGTCGTTTTGAACCACAATAGAGCGGAACCATTCGTGTCTGGGCACCACTACTTTGAATCCTGCACCATCCTCTCAGGCTAGAGCTGCCCTATCCATGTCTGTGAGCATGAACTAATGAACCCTACTTGGATGAAAGGCAAACATCTTTAAAGACAATACAAACAGTCTAGTTGCAGAATTATTCACAGGGAAGGAGGTAATTATATTTTATTTTATGTGTACTGGTAAAAAAAAGTAGGGTAGTTTTGCAAATGTTGCAGTCAATTAGTCACAATTTTTAAATTGTAGAGTAGACTTTCATTCATCCCACTATGGGGAATTTCCACAGTTCAGTTGCAGTGCAGATTTTACACACAGCAAAGTGTAAAACGTAATAAAAACAATGACAAAATGTTATAAATAAATGAAAATGATCAGATAATGCATAACACTGTTGTAATATCCATATAATCTATTCAAATTGATTGTGTTACTTAAATAGTTTTTGTCATCAAGTTTATGCTCTTAAAATGCATTTTACTACATGGGAGTTAAATCAATTCAAGTATTTCCTCCCCTTTAATGAATGTCCCACCCATATTTATCACGGACTACGTCATTCGTTTGAATCAAACGCCACACCTCAAATAAACCTATTTTTCTCTGGAAAAGAGGCTCCAGCCACCCCTGCTACCAAGAGAGGAACAAACAGTAGAAAATAGATGGATGTATATATTGATGAAACAAAACTTTTAAATAAGAAGACAAAAGTTTCTCACCGGTTGCTGTGGAAGGACTCTGTTCGTCTAGCGCGGGCCAGCAGGGGGCTCTCTCTGTAGGGCCGCACAGCTCCGTAGGTGGCCTGGTTCTCTGTGACGACTTCCTGGGTCTGCAACTGCAGACTGGAGGACACACAAGATGGTGAATCTACAACGGAGGTTATTTGTGCTCTCCTACCTTGAGCAAGATTCTCTGAGGCGTGGGTGGTGCAGCACAGAAGGGGCGGGGCTAATATTAGGTGTAGCACAGCGGGAGGTGCTTAGATCACACTGGTCCAACAGCTGCAACAGTTCTTCTTCTGTGGGTCCACCAACATCTAAACAACACGGGCAGCTTGAGAACGTGCAGAGTGTATGAACTATTACAAACCCGTTTCCATATGAGTTGGGAAATTGTGTTAGATGTAAATATAAACGGAATACAATGATTTGCAAATCATTTTCAACCCATATTCAGTTGAATATGCTACAAAGACAACATATTTGATGTTCAAACTGATAAACATTTTTTTTTTTTTGCAAATAATCATTAACTTTAGAATTTGATGCCAGCAACACGTGACAAAGAAGTTGGGAAAGGTGGCAATAAATACTGATAAAGTTGAGGAGTGCTCATCAAACACTTATTTGGAACATCCCACAGGTGAACAGGCAAATTGGGAACAGGTGGGTGCCATGATTGGGTATAAAAGTAGATTCCATGAAATGCTCAGTCATTCACAAACAAGGATGGGGCGAGGGTCACCACTTTGTCAACAAATGCGTGAGCAAATTGTTGAACAGTTTAAGAAAAATCTTTCTCAACCAGCTATTGCAAGGAATTTAGGGATTTCACCATCTACGCTCCGTAATATCATCAAAGGGTTCAGAGAATCTGGAGAAATCACTGCACGTAAGCAGCTAAGCCCGTGACCTTCGATCCCTCAAGCGTGTGTAAAGGATATCACCAAATGGGCTCAGGAACACTTCAGAAACCCACTGTCAGTAACTACAGTTGGTCGCTACATCTGTAAGTGCAAGTTAAAACTCTCCTATGCAAGGCGAAAACCGTTTATCAACAACACCCAAAAACGCCGTCGGCTTCGCTGGGCCTGAGCTCATCTAAGATGGACTGATACAAAGTGGAAAAGTGTTCTGTTGTCTGACGAGTCCAAATTTCAAATTGTTTTGGAAACTGTGGACGTCGTGTCCTCCGGACCAAAGAGGAAGAGAACCATCCGGATTGTTATAGGCGCAAAGTTGAAAAGCCAGCATCTGTGATGGTATGGGGGTGTATTAGTGCCCAAGACATGGGTAACTTACACATCTCTGAAGGCGCCATTAATGCTGAAAGGTACATACAGCTTTTGAAGCAACATATGTTGCCATCCAAGCAACGTTACCATGGACGCCCCTGCTTATTTCAGTAAGACAATGCCAAGCCACGTGCTACATCAACGTGGCTTCATAGTAAAAGAGTGCGGGTACTAGACTGGTCTTCCTGTACTCCAGACCTGTCTCCTATTGAAAATGTGTGGCGCATTATGAAGCCTAAAATACCACAACGGAGACCCCCGGACTGTTGAACAACTTAAGCTGTACATCAAGCAAGAATGGGAAAGAATTCCACCTGAGAAGCTTAAAAAATGTGTCTCCTCAGTTCCCAAACGTTTACTGAGTGTTGTTAAAAGGAAAGGCCATGTAACACAGTGGTGAACATGCCCTTTCCCAACTACTTTGGCATGTGTTGCAGCCATGAAATTCTAAGTTAATTATTATTTGCAAAAAAATAAATAAAGTTTATGAGTTTGAACATCAAATATCTTGTCTTTGTAGTGCATTCAATTGAATTTGGGTTGAAAAGGATTTGCAAATCATTGTATTCCGTTTATATTTACATCTAACACAATTTCCCAACTCATATGGAAACAGGGTTTGTATGTAATATTCACTTATCCATCCTTCACCTTCTTTCTTCTTCTCCTCTCCCTTATTGGCAGTGTCCATTGCGGTGGTCAGGTCCCACAGCTGGATGCTACCATTGCTGTGGCCAGTAAACAGATAGCGACGTGGTCTGGATCCCATCCGACTGGAACCTTCGCACTCCCGAACCATAAAGCAAGAGATGGTGGTCCCATCCACAGATTGGACTTCACAGATTCTACATTATAAAACAACAAAAGCTCATAGAGGGAAAACCTCCACTGAACATTTTTACTTGACTGATATACCTTCTCCCTGTGGATGAGAGCCTGACAAAGAGTTTGTTGGTAACCGGGATGACCTTCTGGATGAACACCTGTTGATCATCTCTCTCTCCAAATGGACCTGAGGGAACAATCATCAGAACTGAGAAAGACACCAGAGAAAAAATATTGATAATAATCAATAATCTCTCACCGATATCATTTCCTGAGCAATAGCTGCCATGGCTCTCGGTTTCCTCCAAGGAGAGTATTTTGAAGGAGGCCAAAGGTGTGGACCCCGGCTGGGTGGAGATCATCCCTCGGAAGCGTGTCACCGTCCAAGTCCTGACGTGGTTGTTATCAGCACACACTGACACCAGCACAGAATGAGGTTTGTAATTCCTTAAATGCCTGATCAGAAATTGTGTTCTAATCTAAAACTTCCATCACGGCCTCTCACCTGAGACCAAGTGTTTTTCAGACAGCATGATCTTGGTCACAGGGCTCCTGTGCACGGTGAACGTCTGGAAGAGCTGAGGACCCGAGCCAACGGTCTCTGGGTGCTGCACGATGACTCTCACTGCACCACTGCTTGTCCCGTAAGCAATCTCGATCCAGTTGCCACTCACACCTGACAGAACCAGGCGACATATTAATGTCTGCTTTCTTATTCTGTTACTTTTCTTCATTCAGCATTTATTATCTCACTGCAAAGGTCTTGTTTTTGCACATTTCTTCTCATTCTTACATTTTTGCACATGTCCTTGAATATTGTACACAGGTGCTGGACCATGTTGGTTACATTTGCAATGTCAGCGCACATTTTTATCTTTGGAAATTTACCCTAACATTCCTACATGTTGCTGTTTTTGCATGTTTCCACATTTCTGCATATTTCTTCTGTTGTCGCACATTTGTTTACCATTGCACATGTCATGTCTTTGCACATTTCTCCTCATTCTTACATCTTTTGCACATTTTCTCAGAGTAAATGTGCATCTTTTACTACATGTTTGCCTTGTCATTGCACATTTTTAACCACATCTGAGCTTCCCTGTCATTGAATATTTCTTTAAACATTTCCCATGTAATCATACTTGCCAACCCTCCCGATTTTTCTGGGAAACTCCCGAATTTCAGTGCCCCTCCCGAAAATCTCTGGTGCAACCATTCTCCCGGACAACAATATTGAGGGCGTGCCATGATGGCACTGCCCTTAGCGTCCTCTACAACCTGTCGTCGTGTCCGCTTTTTCTCGATACAAACAGCGTGTCGGCCCAGTCACATGTTGTATGCGGCTTCTACAGACACACATAAGTGACTGTAAGACATACTTGATCAACAGCCATACAGGTCACACTGAGGGTGGCCGTATAAACAAATTTAACACTGTTACAAATATGCGCCACACTGTGAACCCACACCAAACAAGAATGACAAACACATTTCGGGAGAACATCCGCACCGTAACACAACAGAACAAATACCCAGAATCCTTTGCAGCCCTAACTCTTCCGGGCTACAATATACACCCCCCCAACGACCCCCCCATCTCCCGAATTCGGAGGTCTCGAGGTTGGCAAGTATGCATGTAATTGAACATTTAATCCGTTCTTGTGCCATCATCGTGTATTTCCTCTGGCAGCGGACAGTTACTCGGGCACCACTGTTTGCCTCACATTCAGGAGATTGAGGGTTTCAATCTCAATTTGGGCATCACAGTGTAGTTTGCGTATTCTCCCCATCAAGCTTAGGTTTTCTCGGAGTACTACGGCTTCCTCTTACATTCCAAAAACATGTCCAGTATGTTAGGCTAATGGACTCTAAATTGTTAATAGATAGCTCTGCAACAATTAGTCGACATAATAGACAAAGCCGATTATAAAAATTAATCGATCATGGATTTGTTACTTTCAACCAGGTGCTCAATAGAATTTTCAATTATAGACCGCCAAGAATGTTAATGTTTACACTGTTATTATTTTAGGTACACAATTGCAACTATATAAAGTTAAAAAGTTAAAGTACCAATGATTGTCAGACACAGACTAGATGTGGTGAAATGATCCTCTGCATTTGACCCATCATACAACCTCAACAGTACTGGATAAAAATATGTTTTGCACTGAATGTCATGTTTACAGGACATTTAAATCCCTTTAAGTCTGATGACTTATTTTTCACTGTGGTTATATACTTTGTGTAATAAAGTATAACAATGTGTTTCTCAGTAATGTATGTGTATTTTGTTAAATTTCTTAATTAACTGTAATATATATATATTTTTTAAACGGGAGTTAAAATCATGCTGCGGACTCAACCTCAACACGTCTACAGAAGATCATGGACAAAAATCGTTTGACTAGTCCACTAATCAAAAAGATTAATCGTTAATTGGGGGACGGCGTGTCGCGGTTGGGAGAGTGGCCGTGCCAGCAACCTGAGGGTTCCTGGTTCAATCCCCACCTTCTACCAACCTTGTCATGTCTGTTGTGCCCTTGAGCAAGACACTTCACCCTTGCTCCTGATGGGTCGTGGTTAGGGCCTTGGATGGCAGCTCCCGCCATCAGTGTGTGAATGGGTGAATGTGGAATTAGTGTCAAAGCGCTTTGAGTACCTTTAAGGTAGAAAAGCGTTATACAAGTATAACCCATTTTAATTGTAGCCCTATTCATAGATGTCAATGATTGTTTGGGTAAAAATGTTTTTACACGTCTCCTGTTATTGCACTTCCATCTTTTTTCTGCTATGGAACATTTTAAATTCCATTGTACATGTATCCTATTAATGTACATTGCTGTGACTATGCTGCATTAGCTCTTATCACCCTCATGCACTTTTTTTTTTTTAACTTTGCACATAAAGTGTTTATTCAGGTAATTGCATTTTTAGGTACACTGTTTACTTTTTCAACAGCCACACTCTTATTCTGAATTGCTTATTATTGATTCTTCATCAGAATCATATTTATTACTGACTGGTTTTGGGTGTGAGGTAGACAGACAGCGCGGTGATGGCGTCGTTGGAGGGGTCATGATATAACTCCGTCACCAGAAGGTCGTTATCTTTCATCCTCAGTGGAAACTTCTGCATGTCTGACAAGAAGAAGAAACAAAAGAGGGTGTAGTACAGTGCATTGTGTAAGACAGTAAGTAGTGTGAGTACCTATGTAGTAGATGGAGCCATTGTTGCAGCCCAGTAAGAGGAAGGATCCTGCTGTGTCGCAGCTGGTGATGGGAACAACATCTTGAACCTGAACAAAAACATACCATGTGAACCCATACAATCATTAAAAGTGCACACAAAAATGCAGGGCCCAATTGGACAGAATTAAATAAATACACACATCTTTAAATAATTACTTACATGTGTCATTATTAAGAATTAAATACATACAGTACATGGGTTATTAAATGTGTCATTAATTTAATGTAACATTTCATTTAATGTATTTAATCATTTAATTAACTGACACTTTTAAGTATATATTTATTTAATTTTGACCTATATGGTCAAAAATTATTAAGTTTGACAGATAAACTACATTAATGAAGCGCTAACAAGGTCCAGATGGGAAAAATTAAATACAATAGGGCTGTCAAAATTAACATGTTAACTGATGTAATTAATTACAAAAAAATATTGCATCAATCATGTGCACACTTAGATTAATCAGACAATTTATTTTGACCCTACAAGCTCTTATACCTTAACCGCTATATGGTCAGTGATTATGTCAATGAATTCGTCAGTACAAGAATGAGTGAAGAGACTGACTGGTGTGCTGACTGGCAAATTTCACTCCAAAATACAGCCTGAAAGAACTTTAGATAAAACTGTTACCAGGTTTTGTGCAAATAAATGCCATGCATTCAAATAAAACATTTAAAAACGTTCCTGGATGACATTCTGACAAATGAATTGCATTTGTATACAAATATTGGGGTCTTTTTTTAAGATAATTTCAATTATGCAAGCGAGTAATAACCTGTGATTTATCATGATTAATCAGATTTAAAAAAATAATAATTTGACAACCCTTAAATAAATACATCTTGCCAGTGATTAAAGAAGCCATATGTAATAATTTTATGTCAAGTCATTAAATGGCCCTTATATGTAAAAAAGGCATAAATAAATCATGTTATTTTCGAATACCTCTATAACTGATACCAGTAGTTCAGCCGGGATATGCTCATTTCAAAATTAGATTTACAGCCCCGAAATCTTGTAATTGTTTTCATTTCGATGTCCCGCCCTTTACCGTTTGACCAATTAGAAAGTCCGTGAGTGTGTTAAATCCAGGTTGCCAGTTACGCACCGCCATCTTTGTCTAGCTACTGCCACTGGTAAAGTTACTAAACATGTCAGACCTTGGTAAATCTAAAAGGCGTCGTTACGATTCTCAGCTTATTCATGACAAAGCCAGCCAACAAAAGAAGTATCGGGGATGCCTTTGACAGATGGAGATGATTGAAGGCGGAGAAGATTTTTTCATCTGACGCCAAACTTGCTAATTTGCTCCTTGATAGGTAAGTCAGGCCCTTATGTTTTCTTATTACTTGTAATAAATGGAAATGGACATTTCGTATGTAAACAATATTTTCCAATACAGTCTATGATCTTGTCTAACAAAGCTAGTATGTTCATGCAACGAATGCTTAGTGTGACGGTGCATAGCATGTAGCCCGGTCAATGACATGTCGACATATAGGCTAACGGGGGAAATATATGCCTGTTAGCCTGTATGTCGATGTGTATTCGAACTGACTGGGCAAAATATATTTTCGACAAATAAAACCTATGCGAATATGGGTAGTGTCAGTGCCTATTTCGTTCTTAATATGCTGATACGCTGAAGAAATGGGTTCCAACATTAGCACGGCTGTCATCATGGCAATGTGAAACGTATGGAGATAGCCAAATCACATGATAAAATAATTCCTCATTCGTGTAACCTATAGGCATACCTTGGTAAAATGTCTTCCCTTTAGTTTTGGGCGTACATTAGGTTGCTAAGCATGTTCTACTTATTTTCACCAGTATAACCATCGCTAGCGTTGGTTGTAGTTTGTTTAAGTCTTTGTTTTGTGATAGTACTGACAATAACCATATAATTGCCATTTGTTGTGATATTGTACGCACGTACTTCTTCCTGAAAAAAGCCCAATTTCTGTGTAAAATGTGTTGTTTAGAGATTTCTTATTGCCAAAACGCTTGTCTATTCAGCTATTATGGTCCCAACACCTCAACTCCTAGTAAGAGGCAGTGGAAGTTTGAAGTTCCTTGGAGTAACCCAGTCGATCAGTCAGGGAGAGGGGTCAGGGGTCAGGGGGCTACACAATTTTGACCGTGATTACAGTACCATTTCTGGCCACATTATTACAAATGGCTCCTTTAAATAAATCATGGAATAATGAAATCAGTAATATATTAAATTGTGAAATTATTAAATCATGAAATAATTAAATAAATCATGAAATAATTAAATTTAATTAAGTCAATTGACACAATTAAATATTGAATTCCAATTATAATTGATGAATGACACAATTATTCAAAGATGTATTAGTTTAATGAATTTTGTCCCAATTGGACCCCCCATACACAATACCTGCCAGTGCTGCGTGACAGCGTTCCACACTCCAACCTTCCCCGTGTGACTGGTAGCCACCAGCTGGTTTCCAATGAAGAAGAGATCATCCACAGGCACACCGAGGCTAAACACACCTGGTGAGAAAAATAAGTGATCCACAATATGTCTATTTTCATTGCAGCTTTTACTGTAGACCATCATCTACCTATCTCATTGCCGCTGCCTCCATCGTGGATGCTCCACAGGATGATGCTGCTTTCTGAGGCAGCTGCCACCATCTTGTCCTTGTCTCCGTGCGGCCCACCTACCACCTTGGCGTTGAGCGCTATGCGTTCAATGGTCCGGTCAAGGTAAGGAGAGGAGAACACTTGCTGCCATCCAGTAGATTCCTTTATCCTGTCGTAAACGTTTCATCAGCGTTTGACATCTTTAATTGTGTCTTTTTTTTTGTGTTGTCACGTCACAAGCACCTGTAGCAGATGACAAAGTGTGCGTACGCCGCTACAATCCAGTTGTGGTGTCCTGCTACAATGAGCACCTTGCGAGGGTCAGGTCCTTAAGAGGAAGGCGCCAACGTGAAAGCTCACATCACCATTGCACTACTTCCCCCCTTTTCAGGTCACCTACCGAGTTTGTGTGTGTCATCTAATCCAGGTGAGCCAGGGATTGGAGGGGTTGAAGAGGGACCACCGTGGGGTAACCCTTCCGCTCCACTGGGGCCTGAGCGCTCGTCACAGGACTGGGCGGAGCTTGACTTACGACCAGGGATGACTGATGGAGTAATACAGAGAAGTTACGCTGTTGCTCATATTCTCACAAAGCCTGTTTCCTTACCTGGCGGTGGAAGGTAACCATGGAAGAGAACGCTACCACATGACGAGCGGTCCAGTTCTTCGCACAGCAGAAGGCGCCGCACTACACACAAACATTTAATATACAATATAATAACATTAGGCATTCATTTGAGAATGATGTCAATTGCGTGGATTTGAATGCACTACTTGGCCCCCACCAGCAGAGGCCAATGTGGTGATATCCTTTACTGATGTTGTTTCTTGATGCAGTACCGCCTGAGGGATCGAAGGTCACGGGAATTCAATGTTGGTTTTCGGCCTTGCCACTTACGTGCAGTGATTTTTCCAGATTCTCTGAACCCTTTGATCATATTACAGACCGTAGATGATGAAATCCCTAAATTCCTTGCAATAGCTCGTTGGGAAATGTTGTTCTTGAACTGTTCGACAGTTTGCTGACGCATTTGTTCACAAAGTGGTGACCCTCGCCCCATCCTTGTTTGTGAATGACTCAGCATTTCATGGAAGCTGCTTTTATACCCAATCATGGCACCCACCTGTTCCCAATTAGCCTGCTCACCTGTGGGATGTTCCAAATAAGTGTTTGATGAGCATTTCTCAACTTTCTCAGTCTTTTTTGCCACTTGTGCCAGCTTTTTTGAAACATGTTGCAGCCATCAAATTCCAAATTAGCTAATATTTGCAAATAATACCAAAGTTTACCAGTTTGAACGTTAAGTGTCTTGTCTTTGCAGTGTATTTAATTGAATATAGGTTGAAAAGAATTTGCAAATCATTGAGTTCTGTTTTTATTTACGATTTACACAACGTGGCAACTTCACTGATTTTGGGTTGTGTAAAATAACACTCTGTTGCGTGGGAGCAGGCCCGGCCCTAACCAATCTGGCGCCCTAGGCAAGATTTTAGGTGGCGCCCTCCCACATCGGCAGTGAAGTGTATATACTCACAAGAAACCGAATAGCTTTGTCTTTTACCTTTTTTTTACTTAAAGAAAGCAAATTAACAATCAGAATTGTTAACAAGATTAAAAAAAACTATGGATAAATAAATGAATACAAAAAATAAAAAATGAATATATGAAATACAGTATTTTTTACATACATAAACACAAAATAAAACGTGTCAACAAGTTGCATAAAATAAATTAAAAATACAATATAAATAAGGCACTGCACAAAACAAGATATCAAACCAGTATGACTTTAACAACTATATTACAAAAAAAGGGGATCCAACAGAGTTCTCTATTTGTGCTTTTTAATATTGCATTAACTAGAATGACTTACAAATTACTGTACACCAGGGAGTACTGTAATTACCTAATGTTACATTATTATTTTCCATAACAATTTAGCCCCCTCCACAATATTAACCCGACGTTAAAATAGAACTAGCTATTTATTGATTAGGAATTGCCGAATCATGTAACATTAGCTTAATGCTAAAGGTTACAATCACATTCTGTAACAGACAAATAATTTCATGTAGGCTAACGTTACCTACCTGCTACCTCTGTCTTTTTCTCGTTTCTCCTCCTCTTCTTTTCTATTTTTTCTTCCCTGGGCACCTGACAGTTTTGGCCGTTTTGACATCTTGTGTTGATTTTTTTATGTGGTGACATCCAAAAAGAGTCATGATACAGGAAGGGAGGGGGCGCACCGTGCGGGGGGTGGGGGGGGGGGGGTAATGTTGTAACAAATAATATTTCTATTAAATAGGCTTTACTTTGCATTTTAATTAACGTGGGATTATTTTATGTATTTAGAAATAATAGTACCAACTTTTTTATTTTTTTCCTCCAACATTTGTGGCACTGGCGTGGCGCCCCCTGATGGACGGCGCCCTTAGCATTCGCCTATACGGCCTATGCCACGGGCCGGCCCTGCGTGGGAGGAAGGAAAACTGACAAAATAACACCTTGACACTTGTTTCACCCAATGTGGTAGACTTGAGTGCATTGTGCTGTAGATTACAGTATTCACCAATCGCCCGGGGTATCCTCCAAATGCCATTGCGATGGCCGTTACCCGGCCACTAAAACACTTTGTTGCATCCTGGGTAATTTAAAGTTGGTGAACTTGACAGTCGTAGCTACGCCCATTAGCCAGCATATGTTATGTATGTTGTTAGCATTGCATTTCCTGTGTTGTCATTCCACATTGCTCAAGCCAAAGCTGTTATTGATTGACAAAAAAAACTAAACAACTGCAATGTATTGAAACCGCAATATTTGAAGCGCAATGTAGCGAGGGACGACTGTATACAGAGAGATTTTAACCATGAGGAAACTTCAGTTTCCATGGCAATGGAGCCATTGTTTATGTGCCTGTTTTTATGTGAAGTGGATTGATTGATTGAAACTTTTATTAGTAGATTGCACAGCACAGTACATATTCCGTACAATTGACCACTAAATGGTAACACCCAAATAAGTTTTTCAACTTGTTTAAGTCGGGATCCACGTTAATCAATTCATAGTACAAATATATACCATCAGCATAATACAGTCATCATACAAGTTAATCATCAGAGTATATACATTGAATTATTTACAATCAGGGGGGTGGGATGTGGGGGGGCGTAGGTTAGGTTGCTATCAGCATATTGCAGTCATCTGAGAAATGGACATTGTAACAGTGTAGGTCTCACTTCGTAGGATATGTACAGCGAGCAGTGAACATGGTGAGCTCAGAAAGCATAAGAACAAGTATATACATTTGATTATTTACAATCCGGGGAGGTGGGATGTGGTGGGGGGAGGGGGTTAGTCTAGGGTTGTAGCTGCCTGGAGGTGTTCTTTTAGTGCGGTTTTGAAGGAGGATGCACTCTCTTTTACACCTGTTGGGAGTGCATTCCATATTGATGTGGCATAGAAGGAGAATGAGTTAAGACCTTTGTTAGATCGGAATCTGGGTTTGACGTGGTTTGTGGCGCTCCCCCTGGTGTTGTGGTTATGGCGGTCATTTATGTTCTGGAAGTAGTTTGACATGTACTTCGGTATCAGGGAGGTGTAGCGAATTTTATAGACTAGGCTCATTGCAAGTTGTTTTACTCTGTTCTCCACCCTGAGCCAGCCCACTTTGGAGAAGTGGGTAGGAGTGAGATGTCTATCTGGGGTGGAGGTCTAGAAGTAACCTGACTAGCTTGTTCTGGGATGTTTGGAGTCTTGATTTGAGGGTTTTAGAGGTGCTGAAGTACCAGGAGGAGAGTAAAACTGTTGATGCACATATATTGGCCTCCTATCTCTTCAATAACAACACATCTCCACATTTGTGTGCCTTTGATGTGAGCAATATCCAGCAGTAACATGGCAGGACTTGTACCATTCAACACGGCTAATTCCGGCGCTATCTTTACCGTGAAGATCAAGTTGACCAACTTTTGGCAGAACAACCTACAGTTGTGGTTACAGCACATTGACACCCAGTTTCAATTGGGAAAATTACACAGGAAGTGACAAAATATTTCTACGTAGAGGCTGTGCTTGAAGCTTCCTTGACGGCCATAGCCATGATGCTTGGAAGATCCTCTCGCGATTGGCAAGTAGAAAGCACCCAAGGCTACTATATTGGGTAACAAGTGTGAATATATTTTATGTCCAAATGGCTCTAATAGTATTCAGAATGTTCAAACTGGGAAAATACTTTATTTATGAATAAGAATCCTACTTTGTGTAAATTAATTTACAGCGGTCAAGTTCAGAACCAATTAGTTGAGACAAGAAAATGGATGGAACTGCATATATGTTCTTTTTAGTTTGCATTTTGTAAACACTCCTTAATCCGTCATCACAAAGATAACCTCTCCTTTTCAAGTTCAATGACAATGAAGGGAAGTTCCAACCATGAAATAGGAAGTAAAACAATATAACAGTTCCTTAGGGAGTGATGACTTCACTTATTAAAAATTGAATTACACGGCAGATGTTGTGCACCTGTATAAGACGTACCTATGGGAGTTATGCCGTAGAACTCTGCTTCATGTCGCAGAACGCTGATGTTGACGCCACTGTGGAGACACATAATAAAAAATAATAGATTCATTCTGCGAGACATGACAACATGGAAGCATAATGCCTGAAGGATTTCTTACCGCAGGTCCAGTTCTTTGGTTCGGAGGAAATTTAGAATTGGTGCAAAAGCTGTAGGATCTCTGTCAATAAATATCTAGATAGATGACGAGAGAGTGATGGATATCATGGTTAATGGAATACATGGACTAAAAATGATACGCAATGCAGCATGTGGCGAACACAGAAACTTAACATTTTTTGTATATATGAATGATCTAAATTTTAACAATTTTATGGTTATTTTTAAATTTTAAATGATAAAGCACTATTAAAAAAATGTGTTCTTATTTTGGATGAGTAAATACGGAATGTACTTACAGCTCCAGTTTCATCCCGAAGAGTGGATATTCTTCCACTCAGCAGACTGGAACACACACACAACCATTTAATACAAGATTGGTACAGTATCTATTGCTACATAGCAATAGATACCAATCTTACCCTACACCTCCTCCCCATCCTTGCACGAAGAACACTTAACTTGAACACGTGTCCCAACAGTGCAGAGCTTTTATTTGGTTTAGTTTGCCGTCATTGTTTTTACATTTGCAATTTTGCACTGCAGCATCAAAATGTATTGTATTTTCCATTCATTTAATTCTACATATTATTAACCAATGCTATTTATTAACCACTCTATTTGTATCCCATTCTGTTTAAATTATTGTCTACACACTATTGTTCTTGTATTACTCATTGGTCTAAATCTGGGTACTTTCGTGGCATCTGCTGGTTTGACAATAAAGTTAATTGAATTATTGAAGCATGTATCTAGTAGTACATCTGCCACCTTTGCATTATAAAAGGTTCCACAGTGTACTTGACAGTGAATATGGATATAAGTATAGAGACACACCTCCTGCGTCAACTATACTGTATTAAAGGGGCCTACTATGCAAAACCAACATTGTTTACCTATTGGTACCGTATTTTTCGGACTATAAGTCGCAGTTTTTTTTTCATAGTTTGGCCGGGGGTGCGACTTATACTCAGGAGTGACTTATGTGTGAAATTATTAACACATTACCGTAAAATATCAAATAATATTATTTAGCTCATTCACATAAGAGACTAGACGTATAGGATTTCATCGGATTTAGCGATTAGGAGTGACAGATTGTTGGTAAACGTATAGCATGTTCTATATGTTATAGTTATTTGAATGACTCTTACCATAATATGTTACAATAACATACCAGGCACGTTCTCAGTTGGTTATTTATGCGTCATATAACGTACACTTATTCAGCCTGTTGTTCACTATTCTTCATTTATTTTAAATTGCCTTTCAAATGTCTATTCTTAGTGTTGGGTTTTATCAAATAAATTTCCCCAAAAAATGTGACTTATACGCCAGTGCGACTTATATATGTTTTTTTCCTTCTTTATTATGCATTTTCGGCCGGTGCGATTTATACTCCGGAGCGACTTATACTCCGAAAAATACGGTACCTGTTTTTGTGTTTTTGGGATATGCATTTATCCTGAAACCTTGAAATCAAACCATGAAGTCATGGCAGATAAATTTATAAAACAATCTTGTCTTCCTCATACTTCCTCCAAACGAGTCGAAAAATTTGCACAACCTGTGGCCTTTTTCCCAGTGGTGATGTCAGCGGGTATCGCCATATATGGTAAAGTTTCACCCCAAGAGCTTTGCGCGAGTTTGTTGTTGTAGTCTGACATTTTAGTCAATACCGTAAGTTCCCTTTTTTTCCCTCTATCCTCTTGTTGTGGGGCAGACTAGTTCGTACATGCACATGCATCCTCAGCTGTAGCCATATTTTAATACAAAGTAGCGTGTAGTCCTAACATATCTGTCAGGAGACTTGAAGTGGAAGCGCTAAAAACTACAGCATGGCTGACGGTACGAAGAAGCAGTCGAAGTCAGCGGTCACGTAAATAAGACCCCCCACAAAAGGGTACATCCTGAAGAGACGGGCAGAAAGCGGCTTGAAGGATAATATATGCAAAAGTTTGACTAAAGAACCATCATTGTGTTATGTAAACCAGTGTTTTTCAACCACTGTGCCGCGGGACACTAGTGTACCGTGAAATACAGTCTGGTGTGCTGTGGGAGATTATGAAATTGCACCTTTTTGGGTTAAAAATATTTTTTGCAAACCGTGTAATACTCTTCCATATCAGTAGGTGGCAGCCGGTAGCTAATTACTTTGTAGATGTTGGAAACAGCAGGAGGCAGTGTGCAGGTAAAAAGGTGTCTAATGCTTAAACCAAAAATAACAAAAGGCATTGAAGCTTAGGGAAGGCTATGCAGAATGAAACTAAAACTGAACTAGCTACAAAGTAAACAAAAACAGAATGCTGGACAACAGCAAAGACTTACTGTGGAGCAAAGACGGCATCCACAATGTACATCCGAACATGACATGACAATCAACAATGTACACACAAAAAGATAGCAACAACTTAGATAGTCTTGATTGCTAATACAAAGCAGGTGCGGGGAATAGCGCTCAAAGGAAGACATGAAACTGCAACAGGAAAATACCAACAAAACAGGAAAAGCCACCAAAATAGGAGCGCAAGACAAGAACTAAAACTATACACACGGGAAAAACACCAAAAAAACTCAAAAAGAGTCACGGCGTGATGTGACAGATTGTGACAGTAAGCCTACTTAGAGACACGAGCTATAGTGATGCATGCTTGGTTATGGTTTAAATTGTGACGACTTTTTATTTCCTACTGAATTCCTTTTTTTTTTTTAAATGATTTCTGCTGGTGGTGTGCCTCCGGATTTTTTCAATGAAAAAAATGCGCCTTGGCTCAAAAAAGGTTGAAAAACACTGATGTAGACCACATGGAAGTGTTTTAAATGTATGGACAAAATCACAATAGGACCCCTCTAACTGTTTGCACTGCATGTATGAATATAAAAAAGATTTTGCATCATCCCAACTAGAGATGTCCGATAATATCGGCCTGCCAATATTATCGGCCGATAAATGCTTTAAAATGTAATATCGGAAATTATCGGTATCTTTTTTTTATTATCGCTATCGTTTTGTTTTTTTGTTGTTGTTGCTTTTTATTAAATCAACATAAAAAGCACAAGATACACTTACAATTAGTGCACCAACCCAAAAAACCTACCTCCCCCATTCACACAAAATGGTTGTTTCTTTCTGTTATTAAAGGCCTACTGAAATGAGATCCATTCTATGTGTCATACTTGATAATTTCGCGATATTGCCATATTTTTTCTGAAAGGATTTAGTAGAGAACATCGACGATAAAGTTCGCAACTTTTGGTCGCTGATAAAAAAGCCTTGCCTGTACCGGAAGTAGCGTGACGTCACAGGTTGTGGAGCGCCTCACATCTGCACATTGTTTACAATCATGGCCACAAGCAGCGAGAGCGATTCGGACCGAGAAAGCAACGATTTCCCCATTAATTTGAGCGAGGATGAAAGATTTGTGGATGAGGAAAGTGAGAGTGAAGGACTAGAGGGCAATGGAAGCGATTCAGATAGGGAAGATGCTGTGAGAGGCGGGTGGGACCTGATATTCAGCTGGGAATGACTAAAACAGTAAATAAACACAAGACATATATATACTCTATTAGCCACAACACAACCAGGCTTATATTTAATATGCCACAAATTAATCCCACATAACAAACACCTCCCCCCTCCCGTCCATATAACCCGCCAATACACATCAAACACCCGCACAACACACCCAATCCCACAGCCCAAAGTACCGTTCACCTCCCCAAAGTTCATACAGCACATATATTTCCCCAAAGTTACGTACGTGACATGCACATAGCGGCACGCACGTACGGGTAAGCGATCAAATGTTTGGAAGCCGCAGCTGCGTACTCACGGTAGCGCGTATCCAACTCAAAGTCCTCCTGGTAAGAGTCTCTGTTGTCCCATCTCCACAAGCATGCGTATCCAACTCAAAGTCCTCCTGGTAAGAGTCTCTGTTGTCCCAGCTCCACAAGCATGCGTATCCAACTCAAAGTCCTCCTGTTAAGAGTCTATGTTGTCCCAGCTCTCCACAGGCCAATGGTAAAGCTTGACCGTCATTGTTCGGGAATGTAAACAATGAAACACTGGCTACGACGTAGCCGCTACGTGTTTGTGTTGCTGCAGCCGGCCGCTAATACTTCACTTCCCACCTACAGCTTTCTTCTTTGCTATCTCCATTGTTCATTAAACAAATTGCAAAAGATTCACCAACACAGATGTCCAGAATACTGTGGAATTTTGCGATGAACACAGACGACTTAATAGCTGGCCACAATGGTGTCCCAAAATGTCCGCTACAATCCGTGACGTCACGCGCAAACGTCATCATACCGAGACGTTTTCAGCAGGATATTTCGCGGGAAATTTAAAATTGCACTTTACTAATCTAACCCGGCCGTATTGGCATGTGTTGCAATGTTAAGATTTCATCATTGATATATAAACTATCAGACTGCGTGGTCGGTAGTGGTGGGTTTCAGTAGGCCTTTAATATTCTGGTTCCTACATTATATATCAATACAGTCTGCAAGGGATACAGTCCGTAAGCACACATGATTGTGCGTGCTGCTGGTCCACTAATAATACTAACCTTTAACAGTTAATTTTACTCATTTTCATTAATTACTAGTTTTTACATTGTTTTACTTCCTTTTTTATTCAAGAACATTTTTTTAATTTATCTTATTTTTTTTATTTTTTATTTTTTAAAAATGACCTTATCTTCCCCATACCTGGTTGTCCATATTAGGCATAATAATGTGTCAATTCCACGACTGTATATATTGGTATCGGTTGATATCGGTAATTAAGAGTTGGGCAATATCGGAATATCGGCAAAAAAGCCATTATCGGACATCCCTAATCTCAACTCAAAACGTGAGTAAATGGAACATTTCTACACTTCATTTCAATGAATAATGCAGTCGCTGGACAAAGATGACAATTTTCTGTGTGTGTGGTGACGTCATCCGTGAGCTGTGCAGCTTGTCCTGAAATGACCACAATGTCCCATCTTATTTCCAAATTGTAATATACAAAATGTTACCTTGAGAAGAAGGAGTCAGGGATCCACATGAGGGTCTGCCTGGAGGTGCTGAACCTTCAACGTAGAATATGAAAACATAGCATTACAGTATTAGTAGTAATGAGAGTGACAGCTTTTCAAAGACTGTGTGAGCATCCACGCACATCTCCCATTACCGCTCCGTGCCTCAAATTACCCCCCACGGACGGTACCATAGCACCCGCTGTCCCGTCTTACCGTGTCCCTCCCACGTTCAGCTGGATGATTTCCCCCATTCCTGTCGTGAGGTCGCCCCCGTTCGTCGCCATGATGAGCGATCCGAGCAGGACAACAAGTGGATACAAGTCAGGGCTGCATGACCACAGCTAGCATGCTAACATCGCGCTCCTCTCCGGGGGCTCTGCCGCTGATGTCCAGAGCCAGACCCGCCAGCCTGACACCCTCAGCCGCGTCCCTCTCGCCATACAACAGCCCTAACGTGCGACCGATATGTGGACGTCCTTTCTTTTTATTCCCCCCACACACATACACACAAAGTGTTTGTTTTCCAAAAGCTAAATGGTGATAGTGTGCCCACCAGTGACGGGCATGTAGATCGTAAATAACATCTTACGCAGCAGCAACGTGAAGCAGCTGTGTGAAGAGTACAAGCACAGCGAGAGGGATACCTCCCCATCACTTCCGCTTTCGCCTCAAGTGACTTCCGCAAAGCGAGTTTGATTGATTGATAGATACTTTTATTAGTAGATTGCACAGTACAGTACATATTCCGTACAATTGACCACTACATGGTAACACCCGAATACGTTTTTCAACTTGTTTAATCAATCCATGGTAAAGTGCATGTTCCTTTATTTTTATCTTCACTAAAGACGTTTATGCGATGAATTTACACTTCCTTGTTGCGGCTACGTAATATAATGCGATATTATTTTCACATGATCGTTCCAACGACAACGGTGGGGCGGTATAGCTCGGTTGGTAAAATGGCCGTGCCAGCAACTTGAGGGTTCCAGGTCCAATCCCCACTTCCGCTGTCCTATTGATTGATTGAGATTGTTATTAGTAGATTGTACAGTACAGTACATATTCCGTACAATTGACCTCTAAATGGTAACACCCGAATAAGTTTTCCAACTTGATTAAGTCGGGGTCAATGTTAATCAATTAATGGTAGTGCTATGTTCCTTTGTTTTTATCTTCACTAAATACGTTTATGCAACGAATTTACATTCTTTTGTTGCGCCCATACTTGCCAACCCTCCCGATTTTTCCGGGAGATTCCCAAATTTCAGTGCCCCTCCCGAAAATCTCCTGGGGCAACCATTCTCCCGATTTTCACCCGGACAACAATTTTAAGGGCGTGCCGTGATGGCACTGCCTTCAGCGTCCTCTACAACCTGTCGACGCGTCCGCTTTTTCACCATACAAACAGCGTGCCATCCCTATCACATGTTGTATGCGGCTTCTGCATACACGCGAAAATGACTGCAAGGCATACTTGATCAACAGCCATACAGGTCACACTGAGGGTGGCCGTATATACAACTTTAAAACTGTTACAAATATGCACCACACTGTGAACCCACACCAAAAAAGAATGACAAACACATTTCGGGAGAACATCCGCACCGTAACATAAACACAACAGAACAAATACCCAGAATCCCTTGCATCCTTAACTCTTCCGGGCTACAATATACACCCCGCTACCACCAACCACCCACCCCACCCCCCACCCCCCAATCTCCAGAATTCGAAGGTCTCAAGGTTGGCAAGTATGGTTGCACCTATGTAATATAATGCAATATTATTTTCACGTGATCGTTCCAACGATAATGGTGGGGCGGTATAGCTCGGTTGGTAAAGTGGCCGTGCCGGCAACTTGAGGGTACCAGGTTCGAACCCCGCTGAAGTGCTGATATCAACCAAACCTAACCCCCCGCCCAACCCCCTCCACTTTCCACCCCCCGGATTATAAATAATTCAATGTATATACTCTGTAGTATGTATTTATACTAGGGGAGTGGGAAAAAATCCATTCGAATTCGAATCGCGATTCAGAATCGATTCTCATTTTTAAAAAATCGATTTTTTTATTTATTTTTTATTATTAAAAAAAAAATGTTTTAATGTTGTTTTTTTGTTTTTTTATTAATCAATCCAACAAGACAATACACAGCAATACCACAACAATGCAATCCAATTCCAAAACCAAACCCGACCCAGCAACACTCAGAACTGCAATAAACAGAGCAATTGAGAGGAGACACAAACACGACACAGAACAAACCAAAAGTAGTGAAACAAAAATGAATATTATCAACAACAGTATCAATATTAGTTACAATTTCAACATAGCAGTGATTAAAAATCCCTCATTGACATTATCATTAGACATTTTTTTTTTTTTTAAAGAACAAAAGTGTCACAGTGGCTTACACTTGCATCGCATCTCATAAGCTTGACAACACACTGTGTCCAATATTTTCACAAAGATAAAATAAGTCATATTTTTGGTTCATTTAATAGTTAAAACAAATTTACATTATTGCAATTAGTTGATAAAACATTGTCCTTTACAATTATAAAAGCTTTTTACAAAAATCTACTACTCGGCTTGCATGTCAGCAGACTGTGGTAGATCCTGCTGAAATCCTATGTATTGAATGAATAGAGAATCCTTTTGAATCGGGAAAAAAAATCGTTTTTGAATCGAGAATCGTGTTGAATTGAAAAAAAAAATCGATTTTGAATCGAATCGTGACCCCAAGAATCGATACATTCACAGCCCTAATTTATACCATTCATATTCATTCATTTTTTTCATTTATTTATTTATTTCAGGCAATGACATAAAAAAGTACAAAGTTGACAACACATAATAATATAAATTAACATAGTGCAAAATGTAATGTTTAGTATGTAATGCATGATTGACCATGAATTGATTAACGTGGACCCCGACTTAAACAAGTTGAAAAACTTATTCCGGTGTTACCATTTAATGGTCAATTGTACGGAATATGTACTGTACTGTTCAATTTACTAATAAAGGTCTCAATCAATCAATCAATTCCGCCATCCTAGTCACTGCCGATGTGTCCTTGGGCAAGACACTTTAGCCACCTGCTCCCAGTGTCACCCACACTGGTTTAAATGTAACTTAGATATTGGGTTTCACTATGTAAAGCGCTTTGAGTCACTAGAGAAAAGCGCTATATAAATATAATTCACTTCACTTCACAACAACTATGCTAACTTTGAATTGAGACTCCCCGAGAGAGTGGTGTCGTTTTTTGTTATCAACACATTTCACAAATGTTTAAAAACTAGCGTGTAGATTGCATAATAAGCTGTAGAAATGAGACACTTGCAAATAAATACACAGTCCTATACAGTAGTGGTCCCCAACCACCGGTCCGGGGACCGGTACCGGTCCGTGACGCATTTGCTACTGGGCCGCAGAGAAACATTAAATATGTTTTTGAATTTCTGTTCAGGAGAGAAAACACAGAAGATAATACAAATAATAACAGAAGAAATGAACAAATTAAAAAGATGATTTGACAAAAACAGACTACCATTGAATCTCAGTAAAACTAAAATAATTATATTTGGTAACAGTAGAAAAGAGCATCATACACAAATACAAATAGACGTAGGAGATATTGAAAGAGTCAAAGAAACCAGATTTTGGGGAGTATTAATAGATGATAAAATGAACTGGAAATCTCATATAAAAAATATACAACATAAGGTGGCAAGAAACATTTCAATAATGAACAAAGCAAAATACGTCCTGGACCAAAAATCACTTCATATTCTCTATTGCTCGCTAGTGTTACCATATCTAAGTTTTTGTGCTGAAATATGGGGAAACAACTACAAATGTGCGCTACATTCGTTAACGGTGTTACAAAAAAGATCAATTAGAGTGATACATAATGTTGGATATAGAGAACATACAAACCCTTTATTTATTGAGTCAAAAATATTGAAGTTCGAGGATTTGGTAAAATTGCAAACAGCTAAAATGATGTACAATGCAAACTGTAACCTGCTACCAAAGAATGTACAACAATTATTCTCTACTAAAGAGGAGAAATATAACCTTAGAGGAAAATCTAATTTAAAACATTTGTATGCTCGTACAACACTTAAAATGTATGTTGAATTAAATTATGGAATGGATTAAGCAAAGAAGTTAAAAATTTACTGATATGATCCATTTTAAGAGGTTGTTCAAATTAATAGTGCTTACAAAGTACAAAGAAGAAGAATTATGAGAAGGACTTTCAACCTTATTGAAAATAAGATAGTCTTCATCTCAGTATGTTTATCATAACTGACTTAATTATATATTTAAAAAATTGCTGTATTAATCATTCATGGATGTCATTGTGCTACAAAAAGAAGTCAGTAAATGAACGTACGTATTTGTAAACGCTCTGAAGTGGGAAAGGGGTAGGATTAAATAAGCTTTTCTTCTTCCCACTCTTTTTCGGACATGATGTAAAGTGAAATGATATGAAATTGTGTGATGTATTATGCCGTAAGTGTGTTCATGTTCAAAATAATAAATAATTAATTTATAAATGACTGCATTTTCTCCGACTTAACTTTCGCCTGTCCCACTAAACACACCAATAAACTTGTTTATAGATGTACAATAAAACTCCTCATAGGAAGTTGTCATTTGTCACATTTTTTATAACTTTGTGACATGATACAAAGCACAATAATGAACGTATAAAATATAAATGTGACAGATTGTAGCCAAAGGCTGATTTTCATCTGCAGTCCCCAGCAGGTTGATGGTAACCTGCAGGGCATCTCATTGCAAGGAAACAGGCCCAGGGCTCCCACTAATTCAGCGTTACAGTGAGTTGTATTTTTCATGCATTTATTTTTGCTGTATTTATCTGGCACAAGTGAAAAGCCGGTCCCTGAAAATAATGCCTACATTAAACCGGTCTGTGGTGCAAAAAAGGTTGGGGACCACTGTTTTCAGTGGCGTGCGGTGAACTAAACACCAGGTGAGGCATAAATACTTTTGGAGGTCTTTTTTCTTTGTTTTTTTTAACTTAAATTCATATATGCAGCTCTAATCATTGTTGATTTAGGTTGCACATTAGAATAAGAGGAAAAAGAAGGGAGTAATTCGCTTTCATAAAAGCGTTATAATGATATTATGATATGATAAATGGGTCCAACAACTATTTGATAAAGTTGTTATTAAATACTTGTTGGTCCCATTTGCTTTTAGCAAAATAAATCAAGTATTGTGAGTGTGTCTTACCTTTCTGTATATGTATCTGAAGCAGCAATAGCTATCCTCCATGAAAACCTACTTTGCATGATCACATTCATTTTGTCTAAAAGTCCAGTTTAGAGAAGTATTTAATCTTGGATACAGTATATAATCCTCCATATTGGCAGACACATTCATCCATCCATCCATTTTCTACCGCTTGTCCCTTTTGGGGTCGCGGGGGTGCAGGAGCCTATCTCAGCTGCATTCGGGCGGAAGGCGCGGTACACCGTGGACAAGTCGCCACCTCATCACAGGGCCAACACTGATAGACAGACAACATTCACACTCACATTCACACACTAGGGCCAATTTAGTGTTGCCAATCAACCTATCCCAATTTCATTCCAAGCAATAAAACAATATTTTTGCATCTGACAAAAAAACACCCACAAACACTGGATGGATGGATGGTTAAGCCACCTAGTGCCTCACTTGCCTCCCCTGACAGCACGACAGTACAGCTTAAAGGCCTACTGAAACCCACTACTACCGACCACGCAGTCTGATAGTTTATATATAAATGATGAAATCTTAACATTGCAACACTTGCCAATACGGCCGGGTTAACTTATAAAGTGCAATTTGAAATTTCCCGCGAAACTTCCGGTTGAAAATGTCTATGTATGATGACGTATGCGCGTGACGTCAATGGTTGAAACGGAAGTATTCGGACACCATTGTATCCAATACAAAAAGCTCAGTTTTCATCGCAAAATTCCACAGTATTCTGGACATCTGTGTTGGTGAATCTTTTGCAATTTGTTTAATGAACAATGAAGACTGCAAAGAAGAAAGCTGTAGGTGGGATCGGTGTATTAGCGGCTGGCTGCAGCAACACAACCAGGAGGACTTTGAGATGGATAGCAGACGCGCTATCCGACGCTAGCCGCCGACCGCATCGATGATCGGGTGAAGTCCTTCGTCGCTCCGTCGATCGCTGGAACGCAGGTGAGCACGGGTGGTGATGAGCAGATGAGGGCTGGCTGGCGTAGGTGGATAGCTAATGTTTTTAGCATAGCTCTGTGAGGTCCCGTAGCTAAGTTAGCTTCAATGGCGTCGTTAGCAACAGCATTGTTGCCCAATCCAGATCCCTCAAAAAATACTCCAATGACAATTTAAATTTAAAATTAGATGAGTGGGACTGGTCCCCTGTGCTCGCGAGCAACCTGGTCGATGTTGTTTGGGATCGCTTCAAAACGGCGTTCCTAAAGATACTAAATGACATGGCTCCCGTGAAAACAGTCAGGATCAAAGCCCGCTCGGAACCATGGATGAATCCGGACCTATTATCTGCCATAAAAGACAGAGACAGGAAATACTCTGAATACCAAAAATGTAAAACAGAAGTAGATAAACAACCCAATAATATCAACCTCAAATTACTCCTTTCAACTCTCAAAAAGCAATGCAATAAATTAAGAAATAAGTCAACCAACCTGACTAAATCCTTTAAAAAAAATTACATTAACGACAAAATAGAGGAAAACACAAATAAGCCACGTGAGCTCTGGAAAATTCTCAACAACCAGCTTCCTGGTTGCAGCCAGAAACTTAAAACAAGACTCACCAACATCAGCATCAAGGAGGGTGACTCCCTCATTACAGACAAAATGGAGGTAGCTAGCAGACTTAACATCTTTTTCACCAGCATAGCCGCAACTCTTGTCAACAAGCTGTCCCACCACTCTGGTCGCTTTGGTGTAGAACACATTTAAGCCTTCTACAGAAAGCTAGGAGTATCCAACGATGATTTCAAATTAGAAATGATCATCAATCAATCAATCAATCAATGTTTATTTATATAGCCCTAAATCACAAGTGTCTCAAAGGGCTGTACAAGCCACAACGACATCCTCGGTACAGAGCCCACATACGGGCAAGGAAAAACTCACCCCAGTGGGACGTCGGTGAATGACTATGAGAAACCTTGGAGAGGACCGCATATGTGGGTAACCCCCCCCCTCTAGGGGAGACCGAAAGCAACGGATGTCGAGTGGGTCTGACATAACATTGTGAAAGTCCAGTCCACAGTGGATCCAACACATCAGCGGGGGTCCAGTCCACAGCGGGGCCAACAGGAAACCATCCCGAGCGGAGACGGGTCAGCAGCGCAGAGATGTCCCCAACCGATGCACAGGCTAGTGGTCCGCCCGGGGTCCCGACTCTGGACAGCCAGCACTTCATCCATGGCCACCGGACCTACGCAACTCCCCCTCGCAAGGGACAGGGGAGAAGAGGAGAGAAGAAAAGAAACGGCAGATCAACTGGTCTAAAAAAGGGGGGGTCTATTTAAAGGCTAGATTATACAAATGAGTTTTAAGATGGGACTTAAATGCTTCTACTGAGGTAGCATCTCTAACTGTTACAGGGCATTCCAGAGTACAGGAGCCCGAATAGAAAACGCTCTATAGCCCGCAGACTTTTTTTTGGCTCTGGGAATCACTAATAAGCCGGAGTTCTTTGAACGCAGATTTCTTGTCGGGACATATGGTACAATACAATCGGCGAGATAGGCTGGAGCTAAACCGTGTAGTATTTTATACGTAAGTAGTAAAACCTTAAAGTCGCATCTTAAGTGCACAGGAAGCCAGTGCAAGTGAGCCAGTATAGGCGTAATATGATCAAACTTTCTTGTTTTTGTCAAAAGCCTTGCAGCCGCATTTTGTACCAACTGTAATCTTTTAATGCTAGACATAGGGAGGCCCGAAAATAATACGTTACAGTAATCGAGACGAGACGTAACGAACGCATGAATAATGATCTCAGCGTCGCTAGTGGACAAGATGGAACGAATTTTAGCGATATTACGGAGATGAAAGAAGGCCGTTTTAGTAACACTCTTAATGTGTGACTCAAACGAGAGAGTTGGGTCGAAGATAATACCCAGATTCTTTACCGAGTCTCCTTGTTTAATTGTTTGGTTGTCAAATGTTAAGGTGGTATTATTAAATAGATGTTGGTGTCTAGCAGGACCGATAATCAGCATTTCCGTTTTCTTAGCGTTGAGTTGCAAAAAGTTAGCGGACATCCATTGTTTAATTTCATTAAGACACGCCTCCAGCTGACTACAGTCCGGCGTGTTGGTCAGCTTTAGGGGCATGTAGAGTTGAGTGTCATCAGCATAACAGTGAAAGCTAACACCGTACTTGCGTATGATGTCACCCAGCGGCAGCATGTAAATACTAAAGAGTGCAGGGCCAAGAACCGAACCCTGGGGAACTCCGCACGTTACCTTGACATAGTCCGAGGTCACATTGTTATGGGAGACGCACTGCATCCTGTCCGTAAGATAAGAGTTAAACCAAGACAAGGCTAAGTCTGACATCCCAATACGTGTTTTGATACGCTCTAATAAAATATTATGATCGACGGTATCGAAAGCGGCGCTAAGATCAAGAAGCAGCAACATATATGACGCATCAGAATCCATCGTTAGCAATAGATCATTAGTCATTTTTGCGAGGGCAAATGATCACAGCTGATGAGGTGTTTAAAAAATTGAGCGCGCTCCACCCTAACAAGGCCACCGGCCTTGATAATATTCCCTCCAGATTCCTCAGGGACTCTGCCTCCATCATTGCCCCGATCATCACGCACATAATAAACCTATCAATTACACAAGGCCAAGTACCAAAAGATTTTAAGATAGCAAGAGTAACGCCCCTCTTTAAAAAAGGAAGCAAATTGGAACCTGGCAACTACCGACCTGTTTCTATTCTCAGCTCCATTTCGAAAGTAATGGAGAAAATAGTTTATGAACAGGTCAATAGTTACCTTGCCACTAATAAACTCATGTACAAATTCCAATGCGGCTTCAGAACTAACCACTCCACTGACACATGCCTTCTCTATCTGACCGACCACATCAAACGTGAGGTGGACGCGGGCAAATACTGCGGCATGGTCATGCTGGACCTTCAGAAGGCCTTTGACACCGTTAACCACGCTATACTGTTGGATAAGCTCAGAGCAATCGGATTTAACAAAACCTCATGGAGCTGGATGAAATCTTACTTGGAGGGGAGGGAGCAGGTGGTAGAGGTGAACGGCACCGTGTCCCCCCCCCCCTCTCGGTGAGCTGTGGAGTCCCCCAAGGCAGTATATTGGGACCTTTACTGTTCCTAATATACATAAACGACATGTCATCGGCATGCGACTGTGAATTGTTTTTGTTTGCGGATGACTCTGCCTTGCTGGTATCCGGCAAGGACAAGTCACAGGTGGAGAAAATCCTCAGTGCTGAGCTCTGTAGAATTTGCACCTGGCTCGCTGACAACAAGCTATCCATACACTTGGGTAAAACAGAATCCATCCTGTTTGGGTCCCACATCAAACTTAAGAAAGTCAATGACTTCACCATAAAAGTAGGTGACATTGTTATCACCAGGAAAGATGAGGTCACCTACCTAGGTTCCATTCTAGAGGCTAACCTTTCCTGTGATAAAATGGCAACCAAGGTAATCAAAAAGGTTAACCAACGAGCGAGATTTCTCTACAGAATTTCCTCTCTGGTCAACAAAAGCACCTTGAGGATTCTGGCGGGAACTCTCGTTCAACCCTTTTTTGATTACGCATGCACCTCCTGGTACCCTAGCACCTCCAAAACCCTCAAATCTAAACTCCAAACATCTCAGAACAAGCTAGTCAGGTTACTTCTAGACCTCCACCCCAGATCCCACCTCACTCCTACCCACTTCTCTAAAGTGGGCTGGCTCAAGGTGGAGGACAGAGTTAAACAACTTGCACTGAGCCTAGTCTATAAAATCCGCTACACCTCCCTGATACCGAAGTACATGTCAAACTACTTCCTTAATGTAAATGACCGCCATAACCACAACACCAGGGGGAGCTCCACTAACCACGTTAAACCCAGATTCCGAACTAACAAAGGTCTTAACTCATTCTCTTTCTATGCCACATCAATGTGGAATGCGCTCCCAACAGGTATAAAAGAAAGGGCATCTCTATCCTCCTTCAAAACCGCAATAAAAGTTCACCTCCAGGCAGCTACAACCCTAAACTAACACCCTCCCCGGATTGCTAATAATCAAATGTAAACAATCAAATGCAGATACTTTTTCTTTTTCTTATGCCTTCTGATCTCTCTCTCTCTCTCTCTCTCTCTATGTCCACTACTTGATGTCCATATCCTCCCCCCGCCCCCTCCACACCCCTGATTGTAAATAATGTAAATAATTCAATGTGATTATCTTATGTGATGACTGTATTATGATGATAGTATATATGATAGTATATATCTGTATCATGAATCAATTTAAGTGGACCCCGACTTAAACAAGTTGAAAAACTTATTCGGGTGTTACCATTTAGTGGTCAATTGTACGGAATATGTACTTCACTGTGCAACCTACTAATAAAAGTCTCAATCAATCAATCAAACATTGTTAAGCTTCGCCAGGCTGGAAAGCATTAACCGTGTAGTTACAGGTCCATGGTTTAATAGTATTGTTGATTTTCTGTCTATCCTTCCAGTCAGGGGTTTATTTCTTTTGTTTCTATCTGCAGTTAAGCCCGATGCTATCACGTTAGCTCCGTAGCTAAAGTGCTTCGCCGATGTATTGTCGTGGAGATAAAAGTCACTGTGAATGTCCATTTCGCGTTCTCGACTCTCATTTTCAAGAGGATATAGTATCCGAGGTGGTTTAAAATACAAATCCGTGATCCACAATAGAAAAAGGAGAGAGTGTGGAATCCAATGAACCCTTGTACCTAAGTTACGGTCAGAGCGAAAAAAAGATATGTCCTGCATTGCACTCTAGTCCTTCACTCTCACGTATACCTCATCCACGAATCTTTCATCCTCGCTCAAATTAATGGGGTAATCGTCACTTTCTCGGTCCGAATCGCTCTCGCTGCTGGTGTAAACAATGGGGAAATGTGAGGAACCCTTCAACCTGTGACGTCACGCTACTTCCGGTACAGGCAAGGCTTTTTTATCAGCGACCAAAACTTTATCGTCGATGTTCTCTACTAAATCCTTTCAGCAAAAATATGGCAATATCGCGAAATGATCAGGTATGACTGTTAGGTTCAAACCCTGTTGACATCTATTTAAACAAGACAAAAGGCAAAGAATCAAACAGAGACAGAATTAAATTTGGATTCAATTGAGGAGATGCCATGTTGACACTGTACCCTCTACAGTGTCACCCATGCTCTCCCGAAGGAGGGTTTCGTCTCCTCTTTTATTTGAATATTCAATGTTCACGCACCAACACATGTCACAGCAGGAATGGGAAGTATGTAAAACAGTCACTGTCTTTGGTCACATTGAAGACAAAGAAGAGAATGTCTCGGCCCCGGCTCGTCCTGACTCCAGCCGGGGCAGGTCCCAGAGGACAATGGATAACACCTCTCGTCTCCTTCCATCGGATCCCGCGGCATCTTCCAAGACTTTTGCTTGGTACAACAAAGACATCTCTCATCTGCTCACAGGAAACCCAGAGAGCGGAAAGTTTTTTGATAACTTACAAACAATTATTCCAACAATGACACATAGAATGGATCTGCTATCCCCGTTTAAATAAAAACAGTTCATTTCAGTATTAAGAACCAACCAACAAGTGGCCATTGGGGAAGAAAACTATCTTGATTTGTAGTTCAAAGTACTCTGCTATTTACAGTTAGTTCACTAAGAAAAATGTTCATGAGAGTCTCTACGATGTTTTTTTTAAATTAGCGATGAGGTGGCGACTTGACCAGGGTGTACCCCGCCTTCCGCCCGATTGTAGCTGAGATAGGCTCCAGCGCCCCCCGCGACCCCGAAGGGAATAAGCGGTAGAAAATGGATGGATGGATAGTCTCCGTCTTTTTTGTATGTATTATTTTTATTTGTGATTTTTTGGGGTTTTTTTTTGCGTGTGTCTGCAAAGCCCTGCAATTCAAACAACACATTTACATTATATAACCACTTGATATTAAATATTTATTTATTTATAATATTTTTTTGTTTTTAAAAGTCAAACTTTATGTGGAAATTGTGATTTTCTGCGCTGGTCGAGCCCAGTGACGTCACCGCTGCGTCGTCTTTGCGCAAAGAGGCGCTCCTAAGTGCTGGCCGCCCCTCCCACTTTCTGCCTGCCTCCTGCCTGCCTGCCACAGAAGACTCGAAAAGCCACCAACAACCTATTTCATGACGAAGTAGTTGCTTCAATGTCTCTTTTTTCTTGCTTTTACTGCCCTTTCGTCGCCTTTCCCGTCAACATGTAACCCGAGACTGCTTCAGTGGCGTCGACTCTCGGCTACACGGTAACTTGTTGTGTGTGCTGCTAGCTAGCTAACTGTTTATTTACCTTTTAATTAGCTTGTTAGCCGAGAAAGTTAGCGAGCAAATGTGAAACAATGTCTTTATGTTTAAGCCAGAGACTTAACAAAAGGCCAGACAACCAATAGTTTGTGTTGTATTCAAGCAAAAACTTAAAACATTTGTTCTAAAAAGTAGTTTAAGAATAGTGCAAGACTTGTGATGACTGTGTGTATGTGTCTTCACTAACCTTGCTGTGTGTTTACAGCCTCCACAACCTCCAGTATAATAAAGACAGCCCTTCTGAGAAGATGGACGTGTGAGCTGCTCAAAGACACAGAAACCCAGGAAGAGGCCTCTGGTCACTCGCTCAGCTGAGAGGAGACAGTGCCACTTTAACAAGTTGACATGATTGCCGAGGCAGAAGGGAAAGGACCTCCAGCTGCGGAGTCCACAGCAGCACACATGTCTTCTTGTAACACCCAGCAGGTACAAAGTGGGGCGTCCGTGTCGTCCCCGCCTGGGGCCCCCTCGCAGCCCCATGTCTCCACCACCACTGAGGAGGATGACGAAAGTGAAGATGAGTCGGACATCCTGGAAGAGAGTCCGTGTGGACGTTGGCAGAAACGCAGAGAGGAGGTAAGATGTGTTTGTGTAACTATTCTGCTCCTAAACCGCTCCACAGACAAGGGTCAAAATTGTTGCACAATACTGTATGTCGCAAGTACCCCTACTGTGTGGTCTGTGTTATTAAGTTGTCTGACAAATACAACACATGCTCGTTGTGGCTTGTGCAGCCCTTTGAGACACTCGTGATTTAGGGTTATATAATTAAACTTTGATTGATTGATGCTCGTACTGTTACTCGACCCCAAAGTTTGATACCCAAGGACTTAAAATGTCTCACTCAGCTCAATGCACTAAGCAAAGCAAAACATTTATTGTAACTGTAGGACAGGGGCGACCAAACCTTTCCCTCCATGAGCCGCATACTGAAAATGAAAGAATTCGGGAGACCATGTAGTTATTATTGTTAAATTCGATATACCTCATTAACATTGAATTTTCTGAACTTGTCCAATGGCCATTACAAAATTAGCTGCGGGCCAAAAATGTCTCCAAGCTGCATTTTACTGCTTTCGGGTGTTTAGTCACAAAATTTGATTAGTCATTGAATATTTGTTTAATGATCACACAACTTTGACGATACCTCTATTACATGTACGGTATGCTAGCATGTCT
Organism: Entelurus aequoreus; assembly: GCF_033978785.1. Classification (NCBI taxonomy): domain Eukaryota; kingdom Metazoa; phylum Chordata; class Actinopteri; order Syngnathiformes; family Syngnathidae; genus Entelurus; species Entelurus aequoreus. The sequence goes on along the minus strand of NC_084732.1, from coordinate 33,511,616 downwards.
TATTAAATAATTTGGACTGTAACATGTCCTAATATTTCCTTATATTTCCTCATCTAGTGACTGGACTTGTTATGTTTGGGGTAAGGTATTTATTAGAAGACAGTATTTACGTTAATATTTATTTTTATTGCATTTGTATTATTTTTGTCCACAAAAAACACACTTGATTAGAAATAATATAATAAACTATGATCATTTGTAATGTGATAGTCAAATTCTATTACCCGCTCTCTGTCCAACCTTATTCTAACTCCAAAGCCCTAATTCCTTTTATGTCATTGATGACTCTTTTTTCCTCTGAATTTTGAATCTAAAACTAAATGGTCAGCTTTACAGATGCCATGTCTGCTCTATATGTAGTGTTTTTGGAAACGGTTTTGATGCAACACATGGTGATAGCACCATTTCCTAAATTTTTTTCTTGAGGAGAGGAAATTAAGAGTTTATTGGGAGTTGTGGTGTTTATTTAGTATTAATCTACAGTATTAGAGCAGAGGAAATATATATATATTTACATGACAAAAAACCAAAAGTAAACGATAAGTATTTTTCGTCACATATTCCAAGCTTGATGTGAGCATTGTGCACCACTGTGGACTATCGCCATGACAACACAGACAAACCCTCTAAAGTTTTAACACTTAAGTATTTTATAGCAACAACAGGTTTCCAGGAGCACGTTTTCCATGCTGATATATTCTCATATATTATAACCGCGATGCTGACATCACCGTCACATCACCAGGTGAGGAAGCAGGGGTAAATTCAGGGTAACTGTAAAATCTTCATCAAGGTTAATGGAGATCAGAACAAAGTACTTGTTGACAAAGACATGAAGGACCTGAACAAAATATTTCAATTATTATATTTATTGTAATTTTTTTCTCACATCCAATACATACTGAAAACTCAAAATACAGTTTCTTTGGAACAAATTTCCAAGCTGGGGGGGAGTGGTCGTCAAATCAATGTTTCATTTCAAAAACCAGAAAAAGAAAAATGACGTGTCAAAGAGACGCCATGTTGTCTTTACAAAACCAAACACTTCAAGTTCCTCAGCAAAACAACTCAAGTCGAGATAGGGGGAAAAACCGGCACTGACTGATTTATTTGATGTATTATTTTTATTTTATTCTATTAACTATTCATTTTGTCCTTAAAAATCTCCAGACAATACCCTACAATGACAATGTTTTTTTTTTTTTTAATTGTAATTTTATTTTATTTTTTTTAAACTAAAATTTCACATGTACATAAGTATTCACAGCTTTTGCACAAAACTTTGTTGATGCACCTTTGGCAGCAATTACAGCCCCAAGTCTTTTTGAATACAATGCCACAAGCCTGGCACGCCTATTTTTGAGTAGTTTTGCCCATTGCTCTTTGCATCACCTCCCAAGCTCCATCAGATTGGATGGGGAGCTTTGGTTTTCATCCAGGATGTCTCTGTAAATTGCTGCATTCATCTTAGTCTAGTCAGGGAAGTGACAAAAAACCCGATGGTCACTCTATCAGAGCTACAGCTTTCCTCTTTGGAGAGAGAAGAACCTTCCAGAAGGACAATCATCTCTGCAGCAATCCACCAATCAGGCCTGGATGGTATAGTGGCCAGACCGAAGCCATTTCTTAGTAAAAGTTTGCCAAAATGCATGTGAAAGACTCTCAGACTATGCGAAACAAAATTCTCTGGTCTGATGAGACAAAGATTGAAGTATTGGCGTAAATGCCAGGCATCATGTTTGGCGGATACCATGCACCGCAGGCCAATACCATCCCTACAGTGAAGCATGGTGGTGGTAGCACCATGCTGTGAGGATGTTTTTCACCGTCAGGAACTGGGAGACTTGTCAGGATAGAGGGAAAGATGAATGCAGCAATGTACAGAGAAATCTGGATTTAAACCAACACTTCCCATCCAACCTGATGGAGATTGAGAGGTGCTGCAAAAAGGAATTGGCAAAGAGAAATGGGCGAAACTGCCCAAAGATAGTTGTGCCAAGCTTGTGGAATCGTATTCAAAAACAGTTAAGACTGTAATTGCTGCCTAGGGTGCATCAACAACGTTTTGAGCAAAGGCTGTGAGTAATTATGTACAAGTGACTTTTTTACATTTTAATTATTTGCAAAAAATAATTGTAAAACATTTCACATTGCCATTATCTGTAGAATTTTGAGGACAAAAAGGAATTTATTCTATTTTGTAATAAGGCTATAAAGTAACACATTTTTACAACACATTCCTTTCTTTGGAACATTACATTAACTGAACCTAAACATGTAAACAGTGATAGTGTGAATTAATTTGTAGTAAAATACATTGATAAGGAGTAGGACTAAATACTCATTTTCAGTCGGACATGTTGAATTGTGCAAATGTAACCACATGATGTTTCTCATTGTAACTTGTTAATAAACCTGTCAGAAAATATTCATAACCATAGTCATACGTGCAGGCAGAAATCAGTACATAATGTTACATTCTGTAATGTAATTACTTAAGTTAGTCGCGCTATAGTCAGCTGGAACAGGAAGCATTTGTAAACCACAACGTCTGTTCTTTTATTTGGTCATTGTCATTCCATACACTTACGATTTATTTGCTGTAGGTGAATCAACGTAATGTGCCTGGGATAGACACCGCCTACTTGGCCATGGACACTGAGGAAGGGGTAGAAGTAGTGTGGAATGAAGTAATGTTCTCAGAGAGGAAAAACTTCAAACTTTTGGAGGTGAGGCAAAGTTCATAGCAGAGAATCAACATGCTCTCCTTCTGTAGCAAACACAGCATCAGTTATGTGCATGCATCCTAATGGTTTTGTATGTGCATGGCATGTTCAGGAAAAGGTGAAAGCAGTATTTGACAACCTAATACATTTGGAGCATGCAAATATCGTCAAGTTCCACAAGTATTGGATTGACACCAAGGAGAACCGGGCACGGGTGAGATGTGTATTACGATTACAATAATTGCTAAGTTGAAAGAACATACAGTAATACCTCAACTTACGAGCTTAATAGGTTCTGTGACATAGCTTTTAGCTCAAAACACTTGAGTCTCAAATCAAAGTTGCCCATTGAAATGAATCAAAATCAATTTAATCGGTGGTTGGCCCCCTAAAACGGCACAAATCTACCATGTAGATGGATGTACATGCATTTTAAAAAGAAAAACAAACGTTTAGATAATATGTATTGTATGAACAACAATACAATATAATGTACGTGATACAAACAACTACAGTAATTTTATGAAGTAAATGTAATAGTTATGTACGGACATTTACCTTGGAGAGTGGAGTTCTACGGTATCTTCCCCCAGCTGCTTCTTCGTCAAACACACCATCAGCACCTTCTCCAAATTTTCATGGATGATATGCCGTTTAAATTTTATTTTAATGTCTTTAGCTGGTGTTAAACTCATTCTTTGTCAGTATGGAGCAGACTAGCATGATACGCTCCGATTGCTTCAAGTTTTTGATAATTATTTTATTTATTTAATATCATCCGCTTCTTAGCATTGGCCTTTATACTCACTTTCTTCATTTCCCATGGTTGGCAAACAAAGTTACCGGTATGTTGTTTTCTAGCCAGAAGCTAGAATAGAATAGAATGGACTTTATTGTCATTATATTTGCATATAATGAGATTAAGGACTCCAATTTAAGGTGCGGTAGTGGGAACAAATATGGGGTAAAAATAAATAAATAATAAAATAAAATAAATTACACAACAGGCAATAAAGAAAAAAACTAACAATTGAAATAAACAGACTACTATCCAATAAGAATAATAAGCAATCCTGTACAATATACAAAACACTATAGAAATACAAAATACTGTACAATATACAGAACAAGACAAGAGTACCGGAGTAATAAATAACAATCAGTGTCGGACGTATTGCACTCGAAGGGTAATATTGCTCAGTAGGGCATTAGAGTAGGATATTGTATAGGGGTGAATTATTATTATAAGTTAGATGTTAGTTAGATGTTATAAGTTAGAAGCTAATGCTAGCGTGTAAGACCAGATGTTTTGGGCGGATTTCACGGGAATCACAGCGACATGTTTGTAACTCAAAATTTTGCTTGCAACTTAATGCAAAACAATTAGCCAAGAAGACAGCTCTTATCTCAAAACACTCTTAAGTTGAGGTACCACTGTACTTGTGGTGGTGTTGTTTTTCCTAATTTTCTTCCTCTTCTTCCTCAGGTGATTTTTATCACTGAGTACATGTCATCAGGAAGTTTGAAGCAGTTCCTGAAAAAGACCAAAAAGAATCACAAGGCCATGAATGAAAAAGTAATAGCTGTCTGTAATTAGCTTGAAAAGCCAAAGCATGTACATAACATTGTTGGAGATTGAGGATTGTGTGTTGAACTTTTGGTAAAGGCCAAGAGTGGCACAAATGTTTGCAGTACACACTTCTGGTGCATCCAGGACTACTACACAAAGACTGGAATAAAAACCGGTTTGTATGCAGGAACACTGTACTGCATACGGTGTTATCTCAGTACAAGTATAGAGATATTTTTTTGGAGCCGTTAAGTGCTTTAAAGGCTGACTCTCAATGCAATTATTTTCTTTTCAAATACGATTTAAAGAGGCTGTTTGCAACTTGCTCACAGTTAAATTTTTCAAAGCAAAAAATATAACAACACCATTGGCTAGCTTATGTTACCATCAGTCGTTTAACAGCACACTTTTTTTTACAATTGTCTATATTTTTCAAATTTATGTAATAACACTTTTTACTGCTCCGAATAAAATTATTGATGTTTATGGCAGTCACTCACTCTGTCTTGTCCAAACATACATGCAGGTAGCACGTGCACAAATACTAAGAAAAAGTAAAAAGAGAAGAAAGGAACAATTTGCAGTCATCTTGTTGTTGAGATAGATTATACATTCAAAGACCGCTAAAGCTAACTATCCAAATCGCTGTCATTAGCTTACACCCAAAACTAATGCACGTATTACGTACGTACATAGTTACATCATTACGCCCTAGAAGCCATAAGAGCGCAGGATATATATTGCTTATAATACATTGGAAAGTTATCGCCCTCGAGGTATCTGTGCTTGTGTTGCAAACGGCCCCTTTAATAATAATGCAGCTAAAAACCATCAAAATCTATTTGAAATAGTATTAACATTTGACGTGTGTGCTGCAATGCTAGTGTTTAGGCACAGTTGATGCAAGGTGTTGTAATTTCCTTTCAGAACCACCTTTTTTTTTTATAAAGAGTGTTCCTTTTCTAGGCTTGGAAGAGATGGTGCACACAGATCCTGTCGGCTCTCAGGTTCGTTTCATGCTTATCCATTATCAATGTCGCATGCATGCAAATAATGTTTGTTGTTTTGTTTCTCTGTCGTGCAGTTATCTGCACTCCTGTAACCCGCCCATCATCCATGGCAACCTGACCTGTGACACCATTTTCATCCAGCACAATGGCCTCATTAAGATAGGATCAGGTAAAGAAACCACCATCCTTTCTTGATGTGTGTCTGTGTATACAAATTACTGGACACCAAACACAACACGAGCCACTATTTTTCAATTTGTACACATTTGACTTTTAGATTTTCTTTCTCCATTTGGTCTGCAGTGGCTCCAGATACTATCAACAACCATGTGAAAACCTGCCATGAAGAACAGAAGAACCTCCATTTCTTTGCACCAGAGTACGGAGGTAGAGAGCAATTTACAGTAACTATACCTTTTGGTAGTAATGCGGTACTATAAAGGCTTTATTTAGCAGTATTATTTCATTATATTCACAGTTGCAATGTATTTTAACCTGCTTGGATTTTTTATTTTACTGGATTATATGAAGTTAATCAGCACATATTACTCCTCTCACTGTGACTTAGGTTTCTGTCTAAATCCCACCTTTCTGTGTTGCCATTGACTGGCTTTCAGTTACTGTTTATGTACTATTGGAAATAGCTGTCATTAATGATAGTTTCTTTACTGATTGGCTGCGATGAATGCTGAGCCTTGCTAATTAATGTTACCTAAAGTTGTTTTGTAATTTAGCCGGTGAAATGTTAAAAAGAGATGTTTAAGATTATTTTGTATGTATCTACTGGAAATAGAACATTACAAATCATATAATTTCTATTTGAATTTATATAAAAGAACAATACTTTGAGAATTTTGAGAAAAAGTGCAACAGGTCAATGGAAAATCCAACTAAGGATTAGTTTCCTTTGTAATCTGTTGTCTTGTTAAAGGCCATCAGTGTATAAAGTCATATTTTAGATGTTACTGTTATTTGGTGTAAAACTAACGCAAAAATAGTGTAACGCAGTTCAGACACAGTAATATTGTAATGTAATAAGTAGTTCCAATTAAATTCAAATGACAAGATTTAGTCAAATTACCCAACACAGGTAGAACTAGTCATAGTGAATAGAAAAATCCAATAACATACAATACATATTAATATTTGTGCTCATAGATGATTATTTTTCTAAGTAAAAAATTGTTACACTTTCACATATTAGGCTTTCAAGGTAAGACAGCGGCAGGCCCAGCCTCTGAATGCACAGTCTTTCACAAACTAGGTTGCGTGGCGTATGCCTGTTTGTTTCTGAGCATGTTGCCAATATCATGTTTGTTGAAAAATGTTTTATACAACGTGGCTTGCTAGCCTGTTTAAAGTTTTAATGTAAGTGTGCAGCATCACTATTTTTGCTGATCAAACATTAAACTGCAGAAAAAAGTCAAAGGTGAGCCATGCAGTACTCAGGTGTGTAAATCGGACTCCAAAGGGGTCCGTACCTCACCAGTCATGAACTTCACTGCTAGTTTAGTGGACTACTATACAGCCACACATACTTCTTGTACCGCCTTCCACCCACAGGGGTTGCTACAGAGATGTTTTCAGTTAACTTGTACCCTGCTGCTAATCTACTGGATAAGGATGGAATTTGCCTCCCTCATTGTTATTCTTTGTTGTTTCTTTGAAGCTGTCGCTGACGTCACTACAGCTGTTGACATCTACTCGTTTGGCATGTGTGCCCTCGAGGTGAGAAGTAACCCACAACATAATAAGGAATGAGTTGTTTATAATTCCAAAACAATATGTTAAGACAGACAGTGTGTGTTGCAGATGGCTCTTTTGGAAATCCATGGAAATGGGGAGTCTTCGTATGTTTCTGAAGAGGCCGTCATCACTGCAATACAGCTGCTGGAGGATCCACTGCAGAGGGTAAACCCAAAGAAAACAAGACTAAAACATATGCTAACTCATTAAAAAAGACAGACTGACGGTTTGAAACTCTGAAGAATTGCAAGTCAAAAATATTGTTTGGCTTTGTGTGTGTGCATGTGTGCGTGTGTTTTAGGAGCTAATACAGACATGCCTGGAGTGTGACCCATGTACGAGGCCCACTGCTCGAGAGCTGCTTTTTAACCAGGCTCTGTTTGAAGTGCCACTACTGAAGCTACTGGCTGCTCACTGTATTGTCAGCCATCAATGTAAGCGTCTCACAAACACTAACAATAAAACTTCATAAAAGGTGTATTAACCGTGAAAGTAACATTTCAACATCATCAAGTGTACAACCACTGTTCACATGCAGACTGATATTTGCAGATTGTTTATTGATTGTTGCCAATTGTCCAGACATGATCCCTGAAAACGCCCTGGAAGAGATCACCAAAAACTTGGACCCCAACTTAGTCATAGCAGACAAGAAAGATGATGTCCAGCTCAAGTACGTAATCTCTCCATCTCTGTCATTGTCTTTTGATGTTTTTTTTTAATATGAGAATGGAAATTATATTTCTTATAATGTATTTCCCTTGTTTGTTGTTTTAATGTCTGTAGGCTCTCACAATTTCCAGCCTTGGAGCTTGATAAGTTCCTGGAAGATGTACGGTATGTCATTTTCTGATTAAAAAGAGGCACATCTCAACAAATCTAAATATTTTTGTAAGCCAATCATATTCAGTATAGAAGTTCAAAAATGGAAACTCTTAAATTCTATAGATTACTACACACTATGGTTGTCTTGAAACCAATACTTTGGTACCGATACCAAAATGTATATTGATACTTTTCGATACTTTTCAAAATAAAGGGCACCACAAAAAATGTCATTATTGGCTGCATTTTAACAGAAAATCTAACGATACATTAAACATACATTTTGTAATGCACTCAAAGGACAATTGTAGAATTAAAATTAGAAGGCATTAAACACACTGCACTGTGCTTATTGCACTCAAAGAACAATTTTCCATATTACATATAGTCTGCCGTAATCTAGGATTAGGTTAGAATAGAATAGAACGTTTATTTGACATTGTATTTAATGCTTCATGATTTATGTTTGCCACTCTTGGTCTGTGCTTAAGACTAATACAATCATTAATAAATACTCACAACACTACCCTGGCTATAAGACATGAAGCAGGTAAAACACACACTGTTAAAGACAATACACAAATTGTTGGAATTTGTTACAAAATTCTGTCATTTCACTCGCATTCGTTTGCGCTGCGTGGGCGGTTTGGACTGCGCTAATAATTGGCAACAAGCTAAGCAGCTGTGTGCGTATATGTGCACAGCAGCGGAGCTAGTTATCTACAGTATTACTTGTTGCTCTTTAAACTCCCTGTGCAGGTCAGAATGTTTGTTATTTAAAGGTGGAAATACTAATCGCTACCTGAATTGCCAGCTGAAACTGAACTTAACCTTTGGCGAGGCATGTTTTAAAGCAGAGCTTATAGCACTTCAGTGTTTAAAGCATAACCAAATTGTGGAGCCGCGTGGCTCGGTTGGTAGAGTGGCCGTGCCAGCAACTTGAGGGTTTCAGGTTCGATCCCGCTTCCACCATCCTAGTCACTGCCGTTGTGTCCTTGGGCAAGATACTTTACCCACCTGCTCCCAGGGCCACCAACAGTGGTTTAAATATAACTTAGATAATGGGTTTCGCTTTGTAAAGCATCTTGAGTCACTAGAGAAAAGCACTATATAAATATATAGTTCACTTCACTTTATCGTTTGTTTTGAAACCAAAATATCTCCATATTCCGCTTTGTGCACCTCTTCATTAACCCATAGAAATGCTGTTTTTTTCGCCTTTTTTCCTCTTCACACTGTTTCTGCTTGTATGCACTTTGTGTGCGCGTGCTGACACATTTTACATGCACTTCGGCATAGCAACGTCACCGCCACACGGCAGCATGCGGATGGAAAACAAGTACCGGTACTGGTATTTTTCAAAGGCAGTATGGTATCGTTTTCAATTCATTAGTATCGCGGTAGTTTATTTGTACTGGTATACCATACAACCCTACTACACACAGAGTGAAATATTTTCAGAAAATATTTCTTAATCATTTTGATAGTTATAGTTAGAACCATTTTTAATTAGTTAAGTCGTGTAAACTAGTAGTTCACACTTTAATCCGAAAAATGTAACTAAAAAAACTTCCTGGGTCTTTAATTGGTTACTTTGTCCTAATTAAACTTCTGACACGATATCAAATACATTTTAACATTCAAATTGAGGGGTGACTGTATTGTTACAACATTTTGCTCACAAAATATGTGATTGTCCAATTTTTCCACATGAGGGCAGCAATGACCTAGTCTGTGCTTTCCTTTTCTTTTTTATCTCGCAACCGTGTTTGTAGTATATGTCATTCAATTGTATTACCGGTACGAATCCATATTGGTTTTGTATGTATTGCTGTTCTTCTGCCAATTCATCACTACTAGTTTGCCTTATTCCTTATTCAGTATCTGTCATAATTATGAACATTTTTCTACATTTAAAACACTTCCCCTGGTCTACATCATCCATCCATCCATTTTCTACATCAGTGGTTCTCAAACTTTTTTTCACCAAGTGCCACTTCAAAAAACACTTGGCTCTCCAACTACTACCATAATGACCAACAATAAATTACAGAACCGTAGTAGGCCTAAATATTCATTAAAAACAAGGCAGAGGTTTATTTAGCAAGTATATTTGATATTTTTGGCCACTGTAACATTACACAGTTTGAACAGTAACACTGTTTGAAAATTTAATTGATCAATTGGCTTACCACTAGGGGTTAGGGTGGAACAGGGGTTAGTGCATGTGCCTCACAATACGAAGGTCCTGAGTAGTCCTGAGTTCAATCCCGGGCTCGGGATCTTTCTGTGTGGAGTTTGCATGTTCTCCCCGTGACTGCGTGGGTTCCCTCCGGGTACTCCGGCTTCCTCCCACCGCCAAAAACATGCACCTGGGAATAGGTTGATTGGCAATGCTAAAATTGGCCCTAGTGTGTGAATGTGAGTGTGAATGTTGTCTGTCTATCTGTGTTGGCCCTGTGATGAGGTGGCGACTTGTCCAGGGTGTACCCCGCCTTCCGCCCGAATGCAGCTGAGATAGGCTCCAGCACCCTCCGCGACTCCAAAAAGGACAAGCGGTAGAAAATGGATGGATGATGGATGGCTTACCACTAGATGAAGCCTGCGCACCACTAGTGGTACGCATACCAGAGTTTGAGAATCACTGGTCTACATAACAAGTACCGGTAATGGTAGTTCTTTGGTCAAAATTGTGCAGATTTTTTTCTGCAGACCATCTTCACGCCGCTTTCTGACTTTCTCTTCAGAAGCCGCCTTTGACTGTGTCTTCTCCCTGTCAGCCATGTTGTAGTTTTTAGCGCTTCCATATCAAGTTTACTGACAGATATAAGTTAGAACTATACACTACTTTTTATTAGAAATGACAACATCATGATTTAAGCATGTATGTGCTCGAACAAGTCAGTCTGCCCCACAAGAAGGGGATAGAGAAAAATAAGAAAGTTATTGACTACAACTTTGGACTGAGTTAAAATAGTGGACTCGTGCAACGCTTTTCGGTCAAAACCTCTACCATATTTGAAGATATCTGCCCCTGTAACTAAGGCAAAATACATCACAATCGACTCAAATTCCAAACTGTGCATTTGTAGCAAGTGTGGAAGAATGCAAGATTGTTTTATAAGTATCTCTTTCATGCCTTTATGGTTTGATTTTAAAAATTTAGTGACGAATGGTGATCACAAATACACAAAAACAGGTACCAACAGGTAAGAAAAGTTGGGTTTGCATAATAGGACCCCTTTAAATTATGTTTTGTGGATCAGAGATATTTTAAGATTTTAGTTTTAATTGCCTTATTGTGGGATGAACATAAAGACTTCTTCTATCTTAATCTATAGCAACCATCGGCTATGTTTTTCCTCATCTTTCCTTTGTCTCCCCCTCTGTCAATTAGAAACGGTATTTATCCCATGACGGCATTCGGGCTTCCCTCTCCAAAGCAGCTCCAACAGGAGAATGTTCAATCCCCAGTTGTCATTCCTTTGGTCAAGTCCCCCACACCTGAGCCTGCAGAACTGGAGACACGGCGGGTGTGTATGATATAGTTCTACATTATACATACATACATAAATACATTATACATAAAGAATATTCAGCTTCCCATCTGTCTCTCCTGTAGGTCATCCAGATGCAGTGTAATGTTGACCTCCTTGAGGAGGGAGACAAATATCATGTAAGTCCACATACACCATTTCACCTGTAGTTTACTTCGATGTCATTAACCAGCCAGTTATCAAATGTGTGTGCTTGTCTTTGTTTAGCTGACGTTGCTGCTGAAGCTGGAGGATAAGTTAAACCGACATCTAAGCTGTGACATGTTACCTCGTAAGCTCAACTTCTCTACGTCACCAATTTAAACATATAAAAATAAAAAATACAACATTTTATATAAACGTAATGGTGGTAAGGAATTTTAGATATAACCTATATTAGTGGGCCAAAGTGTTATACAGGTGGTCCTCGTTCTAATAATAATAATGGATTAGATGTATATAGCGTTTCTCTCTAATGACTTAAAGCGCATGACACTGAAAACCCATCATTCTTTCACTCAAACTTTAACGAGTTCCGTTTCTAAGACTGATGTACGTTGAGTTTTAGTCTAGGTCGGAACTTAGAAGTAAACTATACCTAATGCTACAGAGGGTTGGTCTTGAACTGGATAAGAAGCTACTTAACCAACAGAAAGCAATACGTAAAGCTAGACAAAGACACGTTTACAGCGCTAAATATATCTTGCGCCGTACCCTAGGCATTAATATTGGGACCAAAACTGTTCAATTTCTATATAAACTACATTTGTAAAGTTAAGTAGGACTTAAAGTTAGTATTATTTGCAGATGACACAACAGTGTTTTGTTAAGGAGCGAACACACCGAAACTAATACAAATAATACCAGAAGAAATGAACAAATTAAAGAGATGGTTTGACAATTCAGACTATCTTCGAATCTCAGTAAAACTAAAATAATTCTATACGATAACAGCAGAAGAGAAAGTCAAACACAAATACAAATAGATGGAGTAGACCTTAAATAGTATGAGGAACCAGATTTTTGGTATAAGAATCAATCAATCAATCAATCAATGTTTATTTATATAGCCCTAAATCACAAGTGTCTCAAAGGGCTGTACAAGCCACAACGACATCCTCGGTACAGAGCCCACATATGGGCAAGGAAAACTCACCCCAGTGGGACGTCAATGTGAATGACTATGAGAAACCTTGGAGAGGACCGCATATGTGGGTAACCCCCCAACCCTGAGGGGGGGGATAGAATAGTTAGAATAGATAATGATTGAAAATCGAAACCTCATATAAAAAATATACAACATAAGGTGGCAAGAAATGCGTCAATAATTAAAAAAGGTAAATATGTTCGGGACCAAAAATCACTCCATATTCTCTACTGTTCGTGAGTGTTACCATATACGAGTTATCGTGTAAAAATATGGGAAAATAACTATAAAAGTGCACTTCATTCACTAACCGTGTCACAAAAAAGGTCAGTTAGAATATTACATAATGTTGGATATAGAGAACACTTAGACCGTTTATTTATTTAATCTAAAATATTAAAATTAAATGATTTGGTGCATTTGGAAACAGCTACAATTATGAACAAAACAAATTATAACTTGCTACCCAAAAATGTATAACAATTATTCTCAACAAAAGTAGAGAAATATAACCCTAGGGTAAAATTAAATATAAAACATTTGTATGGACGTAGAACACTTATGACCTTTGGTATGACAGTATTTGGAATTAAATTATGGAATGGGTTAAAGCAAAGAAGTCAAACAAAGGATATAGGATCCAGTTTATGGAACTGTTCAAACTCAAAGTATTTACCAAGTACAAAAAAGAACAATCCTGATAAACATTCAACATTTTTGTGAAAAAATACATAATCATATTCATCTCATTATGTGAATTAAAACTTATTTAACTATTTATATATAAGAACGTTGTTATTTATCATTTATGGATTTAAAATGTGAACAGAAAGTGAACACTTGTGTCAGGAATTGGTATACAAATGTAAAAGGGGTTGGATTAAATCAACTCTGTTTTCTTCCTACTACTTTTCGAACATGTGATGTCATTTTGTAACTGTATGAATGTTCAAAATAAACTCAAAACCTAAATTATGCATTGAATAATTTCCCCTGTGGATCATTAGAAAAATTTCCCTTGTGGATCATTAAAGTTTGTCTAAGTCTAAGTCTATAAAGCTTCACCTAAGTCGGACTGTACACAGAAGGACACAGAAAATCCCCCATTTATACCCTTGCTTGCCTTGCAGACTGAAAGGGGCGTTGCAAGGGAGGGACAGGCTAATTCAAGTCTTAATAATGAGATGACTACGCTGCTTACCGGTAGTTATCACTGTCCATTTCATTGTGATGCGTATTTCTAGTCTTGTCATCCTTGTCCGAACAGAAGGGTGACACGGCAGTGTAGCTGGATCAAAAGAGATGTCGAAGACGCTTTACTGAACCAAAAGTTGCTTTATTACAAGCGAGTGTCATTATCAGTGTTGGGACTAACGCGTTACTGTAACGCCGTTAGTTTCGGCAGTAACTAGTAATCTAACGCGTTATTTTTTATATTCTGTAACTCAGTTACCGTTACTACATGATGCGTTACTGCGTTATTTTACGTTATTTTTTATGTAATATCGGCTAGAAACAGAAGATCTGAGTGTGTTTTATTGTAGCGCTGCGGTGGAAAAGAAGAGGCGTGCTTTCTGTGGGTGGGGGCGGAGGGGGCTCCCATACCGTAGTTGAGGGGCACAGGGAAGACGTTCCTCCAGGGCCTATGTACTTCGGGGCTAACAACCTTCACTTTACCCGGAAGTGGGTCTTTACAGCTGAGGGTCGGCGGTTTGTTGCAACTTTGTGACTTTATTGGACGCAGCCATCCACCAAGCTAGAGCACCTGCACGCACTCACTGTCGCCGTTCCCTCACCTCTCTCGCCCACTCACTCACTGACGTCACTCACCTCACATGCTGTCATATCTTAAAGGGCCACACACACACACACACGTACGCTACTCTCATAACAACTAACAAGACATCATGGCGAAGCCAGAAGTCGAGTTTTTTTTAACATGGAGACATTCTCAATACTTTTCTTTTGTCGAGCACAAAGAAAATAACATTTTAGTTAAATGTAAGTTGTGTCTTGGATCAAATATCCTATCTACTTAAAGTTAAAGTGCCATTATGTTGCAGCTATTTAAAATAGTTTTGTCAATTTGTTCTGGCCTGAAATAAATTGGCCCTTTGAAACATATCTTTGTCTTTGTGTGTTGTATGCAGACCACATTGCTTAGCAGAGTTCAGTGATGCAAATGCATGTCAAGTTGATCAACACATTGTATTATTCTCCAGTGCAATAACAGTACTGAAATGAAGGCTAAAAGGGCATTAATGGGAGCCTTAAAAAAAAGGGGGGGGAAAAAAGTAACTATATAGTTACTTTTTACAGTAACGCATTACTTTTTGGTGTAAGTAACAGAGTTAGTAACTAGTAACTGTAACTAGTTACTGGTTTTCAGTAACTAACCCAACACTGGTCATTATACAGGACTGCAGTTCCTGGAGGCGGTTAGGTCAAAAATGAGGCACTCCTAACTTGGAGAAGCCAAACCATCCGCTTTTATATTCCTACTTCCTGTTCGTGTGTGTGTGCTGGGTCAGGAGAGCGCATCCTGACCATAAAGGGGATGTTTGTGTGTAAGTGACTGGAAAACAGATGCCAGTCGTAACTTAGATGTTGACATTAAGCTAAACATGTAGTCTCTTTTCACGGATAGGGCCATCGCTTTTGCATACCGAGGTCCTATTTTATCGCCTTTTCTTTTGTGAGAACTAATCCAATCCACACACAAATGTCAATACAAAAAGGCCCTATGTTATTATGTACCAAAACGTATATACCTACCATTTAAACTGGTGTTTTGCTTTCTCCAAGATGAATATAAACATTCACCATATGCAAAACATAATATGAGTTAATTAATTCATTTCAATAGAAGCAGATATTTTCGATGTTCATCTTTGACGATGGCCGCAACATTTGAGCTACATGTAGCGGGCATGTGGCCAATATTGATTGGCGTGTCGCCACTTTATGAAAATCCAACAATGTTTAATTACACCTGACTTATTACTTTCACTTCCCTTTACCTCGGTTTTTTTTTGTTTTGGTCCAGCTACTTAGGCACTTTCTTTTACTCTGACGCACTGCCATCAGAAGAGTTTGCCTCACACTTAGGAGACATAATTATGGGGAAAAAGTTAACTTGTCTTGTGTGCAGGGGAATAGTTATATTTTTCTTTTTGATTATTAATATTGTATGAGTACATAACCATGAAACCCGAGGACCGCCTATAATTGCTAGTGGTGATGATGGCTAGTTTTGACAGCCTGAAATAACAGCATTGCTAATTCAATAATGCTTCCCCAGCGTTAATATTCAGGATCTCTCCATATGTGTGCTGTGAGGCATGTGTGAAAGTGAGCGTGGGATGCCTGACAGAGCGTGTGACTATTTTTAGCAGAGACAGCCTCATAAAAACCTTGCACTTTACTTTTCAACAGATTATATGCTGGAAAGATAGTTTCTTGTCTTCACCCTAAGTCTTTTTAATGCTTTAAAAGCCCAAATCGAGCACATCTGTTTCTAACATGATTAGTAGAAGCAAGGATTCTCCTTTTAGACGCCATGTGGAATGGAAATGAGAGAATTAATGTACAACCTGGCAGTGTCAATGGTCAGAATAATAAGTGCAGTGGGGTGTATTGTGTAGTTTTACATACACCCACATTCCCACACATGAGTGGGACATGTTGAAGGTGTGTGGTGCACTCGGCCAGCTGACAGCTGTCACCTCTTGTGTCAAAATCTGTCCCTCTATTGACAGCTTGCAGTTTCCTTGGTGTCAATGCCAGATTTGGACACTTAATTTGTTCTTGTTCATTTCTCACATTGCACATACTTGCAGTGCAGTGAACTCCACACCGTTTTTAATAACCAACGCATTCCTCTTTAACAATGTCACGGGGCAACAAGCTATATAAATATGTAAATGTAATCGCAACAATGCCTTTGCGAAATTCTTCATCGTGAAGGCCATACATCCATCAATTTTCTGTTATGTTTATCTTCCCCCAAAACTTAAAAAAAAATCCTAGAAATACTCATAAAAGTGCTGATGTATTTGAATAAAAAAAACAAAAAGTTTTATATGAATTGATTAGTATTTTTATCATAAGAAGTAATATGTATTATTGATTAATCCCTGGTGGTGTAATGGTACACACTTCAGCCTTTCCTGGTAGCATGGTCCGATTCAGGAAGAGCATCTGACATAAAACACCTTCATTGCAATTGACTTGTTATGGCGACCCCTACCAGAGGAAAAAAATATGCAAATAATGACCAAAAAAAACAAGTGCAGCTGGTATAGGCTCCAGACCCCCTGCCCCATACATGGATCTGTATATAAATAGGTAATCTCTGAAAATGAGAAAAGTTCTCAAAAAAAGGAATCAAATGTTTGTTTTAATATCATTACATTTAAGTCACATTTAAATAGGCATTGATATTGACATATATTGTCAAGTGTTAAGTGTTAAAAAATGCTATAATTGGGACTTTTGGTATCACTAAAGATTACATTAGATATGTATTCTGTTTTAAATCAGCACCTGTGTATGCTTACAACTAGGATTATGAATGTGAAGTTCATTTTTGTGTTGCAGATGAAAATCTTCAAGAGTTAGCTGAAGAGTTGGTGCAACTGGGCTTCATCAGTGAGGTGCGTACCTTGTGTGTGTGTGTGTGGGTGTGTGTGTGTGTGTGTGTGTGTCTGTGTGTGTGTGTGTGTGTGTGTGTGTGCGTGCGTGTGTGTGTAGGTGTGTATATGGTGATACTGTCAGTAAGTATGACTCCTCACTCTCCTGTATGCCTTCGAGCACATTCACACGTTCCCTTTGTACTCCCACTCACTCACCATCCACTCACACTAATGTATCGGCTTTGCAGCTCACTGTGGGCGAGAGTGGATCAACTACATGTTTCCATAAAGCAGTGCAGTTAGGTTTGCTTATATTCTGTTGAATTTTCAGTGTCAAAATACCTATTTTTTGGCTTCAGACAGAGTAATGTTAGATGTAAAGTGGAAAAGACGCGTTATCCACCTTTTCTCAAAGCAGCTTTAATCCACAACAAAACACATCGCTACGAAGAGGTCCTCCATGTTGCAAGTTATATTGAGATTTTTAGAATAAATTGGTAATATTTTAAGAAAGTATACATTACTGAAAATACTGTATTACACCAGCTGTATTTTCAGTCAAGTGTAACTTAATAATTAGGCGTCACGGCCTGACTGAACAATGAAATGGAATGTACTGTATTTGGCTGACATGACACACTGTGTCCACCTCATAAATATATATTAAAAAAAGGGGTGTCCAAACTTCTCCCACTGAAGACCGCATACAGATAAATTAAAGGATACATTTTGTGTATCAAATATGCTAAATCTAATGTGAATATATTACTAAGCTATTTGAACAAAACATACATATAGCCGCTTTATGTTGTAGGTTAAAAGCCAAATTAGTATAATATCTAATATATCTTATTAATATTTTTTTTTTACAATATGCCATGGGCCAAAAAGCTGCAGGCCGACCATGGCACTTGGACAACCCTGGTTTAGTTGATCAAACAAAGCCGACAAAAAAAGATTTCAATTTTAGTATTTCATTCTTTGCTAATCCTTTATTGAATTGTGACATATACATTAATGCTCAAAATAATGCCACTTAATCTTCCTAAAATGAGTTTTATTCTTGTAATATTACAACTTTTTTCTTGTGATGGTACATTTTTTACTGTTAAAATTGACACCGTTTGTTGTAATTTAGCAGTACAACATGGTAGAAATTATTGCTGTTAAGACAAGAATTGTTTATTAATCATGCATAATCACAGGTCATTACTCGCGTGCATAATTTAGATTAACTTCAAAACACAAATTCATATTTATCATCAGAATGTCATGCAAGAAATTGTATTTAAAAGTTTTACTCGAATGCCTGTTATTTATTTGCTCAAACGTACCAGTCATCGAAAGATCGGTCAAGGTTTATTTTGAAGTGAAATTTACCATTCAGCGTCTCCTCACTCATCTTTGCACTGGCATATGCATTGATCTGATCAGTGACCATAAAGCAACCTCCAGGCTCCAGGTAACCATCCACGGTTAAGGTAAAGGAGCATGTATGGTCAAAATAAGTTCTGTGATTAATCTGCGCATATACATGATTAATGCAATTTTTTTTGTATTAATCACATGAGCTATTTCCAACAGTCCTAGTAAAATTATAATTCATTAATCAATTCAAATATTATTTCTATTTTTCAAGTGTTTTTTTGTTATTTTTAAGGTTAAGTTTGTGTGTTCTCTGTGCAGATGGACCTCAACAAAATAGCCACTCTCCTTCAAGAAACCTTCAGCCAAGCTCTGACTTAACTAAATACTCCAAAAACAATGTCTGTTACATTTTCCCTTTAAGCATTCAACATGCTGGACTTCTCATTTTTTTGTTACTGAATCTTCAATTGAATGTGACCAAACCAGACTGTTACATCAGAGATGAAAACTTCACAAGTGCATTTAGAATAGAGTGTAAATAAGAACTTTTGCCATGCAGTGGGAGGATCTACACACACACCAAAAATTATCGGCTGTGCCTTTTGTATGCACGAGTCCACACTTTTGACTTGACTGTTACAGTAGACGTCTACATGATGACAGCACATTCCCAGCATGAAATGGTTTGTATGATACGGAAGCCTTTGGAACAAGAGTACAAGTTGTGTGGTGACAATCTTGCCAAGTATCTCTGTGGAAATGTTACTTTTGAGGGACTGTGAAATCAGTGATTATTTTTTGTTTCTCCACTTTAAAATCTCTTATCTCAGTTCAACTGCTTTTAACTAAAAAATAAGTGTGCCTTTCAACATCCATTAACCATCTGTACGAGTGTCAATTGTTTTTATTTATGTTACCGATACTGTATACTTTCTTTGTTCTCACCATCATAGTATCTGAGCCACTTTGCAAACATCACTTCTATTTTTGCATTCATTTCACTCTTAAGTTAGATCCAAGTGTTGCTGTGACATTGTGCCTTAGAGCGTGACAGACACACAATGTTATTATAAGTTATCTATCTCTGTGTTATGGTGGTGTTGAAACAGGTTATTGTTTATTTTCCCTCCAAAGGCTGTATTTGGGATCTGTAATTGTCACGAATTATGTTTTTTTGTTTTTTTTTAGAATGTGCAGCTGCTCTTTGAAATGTGTGAAAATGGACGTTAATAAAGGCGGGAAAACGGCCTTTTATTCAATCCCCGCCTGTTATGCTTTCTTTGGACAGCAGCACAATGTTCAATGCCAGAACACTATCAAACATTCTGTATTGTCAAGGGAACGCTCACCTTCGGAACACTTTTATTGTAAAGCATAACATTTAAAATAGTATACTTAATATGACATTGGCCGCATTGGTGTTGCATGTTTTCCTTCCTTACATTAGTGGTTCGTTGTGCCACCCGGTGTCAGGTAAGGGGCAGGTGGCTTCCGGACTTCATACCGGAAGTGGACACCTTTGGCTCACTGAGCAGCTGAAGAAGTTTTGTCGAAAACAAATCGGCATATTTTTTTTATTATCCAAAGGGAAACATTTAGCCGAGCAGCTATGTGCACCTTTGGTAAGTTATTGAGCATAAAAGCTACATATGTGTTAAGTTTTGTGTTTTCATTGTAAAATTAGATACACGGTTTCGGTTACAATAGTCGCCGTTACCGAGCAGGCCTTTATCAAAAAACGACACACTTTAAAGTCTTGAAACGTTACATATCTGCTTTTATAGCGCGTATAAATGGCTTAATTACACGAAGAGATCCATGGGAGATGAAAGCTCACCTCTTTAAAGTCTTTGTGGTCTAGTTACACTGCACGTAAACTACTTTTCTATCATTTGTTCAATTAACGCTTTGGATTAAATGTAAAGTTTTCCTCGTTTTATACATTACAACATTAACATTTCAATATAATATATATTTGTATTGCATTCAAAATAGCTGGTCTTATTCGTAATCAGCTAATTTCGTCACTGTATCTATTTTAGTGTATTCAGTTTTTAAGTTTCTAAATTGTATGTTTTACTTTTTACATTTGGTCAGTGCTAATATCAACCATGGTACTCTTATATTCCATCCATTTTCTACCGCTTGTCCCTTATTCATTCATTTCAATTCATACCTCATACTGAAATCAAAGATGTTTCCAATACAGCTCTTAGATTGTGTGAATGTTCTGTATATACCACTCAAGTTGATATATATATATATATATATATATATACTTAAAAAAAACAAATAATTAAAGCCTAGACAAACCAACAAATACAATTATGGTAGTTTTGGATGCACACTAAAAATACACAATGTCTTCCAGATAAGGACAAGGGGCCGAGGAGGCTGATGAAAAAGGGCTTGTCTCTCATCTTAGTGGGACATATAAACTTCATCCTTGGTGCTATTGTCCATGGAAACGTCCTACGCCACATTTCCAAACCCAGCCAACAAATCACCACAGAATACACCGTAACTAACATCATTTCTGTCACTTCGGGTTTGCTGGTGAGTTTATTTATTCATTCAAAGTCACTGTGATATCAGAATAAGATGAAACCGTAATTTTTGTGTTTTTTTAGAGCATTACCACTGGGATTATTGCTATTGTGGTTTCGAGGAACCTCCGTGTGTTCAAGCTGGTATGATGTTGCTTTTTTAACTATTCGTATATTGTATTTTCCAGACTATAAGCCGCACCTAATAGATTTTAGAAGAAAATAATTTCCTTATATTAGCTGCACCGGACTGTAAGTTGCAGATATATACGTTGTGAAATTATATATTTACACAGATATATTTTGTAAATGTGTATTTACATACCTTAATTATTTCCAAACGGTGCCTGTAACAAGGCAGTAAAACAGATGATCAAACAAAACAGAAGTAATCATCATGGACCCACTAGCTGCGGAAGCTAGCTCTGCAATCAGCTTAACAGACTCAATAACTCCACTGTGACGTCTTGGTGAGTTCACTGAGGTATTTGTGAAACTGAAACAATTCAAACAGAATGCCATAGTAAGGTAATAATACTAACAGACACTTGTAAACGTGTTAGCATATTAACTAATGTTAAAATAGCATGTACAAATATGCATGAAAACTAAAGCTGTAAAAGTTAACGTGTTAACTATCAGTTCCTTTAACGGCACTAATTTTATTAAAGCGCATGCGTGCTAACTCCTTTTTGACCCCCGGGCTATTCCGTAGCATGGGAAAATGTGGCTGCTTTTATTATTTACTGATTAGCCACAAGTGGGAAAATAGCGATCAGAAATGGACACATAGAAAAAGGTACATTATGGAAATACCAGGCCCAAAGCCATGACAAGTTGCTCTTTCATGAGGACAAAACTACATTTTTTTTCATCCACGATCGCTGGAGCAACAGTCTGCTGCTGAGCTTACATTCAGAGAGATCGGTCAAGCTTCACTTCCGTGCTTAGTTTAACGCATTGATAACATACCATGTAAATTGTTACTGAAACTGTTTTAGTAAGATGGCATAAAAGCTCATCAGAAAGGAAAGACGTCAGAGTGACCTTTTTATCAAAGACTTTCAAGTCATTAAGACACCTTCTCAAACCAATCACACACTTCTGGCTTCACATTGTTAGCATTACGCGTTACATCCAGTCTAACTACGTAACAAAATTAAAATATGTCTTAAATTACGATTACGATCATGCTTTGTCAAAGATGTAGTGTGATATTTAATCTAGTACATCAATTGAGGAACAGGAATAGGACATTTTCTGACAGATTGAAATAAAGTGTATATTATTTTATACAATTTTCTGGATGATAGACCTCAATTAAGGAATGTTTAGCAGGCTGAATATTCAATTTTATTACCAGAGAAGGTTAAAACATTGTCATGCAGAGATATGAATATCATTATCTTGAACAACATGTAATGTACAGAATATCAGAAGCATTCATTTTATAGGTGTAATGATTGATCGATACATCGATAGATTGGATTATATTCATAAATTTCAAACATATCGATCTGTGTTCGGCAAGTTTGCCTTCCAAGGCATAGGTAGCGGTCCAAGATAGTTTTAAAAGGGAATTGATCAATTTTATCGATTCTTGAAAAAGGAAATTATTGGATTTAAGAACGGCAGACTTAATATGAAGTTTAGCACTTTTAATAATAAAGATGTTAGACGTTAAGTTTATTTTCCCGTCTGTGGTGTCATCAAAACAAAAGTGGCAGATATCTACAGTGCTCGAGAAAGGTCATAACAAAAGCAAACGCCACAAGACAGTAGTGTAACATATGTAACGTGTGTCTGTGTGCCTTTACAAGGTGGTGCTGTTGTGTGTGATGTGTGCGAGAGTGGCAGACTAGCGAACAGAGTTTGGGCGTCTGTATGCTGAATATCTAAACGTGAGTTGGGTGAACAGCAGTTCTTGTATACGATTGTGTGTTTTGGCTCCCTGAGTTTGTTACCACATGTTAAGAAAGCGTCTGAGAGTGTATCGCCGGCTGTCTCTCCTTCTCCACTGCCGGGCATTACAATATCGTAACTTTCAGCTACAGCACGATTGCAAAAGCCAAGACTAATACAAATGCCATAACAAAATGATAAAGCCGCAACACAACTTTAAAGCGCAGAAGATGCAGCCGACACAACAGAAGTGACAGCGGTGCAAGTTACGGCGACGCACTGACTCCCGGAACACAAGAAGTAATTTGATGAGAAAGAAACAAATACAAGAGATTGATGAAGGAGGCTATGGAAATTAGGAAGCAAGGGGCCAACACCATCAACAGGGATGAGGGGGCATACATGCTTCTGCACACCTGAGATGCCGTCCTTCATTGGCGACCCAGCTATACAGATACTGTATAACTGGGTCAGGGAACTTTTTAGCAGGTAAATCTACTGTTAAAATGTTGGTTACTGTACTTTTATGGAAAATTGATTGATTGTTAAAATATGAGCGGAAAGTGTTTCCTCTTGTTAATTCAACTTAAAGTTTTGGTTGCACTTTATTCAAATATGATGTGATTGTATTGGACATGAATTGTTGTTTACTTGCTTGTTTGTATCCATAATTCATGTATACTTAATTCTCTTACAAGAAATAACAGCAATACAGAAACGTCACCTGCAGTGTCCAGTATCCACTATTTATTTCACAATCACACTGCTTGATTTTTTTGTGTGTAAGAAGTTACTGAATGGATTTCAACTCCCTGAATCGTTTCGGATCATATCGTTCTGAAAAACAACAAATATCGAATCGAATCGTTGTTAAAACAAATCGTTATACCCCTAATTTATTCAGGTACAAATAATCACAAATTACATTACCAAACATCTTTGACAATCAAACCATGATCGTAACAATCCACATTTTGTGTTATCTATGCGTGAAACTGGTATCTAAACATGGTGTAGCTCCTCCTCTGAATGCAAGTGCCCCTACATCAGAAATACAAATTCTATATTCCTACAAAATACGAAAATTAGAAAGATCCCGCCGCAGCTCAGGTAATTTTTTAAAATGGTCATTAAAAGCATGTTTATGTCCTTTTTGTGTTGCTCTGTTTTAAAAAAGCATAATGCCATCCATCCATCCATCTTCTTCCGCCTAGCCGAGGTCAGGTCGCGGGGGCAACAGCCTAAGCAGGGAAGCCCAGACTTTCCTCTCCCCAGCCACTTCGTCCAGCTATTCCCGTGGGATCCCGAGGCGTTCCCAGGCCAGCCGGGAGACAAAGTCTTCCCAACATGTCCTGGGTCTTCCCCGTGGCCTCCTGCCGGTCGGACGTGCCCTAAACACCTCCCTAGGGAGGCGTTCGGGTGACATCCTGACCAGATGCCCGAACCACCTCATCTGGCCCCTCTCGATGTGGAGGAGCAGCGGCTTTACTTTGAGCTCCCCCCTGATGGCAGAGCTTCTCACCCTATCTCTAAGGGAGAGAGCCCTGCTGCCCGGCGGAGGAAACTCATTTCGGCCACTTGTACCCGTGATCTTGTCCTTTCGGTCATAACCCAAAGCTCATGACCATAGGTGAGGATGGGAACGTAGATCAACCGGTAAATTGAGAGCTTTGCCTTCCGGCTCAGCTCCTTCTTCACCACAACGGATCGATACAGCGTCCGCATTACTGAAGACGCCGCACCGATCCGCCTGTTGATCTCACGATCCACTCTTCCCTCACTCGTGAACAAGACTCCGAGGTACTTGAACTCCTCCACTTGGGGCAGGGTCTCCCCCCCAACCCGGGGATGGCACTAAACACTTTTCCGGGCGAGAACCATGTACTCGGACTTGGAGGTGCTGATTCTCATCCCAGTCGCTTCACACTCAGCTGCGAACCAATCCAGTGAGAGCTGAAGATCCTGGCCAGATGAAGCCATCAGGACCACATCATCTGCAAAAAGCAGCGACCTAATCCTTCAGCCACCAAACCGGATCCCCTCAACGCCCTGACTGCGCCTAGAAATTCTGTCCATAAAAGTTATGAACAGAATTGGTGACAAAGGGCAGCCTTGGCGGAGTCCAATCCTCACTGAAAAAAAGCATAATGTTTAAAAATATTTAATTAGAGCAAACAAATTGTCCAGTCATGGTAATAAAAACTTAATAATCATCTGTCTAGGGTACACTTATTAATGATAAAAAATGGTATCTTAGTTGCGATTAAATATTGTAATTGTTTCACAGCAGTATATTGTAAACACTACTATTAAACATGTGACGTTTAAGTAATTATGAATTGTTTTAGTTATAATGTAAAATTTACAAACGTTGCTTGGAGCGATGAATGAAGAAACCATACAAGTACAAACGCTATTGACGGCCAGTAAACAGAGCGGCACTCATACTTCCGGTTCAAGGCTCAAAACAGAAGGAAATACTGCAGCCTTTCAACCCAGAACACCTGCAGTGATTGAATTTGTCCAAAAGATGTCGCCATAGCACAAACAATAACACACCTTTTAAGTCTCTGTCAGTGTTACTACTATGTAATTTTGTTGAATACATAACATAATGGCCGTCAGCTAAGAAAAATTCATAAATTAGCTGCACCTTTGTATAAGCTGCAGGGTTCAAATCGGGGGGGAAAAGTTGTGGTTTATAGTCGGAAAATACAGTACTAGTTGTATAATCACGTGTGTGTGTGCAGCAAATAGGACTTCTGATTGCCTCCTTCCTCAACGCCCTGCTCTCGGCAGCCTGCTGCGTGGGCCTACTAGTCGCCATCACCATGACCATTTCCCACAACGGTCAGGGCCTGATGCGTGGATGTAACGACACCGAGGTGCCTGCCAACGCTCGGTCGCCGGTCAGCGCACGCTGCCCGTTTGACACCACACGCATTTATGTAAGTCTCGACTGTACCATTTTTATGATAATGCTTGCTTTGGAGACATGTTTACACTGCGAGTGGTTAATTTAGAACACAGGTGTCAAACCCACTGCCCAGGGGCCAGATCTGGCCAATCACATCGTTATATATGTCCCGCGAAAGCCTGGCAATAATGTGCGTCAAAGGAATTTGTTTGTGCTGCAAAAAAATGTTTCTGTGCCGTTACGGTTTTCAAGTTATTCTAAAATATATTTTCTGGCTAGTGATGTCATCCAGTCCCCCCACCTTGTCCAAATCACCCCAACTTGTTTGTGCTGCAAACATTTTTGGTCTAACTATTATACTTTTGAAGTTATTAATGTTTTATGTTGTTAACGTGTTATTGATTATAAGTAGACTTCAACTATGTCAAAATCTCCCCAAATTTGTCCCATCTGTTTGTGCTTGTTTGTTCTGCAAAAATGTTCGGTCTAACTATTATAGTTTTTACGTTAACGTTTTGCGATTCACCTGTGTGAATTTGGCCCTCCAGCCTTGTTAAAGTCTCCCCGAACGTGTCCCAATTGTTTGTGCTTTGTTTGTCTTGCAAACATTTTAGTTTGTGCCGTTACAGATTTAAATTATTAAAGTGGAACTGCACTTTTTTTTATTTTGCCTATCATTCACAATCCCTATGTAAGAAAGGAACACAAATGTTTTTCTTTTTTTTATGCATTCTAAATATTAAATAAATGCGATTAAAAGTCCTCCGACAATGGAGCCAAAGGGTGTTTCTCTATTCTGCCTAAAAAACCCTTACAAAAACATACAAACACCTCTATTAAAGTTTTATGTACAACACACACTAAGTATATTTGTAATGTAGTAATGGGTACATTTATAATAACATTTAATATTTACATATTTTGATCAAATTAAGCATACAATATGCATTAATTTCATAAACGCATCACAACTTTCTGCTTTTTTTCAACATCACTGAATATTACTCACTGCAGACTTCATGAGAGCCATCAAACATGATTAAACATCAATTACTGTACAATGTCTGCTGACATTAGGATGCCGACTGATAGAATCTTGTTGTAATCTCGTTTGGATGAAGAATTATTCATAATCGTCGCAAAGAAAAGGGGGGTGGAACCAAGCGTATTTTTGTGGTGTTCTCGACATTTCCTGGTCTAGATTGGCTGTCACGAGTGTACCAACTTGTCGGAATACGTCCTCATCCTTCTACAGTCCAGGTGAGAGGCATGATTTATGATCTACAATAAATTTTCACATGTAAGGAAGCGAGGAAGCAGCTTGCCCACTCAATGATGTAAACATTAGCACACAAGCTTGTGATCACGGCGCCGCTATAAATAGTTTGTCCGCGTTAGCACTTATGATAACAATATCACTAATACTTGGTTAATATTCAAGTCATAAAATGTAAACGCAGTATTGTTGGCGGTTTTTGGGTGGTTATTGGGTTTTATGGGGGAAATAGAGGACCTCCCATTGGCTCCGTTGTAAACTGACATTTATTTACGTTTGAGTTATAATGCATTAACAAAATACATCCGCCGTCATGTCTTTCATAATAACGATAGGCAAAATTACCCCCCAAAAATTGCAGTTCTGGTTTAAGGTTTTAGGTTCTTAATTCGTAATTAACGTGGTGTTAATCATAAATATGCCCCAACTATGTCAACATCTCCTCAAACGTGTTCCTTTTGTTTGTGCTACGTTTGTGCTGCAACATTTTCTGTCTAACTATTATACTTCATAAGTAAAATAGGATTCATAACCAGCCCCCAACCCCTTCTCAAAATCTCCCCAAGCCAGTCCCAATCGTTTGTGCTGCAAAAATGTTGGGTCCAACTCTTATAGTTTTTAAGTTATTAACAAAACAAGAAAGTTATTATTTAACAGTTTGGCTTTTCATGCATTACATATTTTTGCCAATTAAGTGATACTAACTTAATGAAAATGTTTGACTTCCTTTAATAATAATATTATAGGTAGAAATAATTCATGCGGTGGGACAATCTCTGAATGTTCAGCATCCCTGTTTCCATGCCAGTGTCCTACATACTGATAAAGATGTTTCTGCCGTGCTGAGTTGTGGCATAGTGGAGGTCTGCATTGAAGAAGCGCAACTTCCCATAGCTGACGTTAGGGTTGCACGATATGATATAAATGATATACATTTAGGCGTCAATAAAGCTTTTAATACTATCGTTATATCGTGATAATGCATGTTGATGACACATTCTGTGACCTGCACATTTGATGGTGACAAGCGAACGGCTCCGTCCTCAACGCAATGTAGCATCCTCGCTAGCAAGCTAGTGGCTAAGGTCCGTCCACAATGCAAAGCCACTTCTAAGTCAGTAATCCTCACTTCCATGGCTGCAAATAAACTATGTTTCTTACAAGTTATCACTAGAACACAAAGAATAGCTATACTACATTATACACTGTAAGAAGATATGATTAACGCGAAGCTAGAGCTCTTGAACAAATGTGGCCAGATAGATACAAATATTGACAGTAACAATAGTAATTACAGTATCAATGCTACAGTGGTTAGATCGATATTTTTTATTATCTCAAAATGTTTTTTTGTTATTGTTTACACACTCAGGAAATAAGTCCGTGGACACCGGAGGGCTTTAAGGGCAAAAACCAAATGATTTAAATCAGAGCCAATATTAGAAAATATTAAATTGATATTGTTATATCGCCAAACTTTGTTTTTGTTTGATGAAAATTGTGATCAAAAATGTAATCATTCATTCGTCTTGAAAATTTTAAGTATCAGTATTGGTTTGATTAATACTGCTTCTGTAGCTATTTGGTATTGGATCAAAACGCAAATTTTTAAAACAACACAAGGTTGTTTGATT